>NW_006921641.1:13495478-13515261 GCF_000298275.1 Orycteropus afer afer
CTCGGAAGGAAGGTTGGGCAATCCTACTTCCGTAGTGATACTGCCTCGGAAACCCAAGGAGGGGTCGCTATGAGTCGGGGCCGACTCGACGGCATATAACAACAACAACAACTGGTGGCTTAACTTCCAGCCAAACAGTAGACAAGCCAACAGACGAAAAATGGACAAGGTGAACAACTACACCACGTAGGTACACTTCTTAGATCAGTCAACCATGGGAGAGCAGAAGGGCAGCATTTGCACAGGCAGATAGCTCAGAGGGCAGGAACTAATAGGAAGTAAGGACACA
Source organism: Orycteropus afer afer (assembly GCF_000298275.1). Taxonomy (NCBI): domain Eukaryota; kingdom Metazoa; phylum Chordata; class Mammalia; order Tubulidentata; family Orycteropodidae; genus Orycteropus; species Orycteropus afer. Next base: position 13,495,768 of record NW_006921641.1, read on the forward strand.
GGGAAAAGGTAACCACAGGGAGGAGGTGGGAAGAGAGCTGTTACATTGTGGGGATTGCAAACAATGTCACAAAACAATATGTGTATGAACTGTTGAATGAAAAGGAAATTTGCTCTGTAAACTTCCACCCAAAACACAGTTAAAAATAATAAATAAATAAAAAGGAAGAAGAAAAAGAAAGTGAAGAAATCAGGGAGGGAGAGAAGGAAGCCACCCAACTCCTTTCCTTGGTCTTACTTCCCCTGAGTGTTACATATCTATTGCTTCCCACCCTTCCATGATCAGGCTGCCCTCATTTCCCATTAAGACTATGCTCACTGAGGGGATCTGGGATCTCCTGAGTGCTAAAATCATTGCCCTGCAGGTAGGGCCACCTTAGTTACATGACATTTTGGGGAAAATTAGAAAATAAAAGGTCCCTGTGGGTTTATGCAGCTTTAGGGAGTGCATGGCTTGGTGAGCAGGTTGGTTTTCAGCCCCCCTTCAGTACCTCACTGGGTTCTTTTGAACAGTGCACAACCTGGACAATCACACGTGGCTGTGGCTGCTGAAATCTTCATTTCCCTTCAGACTCTGGCCATGCTTAGCCCTGCTAGCCATTCTGCCTCTAACTTCTCTCCGCACACATCACCCTCTACTTTCCACTGGCTCTTTTCAGTTTTCCCTGCTGCCTCTTTGCAGTCCACTCTGATTGTCAGAGTGGGCCAAGATTCCGCCTGCGCTTCTCTGACATTGGCCCAATGGAAGGCCAGCAAAGCTCTGTCTCTAGCTCCGACTCAACCATGGCTCCAGCCACCACCTGGCTGACCCAAGCCTAACCTGGCTACCTGAACACATCATTAGTGTCTTCATTCTTTCAGCTGAGCAGGGCTGACCACCTTGCCTCCTCCTCTCCTTCCCCTCCCCCATAACTACTCCCAGCCACTCCTTCTTCTCCAGTCTTGCTTTTCCTTTCTGTTCCTACAGCCACCCTCAGCGTCTTGACCCTCACTCTTTCTAGTCTTGGCTCAAGCAGCAGTTCCTAGCCTCCCCCTATCAGACTTCCCCACAATGACTTCCAGACTATGTTGTACTCTGCCCATGTCACCCTTCTGCTCAAAAAACTTTCCATGACTCCCTCTTGTTTATAGGGAAAGAAGCTCAAACTTTTAACCTACATCTCAACATCCTCTACAGTATGTCCCTGACATAGCTCTCCTGCATTGGTTATGTTACTATGCACAAGGGAAAGGATTAGGAGTTTGGAGCTAACTTTTGGCAATGCTTTTCCACGGCTAAGCGGTCTAGAAGGCTGCCTGGGCAGAGATGGGTGGGGAAGGTTCTAGGGCAAAGGTGGCTCTGCCATGCCCTCTCCTTACCCCCATTCCAAGCCAAAGCCTTTTAATGGCCACTGGCAGCCTGCCAGCTGCCCTTTTCCCCCGGTGGCCCAGATTAGAGTTCAGCTAGATTGAAAATGAGGTAGGCAGGGCTCAGGGAGGGTGGGTAAAGGATGAATGGGGACAGAGGTGCCTCAGACTGAGAGTCACTCACCTGAGGAGAAAGACACGGTTTGGAGGGGTTCAGTGGGAAAGTGGGGGGCAGCGTGTTCACATGCCTTTATGTTTGTGCAGTCTTTTATTTGTCCACTTTTGAATGTTTTAGTAGTCAGTGAGGCAGCTTCCTGGAAGGTGCAAGCAGTTAAGTGTTCAAGTATTAACTGACAGGGTGGTGGTTCAAATCCACCCTGAAGCACCTCTGAAGATAGGCAAGACTATCTGCTTCCAAAAGGTCACAGCCTTGAAAACCCTGTGCAGCAGTTCTACTCTGTACATGTGAGGTCACCATGAATGGGAATTTATTCGATGACAACTAACAATAGCAAATCCCCACTCAGAAATGAGGTGCAGGGACTTGGTCAAAGTCATACAATGCATGTGCAGCAGAAGCAGGCCAGAGAGTCAGCATTCCATTTCATAGGGGTCTTCTGCTGCCTGCCCACCTGGTGGCCCAGGTTAGACCCAGATTTTGGTACAGCAGGAATCTCCCTTGCCATTCTGCCTCTAACTTCTCTCAGGACACATTACCCTCTGCTTCCCACTGGCTCTTTTCAGTTTTTCAGTGAGGTTGGTTATGCAGGCACTAACTGGGGGGCACTGCAGGAGGGGGCATAGCTCAACCTGCTCCATTCCTGGCCCAAACTGGCACAGGCACCTGGGGAGGGCAGCCAGCCAGCCATGTGCCAGTGTTACTTTAAAAATAAACCATGGAAGAAAGGGGCTTAAAAATAACCCAGGGGATGTGTGTGAGGAGTTAATTACTACTGCAATCCCCTGTCACTGCTCCAGGGAGTGTGGGTTGAGCCCCAGTGGTGTCTGGGTCACCTCTGTCATCTCTTCCATTAGGGAGCCAGGTACCAGGCACTCCCAGAGCAGTGAGGGCAGACAGGGCTTCAGGATCATGGGAGTCAGAGCTGGAGGCAGCTTGGGGCCTCCAGGGTTGCCTCTCTCATCTCAGAGACCAGGTCAAGGCCCAGGCTGGGCAGAGAGCTAGGCCCCCTACTTCTCCACCAGGGCTTCTCTCTTTGTCCCACCTTATCTCTCTAGCCTTGCCCATGACTTCCCACAGGGATCACCTTGGCTCCACACGTGACCTCTTTGTGTGTGTTGTGGTGGTGGCAGCCAGGTGGTTTGGTTGCCAATGATGTCTCCCTTCTTAGGACTCCACCTGTACCATTCTCTTGAGAATTCTGAAGCCCTTCCTGACTCATCAGAGCAAGAGTGCATGGCCTTCTAGCTGCCCATTCCTGGCTGCTTCCAGAGCCTTCCTTGACCTGTGAACTCAAATCTTTGGATCTGCAGTGCTGAGCAAGAACTGGACAGAAACCCCACCAGGCCCAAAGGGAACCCAGAGTCTTTCCTAAAGAGCATTTAGGGAGCAGAAGAGTACATTCCAGTCCCTCAGGCCCGGGTTCCCCCAAGCCTCTTTTGTAACTCTTGCCATAATCTGCCTTTGGCAGGTAAGAAACATCCTGTAGTGACAGGAAGGGAGAGACATAGGGCCCAGCTGAGGATGCAGCAGAAGACAGACATGGAGGGATCAAACAGAATGGCTGAGCTTTCCCGGAGGAAGGAGATAGAGGCCAAGACTTCTGGAAGCGGACAGAAGTGATCAAAGAACAAGGACAGATGGGTGGTGGGAGAGGATGTGGAAAGAAATATTGAGGGAAAGCAGCCAGAGGGGGCAAGTTCTGGGGGACACAGTATGACGAGCCAGTGCTTTGGAGCCAAAACACCTGGACTGGGTCTCTAGGATGGTGTTTCCTGGCTGTATGGCCTGGCGTCGTAATCTTGCTGGGCCCTGGTCTGTTTTGCCTAATAGATATAATGTTAACTACCTCCTGGGTCTCTGCAGGAGGTTTGTGAACCTTTTATAAATAGGGTTGGAAAAAGGAAAAGCTTTGAGGTCATTTGTTCTCTCCTCTTCCTTTCCTGAAATCTGGTCCCTCTATTCACCTGAGACTCAACAAGTATAAGAGAACCCTGCCCCTTTGCTCCTGGAACAAGCTGTCGAATGTTAACACTAAGTTGCTTTCACCGATATCTTCCCTGACCTCCATGTTGCCAATTCTAATGGTTGTTTCTCTGTGGTCATTGGATTTGATCTCCCAGCAGCTGCTGGCACAATGGACTGCTTCCTCTTTTTGAAACATTCCTCTTGGCCTTTGGGACCCCATGCTCAGTCCCAGTCCCTCTCAACGGCTCCCTTTCCTTGCTCAACCTCCCAGTGTTGGAGGAAGAGCTGGGTCCTCTGCTCTTCTCTGCAGCTCTCCCCTCTCCCCAGCTGATCTCATCTAGCCACATGACTTCAAATATTATTTCTGTCTGATATCTCCCAAATCTACATCTCAGCCTTGACCTCTCCCTTGAGCTGCAGACTTGTGTATCAAACGGCCATCGTGGATTTGTAATGAACGTCTCAAAATGATCCTGTCTGTATAAAACAGAAGTCTTGGATCTCTCTGCCACACCTGTTACTGTCCAGGTTTTGTTTCCCATCCCAGTAAACACTCATCTTCCACCCAGCTGCTCAAGTCAAAAGCCTAAGTCCCATTCTTGATAATTCTCTTCCCTGGATTCCCACAGCCCTCTTTCCTCCAACACACACATCCTACCTGCCAGTAAACTCTGCCTGTAAATCATATCCTTAATCACCCATGGTCTCTACCTCCACAACACCACTGTGGTCCAATCCACCATCATTTCTCCTTTTGAATTACTCAGTGGAGCCTGGCTAGTCTCCCTGTTCTCCCTCTGCACTACGACCATCTGGTCTCCACAGAGCAGAGCCTCCAGAGTGATCGTTTAAAAATTTAAGGCATATCACAACACAACCCTGCTTAAAACTTCAGTGACTTCCATCACACTGAGAATAAAATACGAACTCTTGACCATGGCCTCCACAGCCCTGCTATGTCTCTACCTCCTCTTCACCTCTGCACTCAATATGCTGCAGCTTCATGTTCTTTCTGTCCTGTTCTTCAAACACACCCAAACTCTTGCCAGCCTTTGCCCTTTGTGTTTGTTGTTCCTTGTTCTTCTCCCAGATCATTGCATTACACTGGGCCTCTTCCCCCTGGTAATGTTGCCCATCCCTCCTATTCACCACTTTCTACCACATCCCCTTGTTTGACTGTCTTCCTGGCACTTAGTGTTATGTGAGATTATGTTGTTTGTTAGAACATAATTTAGTTTACTGACTATCTTCTGCCATTGACATATAGGTACCATTAGAACATGGGCTGCATTATTCCTTCCTGAGTTCCTGGGGCCTAGAATGGTGCCTGACATATAGCACTTGCTCAGAAAAACAAAGGGAAGGGAGGACTGAACTGTAGAGATGCCTTAGGGAGGTAGAAAGAGACAGGACGCCCAGGTTGAAGCTTGGCTTTGTTATTGAATTGTTATTGAATTGTTGTGTGGTTTGGACAAATCACTCCCCACCTGCCTCTACAACCTGCTCCGGTCTCAGTCTCCTCATTTGGAAGAGAGAAAATTTGGACTGCATCAGTGGTTCTCAAAGAACCCAAAGGACCCCAGGAATTCCTGTAATGCTCTCCACAGCCAATCTGAGCCTTTGTTCTGTATCAGCATGCTGGAGTCCACACCATGAACTGACTATTCCAGCCAAAGGCTAAGTCGGATGCTTGACATAACCTTTATTGGCCTGTGCAAGCTCTGCAAGAGCTAATCATGCAAAGCCCCATAAACATTTAAAGACATCACAACTGCTGTGAGGACCTATGGAACTAGCACTGTGGCCCCTCAGGGATCCAGCGGCTGAGGTATACTGGTTTAGGAGGAATGTTGGAGGCTGTTCCATGAACAGCGTGAACTTAGCTGCTCCAGACCCGGGGCCCTGGGCATCTCTGAGCAAGCCTAGGGCTTGGGTGCGGGAGTAGCCATCAGTGCACCGATGCTGGGCCAGCACAGGTCCAAAGACAATCTGGGAAAAAAAGGCTCTGTCTGCAGCCTCTCTCCTGACCATCCCCCATTAAAGGCACTGCCTGGGGTCAGCCTGCTCTCAGCACCACCGCTCCCTCCTGTACTTCACTCCAGGGACTACTGTGGGAGCTGCCAGCTGTGACAGGCCAGTTTTTTGTGGGAGGAGGCTCCCACATTCCAGCTGTCTCAGGGGATGGGGCAGCAGACTTGCTGGGCTGATAAGCAGGACCTCAGCCACAGTCAGAAATGCTCTCTTTCCACAAAGGGGTGACTTGGAGGTCCTGGACAGAGCTCTGTTCTTGGGACAGGACACAAAGGAAGTCCATTCAGAGTTCTGACAGCGTGAGGTGAAGTGGGGACAAGAGTGTAACCCTGGATAGTGTGGTTTTGGGGAAGGGAAGGAAGGGGTGGCCAGGGGGTATATCTAACAGAGATGGTCCAAGCTGGAAGGGGCTCTAGACATCAGCAGCCCACAGATAAGGCCAGGATTGGGGGTGACTTGCCTTAGGTCTCCCAGCCAGGTAGGAATAGAGAAACAGAGGAAGGGACAGGATCCCCCACTTTCCTTAGCTCAGCTGCACCCAGCATCAGTCTCCTCAGTTGGAAGAGAGAAGGGTTGGACTGCACCAGTGGTTCTGCCTCAAGTCCAGACAGCTTCATGGAAGGAAGGCAGCCTGCCTCTATGAATCCACTGGACTGTCATGATGATGGTAGGCAGGGCACATCAGGCCCTCTTCAATGCCCAGGGAAGATGAGTACTTAGGACTCTGGGGCACTCATGGTACCCAGGCAAGGAGGGCTGAACCTGAGTTTGGTTACAGGTTTTCTCACTCTTTCTGGCCCTGCCTGGGGGTGACCAAGGACCAAAGGTGGCCCCTGCTCTAGACTCCCAGAGATCCCAGAGGGTCTTACTCAGTCTGACCTTTGCAGTGGAAAATCCATAACTCAGAGTCATGCTGAAGAGGGGGTCATGCTGGCTTAGCCGGGTCAAAGTCCTTCCATGTGATCCATGCTGGGTGTGTGATGCTCACAGCTCACACAGCGGAGGGGCTTTCCTTAGGCAGATCCCCTGGCCCTGCGGTTTTTGAGAGCAGGCCAAGCATGAAAGTCATGAAGGGGGAGACACAGCTAGTCCCCAGGATCTCCATTCAGACCTTCTCACTCCCCTTGTTGTCTGAGGGAGACTCCTAAGTGGAGCTGGTGGGGAGGGGGGATGTGACCTTCTCCTGGAGCCACCCACTGACTCCTGATGTCTCTGCCACATGGCTCACTCCAGGGGCACTTTTTAACACTTTGGATTATGAATTAGCAAAGATTCTTCCCCAGTCACTCCTTGAATGTTAAGTACCAATGAAACCCAGAAAGAAAATGCTAGTAGCTGGCCAGTGGCCCAGGCTCCTAAGTACAGAATGCTGATCTTTACAAGCTATTTTCTAGTCCTGAGGTTCCCAAACCTGGCTGCAGATTCCAACTACCTGGGGAGTGTTTAAAACTTTAAGCCTTTCGGGCTTACTCCAGGCCTGATAATTAACTCTTAGGGCCAAGGCCTAACCTCTGGCCCCAAACAGCTGCTGCTATTAGAGACAGACATGCTACTCAGCCACCAGGGTCATCTTACCTGTCTCCCCCATACACACACATGAGTTGCCTATGACACTCCCAATAAGAGTCCCTCTCTTACTCAATGTCCACTCACTCTGAAGAACTGTCACTCTATTTCCATTCCCAGTCTCAGGTTCCCATCTTGTTTGGCAGGATGATGTTGACAAATGCATGGAACTGAGAGTTCTCCGTGACAGTCCCCCACTCAACACTACCCGTTCTGCCCTTCACAGACTGGCATGTGGTTCTATGATGCCCCTAACATCCATACCACAGGAATGACCCAACCCCAACCACTGTCGAGGAGTGAAGGCCCTTGCTTTTTGGGTTAGAAAAATCTGTATTTGACTCCTCCCACATTTACTGGGTTTGGGTCAAAGACATGTGGCCTTATCTTCTTAAGTCCAACTTCTTCATTCACAAAGTACGAATAATGATGTAACACCTTCGGGCTGTGGTAAGGCTTAGATGAGATACCATACCACCACCTCCTTTATAAACATGCATGCCGTATCTATCCCTGTGCTCCCACTCCCCGGCAGTGTGACTTTGGGCACATTCCCTAAGTCCTCAAGGTCTTCCTTCTCTGTAAGATGGGGATTATAACAGTGTCTCCCTCCTAGGGTCATTGTGAGAATTAATTAGGTCATACATACCAAGAGCTCTGTCCAGAGGAACTACCTTGGTTCACAACTGTGAGCAATGAGGCAGGCTCCTGAGGAGTAGCTGTTTCACAGGGACAGGGTCTGCATAGAACAGCCAGGGTAGCCCTATTGGTGGCATTGATCTGAGGTTTGCTCCTATCTGGGCACTGCTCAAACCGAGCTGGCCCCCATGGCCCCAGAGGTGCATGGCTACACTGGCAGGAAGACCAGACCTGGTGCTGGGTGAAGGCTGCCCCCATCTGAGGGCCTGGCTGCTCTCTCTGGGCTGGGTTGGGTCTCTGGAGAAAGCCCCTCAGACATCCTATGGCCAGCAAGCTGGAATGTGACTCTCTGGATGATTCTGAGATGGTTATTTCTGAATCAGATAAGTGGTCAGGAGTGGCCCTGCACACTTCCGAAGAGGGGCATTAAGTGCAAGCCAGCTGTGGAGCCTCCAGCAGAGATCGAGAAGGGGATGCTTGAAGCCCAGCAATGTGCCTTTGGGAAAGGGGCCGGGGCAGTTCATGTAGAAAATATCCATACAGTGTTGGGTGTCAGCGTCTCCTTCAGCTCAGCACAGCCCAGGGTCCCTTGCACATCATCAAGAAAGACTATCCACTGGGTTTGTGTCTTAGTTCTCTAGTGCTGCTCTAACAGAAATACCACAAGTGGGTAGCTTTAACAAACACATTTATTTTCTCACAGTCTAGGAGGCTAGAAGTCCATATACGGATGCCTGCTCTGGGGCAAGGTGTCTTTCTCTGTTGGCTCTCTCCTTGTCTCTTTGAGCTTCTGCTCTTGGGTGATCCTCATGTGGCTTGGCATCTCTTTCCTCATCTCTGCTCTGCCCACTTGCTTGTTTAAACTTTGTTATATTCTAGAAGAGGTTGACTCAAGACATACCCTACACTAATTCATTAACATAACAAAGACAACCCGTTTCCAAATGGGATTACAATCACATGCATATCGGCTAGGATTTACAACACTTATTTTTTGGGGGGACACAATGCAATCCATAAGTTTGGTCTGGGCTCCAGAATGGACCTTTGGCCCAGAAGAGGACATGCATGTGGGAGGGGAAGGAGTAGGTGAACTCTCTGGGGCTGGCTAAGGTCTTCTGGGTGACTAGGACAAGGGTGAAGGGAGGCAATCAGAAACAAGTTTTCCTCTGGTTCAACTGGGGCCATGGGGGTACCCTCTGGTCAGAATCCAGGCAGCAGAACACAGGGTGGGTCTGTCCTTCCCTCCTCCATGCCTGCAATAGCTCCCAGTGCCTGTCAAATCAAGTCCACCCGCCAGCATCCCACCACTCAGGCCCCTCCAGGATCTGCTCCTGACCATCCTCCTTGGGCACACTTGTGGCCCTCAGCCTGGCCCATGCAATTCCCTATTCCCTCACCCCAGAAAATTCTGTCAATATTATCACCTAAGTCTTCACTCTTCATTCAAGACCACCTCAAATACCTGTTGCAGGAAGCCTTCTCAGATCCCTACTTTGAGTCACTTCACTTGCATTTAGCATCTATGTCATTCAATTTGTGGTTTTCAGCATTCCACTAGACCAGTGACTCCTTAGGGAAGGATATGGGTCTTAGTTTTCTACTTCTCCTGCATAGTACCTACTACAGAGGAGATCTCAAGAAATGGTTTTTGGTAAACTCAACTGAAAAGAAGGCAAAAGTCAATTCCAGTTGGAAGGTAATACAAAAGGTCTGAGAACTCTCAGGAAACCCCCAAGTCCCATTTAGGGTACCCCAACTCTCTAGGTTTCCCCCTTGAAACTCAAGAAATCTAAATGTCTTTAGGTTTCTTCATCAGGGTTGGGAAGAATCTTAAAAGCCAAAAATATGGCCCATACACTGGTCTTTTTGATATGTCACCTTGGCTAGGCTAATGTCCCTAGTTATTCAATCAAACACCAATGTAGAGGCTGCTGTGAAGGCATCCTGTAGACAGCATAATCAGTTGTCTTTAAGTAAGGGAGATTTTCCTAGATAGCCTGGGTAGGTCTGATTTAATTAGTTGAAAGGCCTTAGGAGCAGAGCTGAGGTTTTCTGAAAAAGAAATTCTGTTGACGGACAGCAGCTTCAGGTCCTGCTGGAAAGTTCCAGCCTGTACTTTCCAAAGGCCTGCCCTATGGATTTTGGACTTGGCTAACCTCTGGTGGCATAGTGACTAAGGTATTTTACTGCTAACCAGAAGGCTGGTGGTTCAAACCAACCAGCCACTTCTCAGAAGGAAGACTGGGCAATCGATTTCCATAGAGATACTGCTTCAGAAACCCAAGGAGGGGTCGTTATGAGTTGGAACTGACTCAATGGCACTGAGTTTGATTTGGTTTTTGGTTAACCATCCCCTGGAGTCCTTGTGGTACAAATGGTTGAAGTGTTTGTCTGCTAATTGAAAGGTTAGAGGTTCGAATCCACCCCTGAGGTGCCTCAGAACAAAAGCCTGGCAATCTACTTCTAAAAAAATCAGTCATTGGAAATGCTATGGAGCACAGTTTTATTCTGATGCATATGGGGTCAATATGAGTTGGAACTGACTTGCCGGCAACTGGGGGGAAAAAAAAAAAGAGCCATCCCTCTACCATCATGTAAACCAATTCTTTGCAATGAATCTCTTCATGTGTATCTCATGTTGGTGCTGCTTCTCTAATTCAGTTCTGAATAATCTAGCAGCCCCTGCAGCACTCTCACCCAGGTTTTGCCTGCAGGCTTCCTGTGGTGGACTCACTGCTCTCAGGGCAGGCCAGTTCCCCTTTGGTCAGCTTCAACTCTAACAAGTCTTTCCTTACATTGGACTGAATGAAGTCTTCCCACTCTGCCCACTGGTGTTTCCCCTTGGGCTCTCTTAGAACAAGGCTGGTCCTTTCACCTCTTAACAGCCCAGCAGATATTTAAAGATGGTATTCATGCTTGCTGCATCCCGCCCCCTTATAAGACATGTTGCTCCCTTCCTCTGACTGCTCTCTAGCTTGTTGATGACTCTCTCGGAGTTTGCAGACACATGCAGCCTGGTGGGTCCAGAAGAGAGCAGGTCTGTCCTGCCACCTGCATTTCACAGTGTAACCCAAGATAGGGTGAGTGTTTCCTGTTCCATGGGGCCATGGGCTTTTTGTTGCCAGGATCCCAGCCCATGGCCAACAAGGGTTCCTTCTTAAAGGAAGAAATGAAACTGAGCTTCTTCTCCTAATGGGGCTGTAGGCCCTTGGGAGTACCACGAGGGACCAGCTAATTCCCCTCTTTGTTGGTTAATTTCTGGGGTACCAGTTCTCAACTGTTAGCTTCCCTAACAGACTGAGGAGGAAAGGAGGGCAGCTGAGGACCAGTGGACTCCCTCTGGAGCAAGCCCTTCTCTATTTCTCTACTCCCTTTCCTTCTGTCCTTTCCACAGGATGGCAGCATGAGACTCCCCCAGACTCTGTTGCTGGCTCTCATGGGGCAAGCCACAGCTTTGCTCCAGCCTCAGGGAAGTGTCCATCCAGCTCCGAGGCCCTTCAGCTCTAACATTTCACCACCAGATTCCTAAGGACTTTTCTGGCTCTAAACGTTCTCTTTTAAAATGACAGTCCACACCTCATGTCCATTCCCAGAAATCAGGTCTCCAGGTTATTTAGATCCTTTGTACTCAGAGTGTGGACCATGGGTCAGAAGCATCAGTATCCCTTGGAGCCTGTTGGAAATGCAGAATCTCAGGCCTACCCCAGACTTACTGATTCAGAACCTGAATTTAAATAAGATCAACCAAGTAATTCGTTGCATATTACAGTTTGAGAAACATTAATTTGGAGAATTCCTCATTGCTGGGGCTAACCTTCCCTATTTCCCTCTGTGGAACACCTTGATCATATTGGAAGACTGAGGACAGAGGCATATGTCTGCTCCTCTCGTTGTTGTTGTTGTTGTTGTTGTTATGTGCCGTCGAGTCGCCCCGACTCATAGCGACCCCTCCTTGGGTTTCCGAGGAAGTATCACTAAGGAAGTAGGATTGCCCAACCTTCCTTCCGAGGAGTGGCTGGTGGGTTTGAACCGCCAGCCTTCTGGTTAGCAGTCAAGTGCTTTAGCCACTATGCTACCAGAGCTCCTCTCATGGGTCCCTGGAAATTCAGGGAAGGGTGAGTTTTCCCTGGGTTTCCTCTTGCGGGGGGTGGGGGTGGGGGGTGGGGACAGAGAGAAAGAAAAGAAGGAGAAGGAAAAAGATGAGAGAGGAGAGAGATTGATTTGTCTAAGGCGTCTCAAGGAGACAGAGAACCCAGGCTTTAGCCCCAAAGCTAGGTTCCTGCCTTGCATTCCTGGCAGCAGCCACTTGTGCCCCTGCCCCCCATAGGGTCCTTGCTATGTCACAGGAGGGAGTGGGTAAGGATAGCCATGAGGTAGTAAAGAAAGGCTTTTGCCTGCTCTGATGAGGATGAGCAAGGGGTGAAGGTGGGAGGTTGGCTCCAAGTCTGATCCCGGATCAGAGCAGGCTCAGCCAGAGAAGCTCACAGACCAGGAGCCATGGAGCTGCCTGCTCCAGGACTAAGCTGAGGCCAGCTCCAGCAAATAGGAGAGTGAAGGCATAGTCAGGTGGAACTGTGAGAGGAGGAGCAGGGGGTGTGAAAGCAGCTTGGGGCCAGGTGACTCCAGATGAGGGATGAGTCTCCGGGAGCCACCTGGGAGTTTCCTTAGCATGTTTCTGGACAATGAAGGAGTGTGGACAGACTGGGCGGTGGCCTTAGTGGGGCATCTGACTGCTCTCTGAACTGCCATGAAAGGCATTTGTCATGAAGCTCCCTAAGGAGCAGAAGATAAGCTCCCCAACGTGTGGGATACAGAGGGGGCCCAGGGCAAGCAGAACAGGTATAATGTGCTCTTTCCTCTCAGTGTGTGTGTGTGTGGGGGAGGGTGTCCAACAGCACAGGGCAAGGAGCCAGTGTGAGGGACTCAAGTCCAGCCCTGATGATAACTGTGTGTGTGACCTTTAGTCATCCCCTTCACCAATCTGAACCTTTATTTCCACTATAAAATGAGTTGGAGCTGAAATTCTGATTCCTCTTTGAGCTAACGTGCCATTCATAGTTCTGAAGAAACCCTTAATCAGAGGCCACAGCTGAGAGTTTAGGGGTGCAGCACCACCCTTCATTTTCTACCTCCCCATAGCAAACACTGCAGAGGCTTCATGAGGAGTAGGGGCTGCATGGCTCTTGGGAAAGATACTCTCTGCAGACCCGGATGTAAGTCTTGGAGCTGCCATTTATATTCGTGGGGCCCTGGACACATTTCTACATCTCTCTGAGCTTCCCTTCTCTCTGACGGGAAGGAAACGCCTGTTGTCCTAGGGCAGATGGGTGAATGTAGGTAATGAGCAATGCCTGGAACATTACAGACACATGTCAGCTCCCTGTATCCAAGGTAAGGTGGAGGGTGGGACTGCCCTCCTGGGTCTTTTTGGAGGCTCAGGCAGACAATCGTGGTCTCAGTTAGAGTCTGCTCTCTTCTCTTGCTGGTGGCTGACTGCAGGGAAACATTTTTTTTTTTTTTTTTAATTCCAAAATCAACTCACAGATTTACCGTTTGCGCTGCCAGCTGAAAGCTGTTTTTAGTGGTGATTTGCACTGCATTCATCTGTGCTTGTTTATATTTTCTTTGAAAATACTTATTGTGTTTGTCCTGTCCCCACTGTGGCCAGGCGTGTGTCTTCTATTTCTGTCCTATTTTTGCCTCTATTCCCTCCAGGCTCCAACCAGACATGCAAACTGGTGGCATGACAAAGTCATGTCTGTGGTCAAATACATCCACTTTGGAGATAAGGAAACTGAGGGTCATAGAGGGCTAGCAACTGAGATAAGTGGATCTCGAACTTTTGTCTCCTTGCTTCAGTCTAGGTTTGGTTCTCCGACCCCTGTGTGCCTTACACTCTGACTAGTTTTCTTTAAGGTCTGCAGGCTCAGAGAAAGGGGCACTACCCCTAAGTCTGGGCATCAGGCAGACTCCAGGCAAGTCTGAGGAGCTGGGAAACCTGAAGGCATGAGGTAGAGAAAAAAGAAGGGGTCCCCAACCCCACTGTCCCACCTACTAGGAAGAAGCAGAGGTAGCTGTGGTCATGGCAACCTTTGGGAGATAAAGCAGTTCCTTTCTGTTGGGGGAAGTAATAATACATGAATAATAATATTAGTAACAGTAATAATTGCAGATACCGTTTATTAAGTGTCTGGTCTGTACCAGGCACTTTCTTTACATTATCCCATTTCATCCTGGGAAGCAGATATTATTATCCCCATTTGTAAAAGAAAACAAGTTCAGTGAGATTAGGTAACTTGTCCAAGGTCATACAGGTAGTGGAGTGGGAGTGGGGATTGAGAGATGAATCCAGGCACTTCAGCTTCCAAGCCAGTGCTCCTGCTCCCTGCAGGGAAGCTGTGACACCAAAGCAGAGGGCCAGCCTGGTAGTGGGAAGGGAGCACATCGTGACTATGAATGGGCACAGGGACTTTCTAGGCCGGACTGCCCTTTAACCCTGTTCAGGAGGTCACAAGAACAGTGGGAGTGATAAGCAGCGCAAGGTCTCAATGCTAAAAGAGATGGCAGGTCATGAGGGAACAAGCTTGGGTGACCCAAAGACTTGGGTTCTAATCAAGGTTGTTCCCTCCACTTGCTGTGTGACCTCGGGCAAACCACTCACCTCTCTGGGCCTGAATAGGTTGTATGGGATGAATGCTAATGCTTCCTTTCACTTTTTTATTTTAGGACTCTGGGATTTGGGGGGTGATAAGTCTCTTCTGTATTCTTCTTCTTCTTGTAAAGATGCAAAAAGCACAGATTCCCTCATGAGTCACCTGCTTGAGTTCACAGTCTTAGGGTTCTCAAGCCCCACAGTAGGAAGCTGTGCTCGGCTGAGCACAAGGTGGAACCTGAGAACAGAGCACAACAGAGGGTTTCCTGCCCCTGTTCCATCAGCTTATCAATCACCCAGTCTGCCTATTGCCTAAGAGCCACAAGGATGCCCAGGGCCTGCAGTGGGAGAACGGGCACCTGTGAGTTGTGGCAGTCTCAGGGAGAGCCTGAGACGGGAAGGAAACGCCTGTGGCACTTGGTCTGGTTTGTTCAGAGACTAGATTGGGGGTGGCAGTAGCCTCACTGTAGTGTGCTGGGACAAGAGGCCCTCTCTTTCTGGGGAGAGCTTTGCCAGTGAAAAGGCAAGCCTTGGCTACTCAGTACCCTTGAGATGTGGGCCGAGTTCTTAAACTAGAGAGAGAACTAGCAAGAAAGCCACAGCCACATCATGAGAGTCAGAGGGTACAGTGCACTATGGGCATGTGGCACACTTTCAAGCCATAAGGCCTTGGGTGAGTCATTTATACTCTCAGAACCTTAGGGTCTTCAGATGAAAACTTGGGATAATGGTTTTCTTGAAGGGTCAATGAGAGAATTAAATGAGGAGAACATATAAAGTGGCTGGTATAGAGTCTATCCAAGAGTAGATAATAAATGGTGGCTGCCATTATTATTGCTGTTGCTGCTGCTGTTGTTAATCAAAATAATAAATAAAGGGGCATCGAGAACAAGTGGAAGGAGTGGTAGCATGGGAATCAGATCTGCTACCCTTTGGCTGTGTGACTCCCATCACCTCTCTGGGGCCCATTCTTATCTGTAAGAGGAAGCGGTGGTACCAGCTGATCACTGAGGCCCCTTCCTGCTCTGACAGCCTCTGGGCTATGAATAGCTGGGGCTGGGGCCCTGGAGGAGTTTAATGACTCAACAGCTAGAAAGGTTAAGGCTTTCTGAGAAAAGAGTTTCTATTTGCATTTGATGAACTTAGGGCACACGGAGGAAGGGTTTCTTGGCTAGGAGACCAGGGATGAGGAAGCTGGAGGAATCCTTGTAGCCAGTGGGGACTGTGACTAACCAG
The DNA here is from genome assembly GCF_000298275.1 of Orycteropus afer afer. Classification (NCBI taxonomy): domain Eukaryota; kingdom Metazoa; phylum Chordata; class Mammalia; order Tubulidentata; family Orycteropodidae; genus Orycteropus; species Orycteropus afer. Next base: position 13,511,387 of record NW_006921641.1, read on the forward strand.
GTGAATGGCTAACTCAGACCCTGACAACCATCTGCCAATCAGGGCTACACACGAGTGCCCTGCAAGCCAGCATCACTGAACAACACATCTTGGCAAAGGCAAGGCCCGGCTGGGTCTAGGCCTCACAGCATATGGAGGCAAAGGATGCAGCCAAGAGACCAGCAGAGAGAGAGAGAGAGAGAGAGAGAGAGATTGGGCTTGGAGTCAAAAGACCCAGGTTCTAGCTCCAACTCTGCTGTTACCTAGCTAGTGACTTTGGGGGAATCTCTTCCCCTCTCTGAACCGCCACTCCTTCATCTACAAAGTATAACCAGCAGTACCTACCCTGGCAAGTTCACAACTTCAGAGTTGTGAAGTTGACAAGAGACAAGATGAAATGAATGGGAGGTTTCATGACTATCCCATCCTGATGGGATTCCCCGTGTCTCAGAAGTTGATTCATTCAGGTTCCTAAAAGGGTCAAGTAGTCAGAGGCTGCAGCCCTTGGGTTTTGGGTCAGGGCCAATCTAATACAGGACCCCTTCAACCATCTACTCACGGACTAGATAGGCTTTTCCTAGAGAAGAGCCCTGGGTGCCGCATTCCACCAAGAGGCCTAGCTAGAGCAGCAGGGCCTGGGAGGTTATAAACTGCCAGGATGGTTGGGTGGGGCAGGGAGTGGGCAGTGCAGTCTGGGACCCTCACAGAACTGGGGCAGTGCTCTGATGCTGTCTTTCCTTTTGCCCAGCACTTTATAAATAAATAATCACCAGACCACACTCTGCATGCCTTTCACCTCCAGCTTTTAGAGTGTCTTGCTTGGTGAGGACTACAAGCACTTTGGGAAGTGGCAGGGATGGAGGGAAAGGACAATGCCCTTTCATTTCTGCACACCTGGAAACCCTCACTAGCATTCTCTTAGTGCCACTGCCTACTGTGCTGCCACTGGAAGGGCAGGAATGGGAACCACAAGGCCTTGATCAGGTGGGCATTAATTACAATGTGGTTAAAAAGACAAAGCACATCCCCTAAAATGTAAATAACCATTCAAAATACCTACACTGTGTCACCACGTCATTCTGACAGTAAGTCCTGCAGTTAATCCAGAGCAGTGGCCTGTGATAGTCTGGGAGGCTTCAAGGAAGAGGTGGGATTGGAGGTGAGCCAGATAAAAAGAAGACAGGGAAAAAAGGTGTGTCAGACAGGCAGACCTGGGGTGTTTGGAGGAGACATTCTGGCAGTAGTAACGGGCTCATGTAAGTAAGAAGTGAGAAATGAAGTTAGACATAAGGGTTGAAGCCAGGCATGGAGGACCCATAGAGGTTGAAGCCAGGCATGGAGGACCTTGCAACTTGGCATAAGAAACATAGACTAGATTCTGTAGATAGTGGGGAACAATTTCAGACTTCTGAGAAGGGGATTGGTATGGTCAGAGCTGTACTTGGGGAGATTCTTTCTGGTATAGCATCCTCCAGGACAGCTGGCCCCATGAGAGAAGAAGGCTGGAGGCAAGGAGGTCATTTGGGAGGTTACTGTGGAGCTGGAGACCATGGAACTGAGAAGGAAGAAGGTGCCCAAGCAAGGACTTGATGTGTGGGAAGAGGGAGAGGGAAGGTTTAAGGATGTTCAATCTGATTCCCAGAGAGCCGAACAGCTACTGAAACTGGCATGTGGTAGGAGAGTGTGGAGAGGGAAGAAGACCCCAGATCACACACCTGGTCTGATCTTCCTCAGGGAAACAGACACCTTTTGGGCAGGTCTGGGTCTGACCATCTGCCCTAAACCCATGGGGTCAGCAGGGCCCAGAGGTACCTCCAGAAATCACAAAGCATATCTTCTCTTGGTGCCCGAGACCAGTGGAGCCTCAGGCAGAATCTTTCAGTGGACATACTGTGGGCACAGTATTCAGTGCTGCCTTTTATCCCCTCCACTCCTGTTGAGTCCCAGGAAAACACTGCGATCTTGCCGTGGGCCTCACCAAATGGCAATGACCCTCTGGAAGCTCAGCCAAGGCAAGGAGAAGGGGACCAGGAGAGGACAAGGAATGGAGAAGGTGGGGAAAAGAGCTCCTGGAGGCATCCCAATAGGCTTCATGAGAAGGTGAGCTTCCAATCCCAGAAGCCTAGCATGTCAGGGCTAGGAGGAGCCCTTGAAATCATTTCAGTCAATGCCTTATTGTCTGGAGGTGAGGCCTGAGACCTAGGCAGGGGAAGAGACTTGCCCACGTTCATATAGTAGGGGCAATGATGGAGCCACACTGGAATCATAGGGTCTTGTTGCATTAGTATGGGAGGCAGAGATGAAGAAAGTGTTTCCTCCTGTCTGAACACCTTTGAATACCATAATTGAAACAGAACCTCCACCTCTACTCTAGAATGGAGCAGAGGGGCTTTCACTTGTAGTGGAGAAGAGGGCTGCAGGAATGTTCTTGGTGACCAGAGTTGGGGTATCACCCTCTGGCTGTAGGCTCCCTCTCCTCTTTAGGGTCCCTCTGATTGCCCATCCGGATGGAGGATCTAGCAAGGGCCCCATGGAGATTTCTTTCCCCAACATATGCATATATGTACAATGGTGTATGCCCATATGGGCCAGGGTATTTGTGTGAGAGCTTTGTGTGTGCCTGTGCCTGTGTTGAGAGAGAATCTGGGTGCACGTGTGGCTTCCTACACCATGGTCTGCCCTAGCTCAGAGAAGAGAACTGAGGCTATTCCTGTGAGGTGACTGTTTTGCTAGGACAGCAGAGAAAAAGGCCAATAAGGATGGATTCTGGCATCAGCACCAGGTCTTCTACCCTAAGAAAATTATAGGCACTGGCTGGCGAAGCTGAACTCCTGGCACTGGACACAGACACCACACACACACACACACACACACACACACACACACACGTAAGCGCCCCCCCACATACACACACAAAAAAAACACTCACAGCCTCAGTTATAGGTTGTTTCAGGTACGCAGAGAATCCCAGAGTGCTTCGAGTGACGCGTACCAGCATCCACATGCCGCCCTAGAGTCCCAGCGGGTGTGTATACACGCTGTGCTGGGAAGCCCACCCGCAGGGACACAGCAGAGCCTAGCGCTCCCCGCCGGCTCACACTCAGCGCCCAGCCCGAGGGCCTTGTCCGGCCACACCCCTCCTCTCCGAGCCTCCTCCGGTCGTTCCTGCCCCTCTCACACACTTCGGAGTCCCCAGGGGCCTCGTGTAGCCTGGCACGGACACAAGTTAGGGCTGGCCCGGCCGAAAAGTCAGGTCCGGAGCCAGGAATCGACGCTTCTCCGGCGTCCTGTCCCCGCGGAGCGGACACATCAGGCTGAACTAGGGTTTCTTGGGAGCGCAGGGTTCGGGGCCTGAACCCTCTCTGGGGTAAAACCCCCTGCCTCAACCCGATCCAGAATAACCGGAGACCGGACACCCAGCCCCGGGGGCCCCTCCCCCGCCCTTCGCCGGGCCAGTAGTTACCGATTGTGGTGATGACAGTGATGGCGAAGTAGAAGGAGCCAGCGAAGCGCCACTGCAAGCCGGCCTTGTGCGGCTTGAGGCGCAGCACGACGCCCTCGAGCTCCTCATAGCCGCCCTGGCTGAGGTTGTAGCGCGCCCGCAGTTCCTGCTGCCGCCGCTCCAGCAACCGCCTCTCGGTGATCTCGGGCTCCGACTCGAGCGCGTCGAAGACCGCGGCGCCCACCAGCAGGTAGGTGAAGGTGCACACGATGAGAGCCAGCGTGCGCACGTTCTGCCGCTTCATCTTCCCGCCCGGGCCGCCCCCGGTCCCCCAGCGCCCCCGGCCAGCGCCTCGGCCCCTGCTGCCGCTGCTGCTACCCGGGAGGTGGCCTGGGGCATGGCTGCGCTCGCAGCTCCCCGCGCCCGTCACCCGCTCGGCGCCCCGGGGCCGCAG
>NW_006921641.1:13515361-13540391 GCF_000298275.1 Orycteropus afer afer
CAGGCCGCCGGCTCCCGCCAGCCCTCCCGCCCAGCCAAATAAGGACTGGGGAGACGCGCCGAGGGAGGGAGGAGAGAAGGGGCTCGCGGAGGGGGAGGGAGCGAGAGTGAGCTGGAGAACCACGGCGAGACCCGGCAGGACAGAGAAAGAGAGAGAGAGAGAGAGAGAACGAACTAGACAGAGAAATGCATGCAACTACAGAGGGAAAGAGAACGAGACCACGAAAGACTGAGGGGAAAGGAGACAAGAGGGACAGGGAAGGGGACACAGGGAAGATAAACCAGAGGTAGACTAATAGACCCAGAAAAAGAACAGGCAGGCAGAAATACAGAGGGAGAGAGGCAGAGAGCGAAAGATGGAAACAGAAAGAACCACGTACTAAGACAGGGAGACCTGGTTTGCTAGAGATAAACTGATGACAGCAAAAGACAGAAAGCAAATAAATGAAAAGGCGCAGACAGAGCCAGTCCCCATTCCCATCCCTCAATGAATTCACAGTGTGTTCTAATTGTGGACCTTGGCTGTCCTGCTCCTTATTATACAGATGAGGACACTGAGGCACAGAGAAGTCAACTGACCTGCAAGGGCACACAGTGAGTTAGTGACAGCACTGGGGCTCAGCCAAGCTTACCTGCCTTCTAGACAAGCACTCCCTCCCCTGTGCCAGGCTGCTGTCTGTCTTAGAAGCAGGCAGAACACAGCTGTGGAGCTGGGCACACATGAGCCAGCACCCAAGGGAAAGCTCTGCTCTCGGGCATTATGTCTTTCCTCAGGTTACCACAGTTTCTGGAACTTGCTGAGAGTGCACGGGCTAATAGACTAGGCTGGTAGCACATAGTCCCAGGGACTCATGTCCTGCTCCCCAGGACACTTTCAGTCTGTCCCAACATCCATGGCCTCTGTTCTGCACCAGAGGCTGCCAGAGATAGTGCCAGAAGCTAACCTCAGTGCTCTCAGCAGAACTGAGATCTAGTGGAAATAGAGCAGGGGAAGGGGCCCAGATTAGGAAGGTCACTGACAGAGTGGAGAAGCTAGAGTCCTCCCTATGCTTCACTTTCTTCATTTTCCAACATGGTGGCAGTGGTGGTGAAGAGGGGTGGAACCTCAGGGAAGGTGTCACACCCCCCAAGAGCTTCTTTTCCTTATCTCCTTGATGAGGGATTATTGCAGATGATCCCACAGGCCTTGCTCAGTTTCAAACAACTCCAGACTTGGATGGGCTGAGTGAGCAGAATGATTGGAATGCAAATCCCAGTGCCAAGGAGTGTCAAAAAGTCCTTTATGGGACCCTGGCGTGGGCTATGCAGAGACATGAGAAAGGCCCCAAGGCCCCTAAGAGTAGGTTCAGGAGGCAGCCGGCAAGAAGTGGAAGCACTCTCAGCCCATATGCTGGGCTGACCTGTCACTACTGGATGTTATACTACTTCTCCAACAGCACTAAAAAAGCATCATCAATGAATTCCTTCAGTCATTCTTTCAACAAGTATTTATCAAGCACCTGTGGTGTTAAGCTACATTCATTACCTCTAGTCCTTACCATGATCCTGAAAGGGAGGAATGGTTGTTCCCACTTTACAGACAGGGAAATTGAGTGAAGAATTATCCAGGGTCACTCAGCTGGGACAAGGCTTCAGATCTGTATATGCCCAACCCTACCTCTGAAACAATGAGTCCTTGAGCCTCAATCTTTCTCATCTATATATGGGGTTAGTAATTACGTTACTCTACTCTGGTAGCATAGTGGCTAAGGTACTTGACTGCTAACCAGAAGGCTGGAGGTTCAAACCCACCAGCCACTCCTCAGAAGGAAGATGGGGCAATCTACTTCCGTAGTGAAACTGCCTCAGAAACCCAAGGAGGGGTCACTATGAGTAGGTTCGACTCGATGGCACATAACAACAACAAACAACACTCATCTCTTGAGCAGGTTGTTGTAAGGGATCAAAGGAGACCCTATGTGTGCAAATCAGACAATATGAGGCTCTATAAAAATTTCTGCTCCCTAGGGCTCAGGTGTCTGTACCAGAGCCTGATGGGAGGGCCTTGAACTCATGTCTCCCCTTTCCTCTTCTCAAGATCTTTGATTCTTTGCAGAGGCAAATTTTCTAGCCTAGTCCTCTGGCCTTTCTGTTTCAGGCTTTCCCCTAGCATCTTCTGGCTCTCTGGAAGAAAGATATTGCTTTCCTGGTTTCCCAGGGATGAGTGTAGAGCTGGATTCTGCACTTCTGCCCTATTGGCTCATGACCACAACTACCCCAGAAGCCAATTCCCCCAAAGTCTAGATGAGCAAGTGGCTTGCTAGACCTGGTTTCAGTGTGAAAATCCTATGTATGCAGGGTCTGCTTGTTTCTGGCTGCCAGGCCAGACTGCTGTGCAGATGAAAGGTGATATTATGCACGAAAGAGCTTTGGAAAAGGGAAAAAGCTCTCTTTAGGGGCAGAACATTTATTATTAATTATGATGAAACTTGTTCTCACAGCACTTCAGAACCGGAAGGACCTTTAGAGAGAGTCTAATCCAATCCTCTCATGTTACAGACAGGGAAACTGAGGCCCAGAGAAGAGGAAGGGGGTTGCCCAAGGTCAGATTGTGAGTGAGGGTCAGCTATGATTTATGCCCCATGGTGAAGGCTTTCCTGGCAGTATCCATTGTGTACATTAGAACACCCTTGAATGGATAGAGGTCACATGGCCAAAGAACACTTGGAGCCCAGAAAGAGGGTAATTTGGTTCTCCTTCCTGTTCCTCCTCCCTCTTTTCTCTTGCAGAGGGGGTGTTAGGTGGGTGGGGAACCATGTTGGTCCCAGTCAAGTTTTCTGAGCAGCTCTTAGACTTGCAGGCAGGAGTCTTATCCTCCCATTCTCAGCCTGGGTAGAACAGCCTGGATAGTAGCCTATCCCACTCCTTTCCTTCTAGGATCCCTTCATAGGGCTCAAATGTTAGAAAGCAGCTCTGTCAGTTTTGTCTAAAACAAATGATGAAAAATTGCTCAGCTGTGGCTTCTCTCATGAACTTCTGTATTTTTTCAGTCCACTGGTGACTCCAGTGGAGGGATAGTTAGAGGGTAATCAAGAGATTTTTATATCCCTCAGATCATGATGCCAGCGTCTATGTGAGGGCTTTCTGAGATTCTATTCAGTATGGAGAGGATAGGATGGGAAGTTGGGAGACCTGGCTGGAATCCTGTTTCTGCCACTTGCTGGCTGTGAGACTCTGGGCCACTCACTCCAGTCTCTGAGCCTTGGTTTCCACACCCATAAATGGAGGGGCTTGAATCAGAGAGTGCCCAAGCTTCCTTCCTTTATGACATCATGTGGCTTTCTTGGCCTTACATATGCCTCTGTTTCCCCAGTTTTCCAAAGAATCAAGTGAAAAGAGGGTATCACTACTGCTTTTAAGATTAATTTGTGAAGAAAGGGACACATTCAGAGTTAGAATAAATGAAATAGAATTGAATTATCATTAACCTCACCATCAAACCAATTCTGACCCATAGTGACCCTATAGGACAGGGTAGAACTGACCCATATGGTTTTCATACCTGTATTCTTTGTGGAAGTAGACTGCCACATCTTTCTCCTGCAGAGCAACTGGTAGGTCTGAACTGCCAGCATTCCTTTTCGTTAGCAACTGAATGTTTAACCATTGTATCACCAGGACTTCCCTAATTATCATTAGTTGCTGCATATTACTATGCACTTAATAGTATACATATATTAGTTTTCAGCTTTATCTTCTACTCTAGTCCTCTTAGACATATCCAAATACTGTGGTACCTTCCTCCTGGTTCATGTGGCTCCCTTAAGCTAGGCTACTGCTACCTCCTTGCCTCTCCTATCTTTCTATCTGTCAAACCCCCATGCAGGCTTCAAGACCCAGCTCAAAGGCCGCTCCCTCCTCGAAGCATTTCCCAGTTGCCCCTAATCAACAAGTTGCCTCCTTTGTGCTTCCAAAGCACCCTTTCTAAGTTTCATTTCAGTGTATATTTCTTTTTGCCTAGGTTCTTTAATATCTGTCTTTCCCATTGGCTCAGTATCATCCCCGGAGTGGGGACCCTTCTTACTTGTGCCACATCTGCAGTGGTAAGCACAGTACTTTAAACATCAGAGTTGCTTAACAAATTTTCCCAGTTTATGTACTCAACACACAAGTGAAGACTTGGAAACATTCTATACCTGCTGAGTTAGAGACCAGCAGTGTCAGCAGGAGATGGGCATAGACAGCAGAGTCTGCAGGAAGACAGAGAAAGGCCCTGGCAAGCTGCAGCCTGTGTCAGATCTTGATCTACTTCTGTGACTCTGTGGCAGATACTTCTAAAGCTGGGGCAAGCCATGCCGGCTTAGGGGAAGAGGAAGAAGACAGATATGTGCTGTTTCAAGGCCCAAGGAAGCGCAGTAGAGAGAGCATTGCATTGGGAGTCCAGAGATCTGGAGCTTGGTTTCAGGGCTGCCACAAATTCCTTAGGTGTGCTTGAGGGAGTCAGATGATGTCTCTGTGCCTCAGTTTCCATTGCTACAAGATGAAAGGGTACACTTTCTTAAGAGATCCCTTCCTGCTCTGACATTCTGTGATGTTAATGAGAAGACTGACCTTCGACTCACAGTATCAGTCCTCCAAGGATAAAGGATGTGGTCTGAAAGATGAGGGGCCCAGAGATGTCCATCTTTCCAGCTCCCTTTATTGGCCAGATTGACTGGAAAATGGCGGAGGGGTTGAAGTAAAGAATGAAAGAGCTGATACTGAGTCAAATCTGGATTCCATCGGTTACTAGCTGGACCAGATCTTCACTTGAAATTCTGGTCCATTGTGTGCTTTGTAGATCAGACTGTAAACTCCTGAGGGCAGAGGTAGGGGCTTACTCATCTTTGCACCCACAGTACCTGTCATAGCACCTGGAACAGAGAAGATGCTCTGTAAATACTTCTCCATCTGGGGCCTATGGTTCACTGTGGGAAGGTGTGTCCTGTAATAACCATCTCAACATCAAGCAAGAGTCTGGCCTGAGAGGGAGGAGGGGCAGTGTGAGCCCAGGAGCAATGAGGGACAAGGAAGTGACTGGCACAGACAGCTACACCAGGGAGCTCAGATGGCAGGTTGAGCAGATTTAGGGTGCTTTGTGTATGACTGAAGTGTTTCTTGGTGTCTCTCGGTTGGGAGAGAAGTCAGGGATTAGTCTGGCTTTACAGAGCATAACAGGTCCCAGCACAGCCAGCTTGCGTTTGTCAAGAGACACTATTTGTTTAACATCTCAAGCCCAAATCAAACACAAAAGACAACTGTTAACAAAGAGAGCAGCTCTGTGAGCTGTTGGGAGAGAGCATGGGACTGGGAACCTGGACACCTGGCTTTGTTCTTAGTCCTGCACAGATGGACTGTGTGATCTTGGGAAGCACTGCTTATCTCTGGGCCATGGGGCTCCCACCCATCAAATGAGGGGGTCGAACTCAGAAGTCTGTGAGTCTAGCCGCAGACTAGGATGTGGACATAGAATAAGAGTGAGAACCAACCCCTCCCCCCAATTTCCCCCTTCCTGGTGTTGCTATGGGGTCAGGCTTGCTCCTGCTCACAGCTGCCACTCATTAGCATGAAGCCTTTGTACTCATTCCAAAGTCTGCATCCACTGCGTTTGATCCCATCCCCTAGAGAGAGCATCCTTGGTTGCCACCATGTCTCTGAATCTGAATATCATGCTGTGATGAACTGCCTTGCATGTGTGTCCTCGAGGACTTGGGTATATTTCCACTAGAATCCCTGGGTGGTACAAATGGTTAAGTACTGGGCTACTAACTGAAAGTTTGGTGGTTCAAACCTACCCAGAGGCACCTTGGAAGAAAGGTCTAGCAACCTGCTTCTGAAAGGCCAGCCACAGGTATGAAAACCCTGTGGAGCATAGTTTACTCTGAAACACACGGGGTTGCCCTGAGGCAGAATCAACTCAGTGGCAAATATTTTCACTATGGCACATATCCAGAAGTGGTCATAATGCTTATGTCCGCTCCATGTTACTAAATGCAGCTGAGAAGTCCTCAGCATGACTATACTGTTTTTCACTCTCCCCAGTAGTACACAAGACTGCATACTTCATCCTTACTGATACTGGTATTATCCATGTTTTTGTTTTTGTTGTTCTTATGCCCCCTCACTTTCTATTCATCCCCACAGCCCCCTTCTCTCTTTTCCTTCCCACCACCCGCCCTTGTTAACACCTCCTCCTCCTATGCACTTGCAGGCACTGGTGGTGGAAAGACCCAGAAGGTAGTGGAGTCTTAGGCAGCCTGCAGGGGATGAGAGAAGGAGACCAGAGGGAACACCAGCAGCTGTTCTCCGGCCTGGGAACTGTGTGTGTGCGTGTGTGTGTGTGTGTGTGTGTGTAGGAGGCTGTGACCCTCAGTTTGACTTTGGTCGTGGTCTCCTCTTCTGCCCTTTCTCCCTCTTGGCCCTTCTTATTTTCCCTCCACTCTCTTTCTTCTCTGTATTTGGCCAAGGATCACAGAATAATTCAGGCAGGAAGAAACTTGAAACCATCCAGTGCTGATGTGGAAACTGAGGCCCAGCTAGGGGAGTGAGCATCCCAAGGCCTCACAGCTTGCTGGCTCAGAGCTGGGGCTAGAGTCTGACGGTCCTGACTTCTTGGAGTTACCAGATAAATCCCTTAAACTCATCCCCTTCTTATTGCAAGAATTAAGCCCCTTAAGCCTGCCCTCTGCACAGGCTGTGGAGTGGCCGCAGCCTGCCTGTCTGTCCTGACAAGCATGTGGCTGCTAAAGAAGAAAGTGAGCCTGCTGAATTTGACAACAGCCTGGCAAATCTTGAAATGCAGGTTTATGGCTTCTGAGAAGCAAGCAGAGGCAGCCTGTTCTTAGCACCAAACACAATTATAATAGCACATGCAGTGATTAATCAGCCAGCGACTATTGAGTGGTGCCTGCGAGTGTGCGCGGCAGTGTGTGTGTGTGTGTGTGTGTCTGTAGGGACAGGGGGAGGAGGTGATTCTTTACTCCGGATGAGCAGGTTGTGAGTGTCCGTCCCTTAGGGGAAGGGGTCGCTGCCATGGCACTTGGTGGATAGTGGTATGCTCTGGCCTGGGGCTGCAGTTGTTCTCTTGGAGGAGGGGGGGGGGAGTCCTGCCCCTCCCCCCCCCGTGATCCCAGCTGCTGGGCTCCTGTCTGTGCTGGGAGAAAGAAATTGACAAACAGAAGCAGGTTCCAGGTTCATCAACCAGATTAATGAGGGGCTCACTAGCATGATGTACATGGCACGGTTGAGGGAACTTGGGATGTTCAGGCTAGAGAAAAGATACAGGGGACATGTGAGCTGTCACATGGAGGAAGGATTACCTCTGCTCTGTGTGGCCCAGGAGGAGCCAGTAATCTGCCTGGAGAGATATAGTGAAAGAGCTTTCAGGTCACCATGAGATGGAAAGTCTCCCATGCCCCTGAAGAAGGAATGGGCTTCTCAGAAGGATAATGAGCTCCTGGTCACTGGAGGCATGCAAGCACAGCATGGTTGATCCTTTGGGTTGAGGCTGTTTTGGAAGAAGACTCAGAGATAGGAGTGCCTGGGTGATGCAAGTGGTTATGTGCTTGAGTACTAGCCAAAAGGTTGGTGGTTTGAACACACTCAGAGGTGCTTGGAAGACAGGCCTGGAGATCTGCTTCTGAATATTCACAGCTTTGAAAGTGCTATAGAGCAGTATTACTCTGCACACATGGGGTTGCCATGGCAACTAACAATAAACAACAAGGAGCTAGTACTGTGGCTGGCACATAGTAGGTCTGCAGGAAATGCCTTTGACTTGATTTTGAGTGTATTGAGTTTAGGGCTGGACTAGATGCTCTTTGTGGTTCAACTGAGCCCAGTTCAACATTTACTGCACAGCCTCTATGCTAGGTTTTTTTCTCCCTCCACCCTTGAAAAGCTATGATTTCTTGGTCCCAGGGAAACCTACATCTGGAGTTCCTGCTGAGCCTCCACAATACTGCTTTCTCCCAGCCCCTCCCCACCTGCCCTCAGTCCTAGACCCAACCACATGCACCCTATGCCCTGTCACCTAAACAGGTCTAACAAGCACAGGTTGGACTAAGGCCCTGGACTCCAGCAAGGGAAATGGGTCTCTGGCAGCCTAATTACTGGGAGATGATTCTATTAAGCAGATAGCTTGCTCTAGGCAAAGCAATTGCATCTAATCAGCCCCTTGCAGCAGTCCAAAAGGACAGCCGTTTAAAGCAGACACTTGGGTGGGTAGCAGCTCAGGTCTGGGCTGGTTGGGTCAAAGCCAAGGACTGCTTTGAAAGCAGGTGGCCCTCTCCCCAGGCTCACAGATCTTAGGCAGTGGAGGGGGTGTGGCATTATAGGCACTCAACACAGAATCAAAAACCTGAGCTCAGGCTTGGCCCGACCACCATGGAGCTGAATTTGCCTGGGAAGAGCACTTCTCTGACCTAAGCCTCAGTTTCACTCTCTGTCAAATGAGTGGGATGGACTAGAGATGACCCATTCCAAGCTTGGAATCCTAGCCTGTCAAATTTGGATTCTAGTCCAGACTAAAGTGAACTGACTAGCTAAAGAAGAACGTATTTGAAATCCCCAAACACAGAAATACATGCTACAGGATCTAATTATTCAGTCTGATTTTAAAAATAACTGAAGTCACACTTTAAAAAGACAAAAAATAAATACCCTCCTGGTATTTGTCTTTAGAAACTTTACGAAATGTTTGCTCCAAAGCAACCAGCCATAATTTTTTTGGACAATGATTTAGTGTCTTTTCAGTCTCAGTGTCTTTTGGGAAGTTGGGTCATGTAACAGTATGAAGAAATGGATAGGAGCCCCTGGAAATGAGAAGATGATGAGCAGGATGGAGACGTAAGATGCTGGGCCACGGCTGTGCCCGTGCCATCTGTGATGGTTCACATAGCATTTTCCTTCTCCAGAGGAAAGCCTAAGTCTCTGATGGAGTTTTGGACACTGTCAAGATGCTGAGGAAGGGCTTAAATATAGGTACCTGAGGAGTTCTGGTGGTGTAGTGGTTAAAGCATTTGGCTGCTAACCAAAAGGTCAGTGGTTCAAACCTACCACCTGCTCCACAGAAGAAAGATGAGACAGTCTGCTTCCGTAAAGATTTATACCTTGGAAACCTAATAGGGGTTGCTATGAGTTGGAACTGACTCAATGACAATGAGCTTGGTTTGTTTTTTTTAGCCCTAAAATTCTAGGACTCTAGGCTGGTACCAAGCAACTGGTGTGGGCGAGGCTCACCAGACAGGCCTCCTGGTGGAATGGATTAGGAAGCAGGAGACCTTTTAGTTTCAGCTCAACTCTTTATTGACCACCTATGAGCCATGGCCTCAGTTTCTTCCTTTGCACCACGGGAAAATGAGAAATGCAATCTTCTACATAGCCTACCTCACACAATGGCTAGGAGACTCTAAGAAAGATACTGAATGTGACACTGTAAGATTACATTCTATTAAAAGGTGGGGGATGTTATTAACCACTAAGGCCCAAGTTCCCATCTCCCCACCCAGGCCTTCTCTCCGCTTTGGTTTTCATGATTGTAGCTTTGAGAACAGGGTGTCCTTGCTGGAGCAGATCCTGTGAGACACCTGACTGTGCCTGCCAGCTCTTCCTCCTGGATGACCTCAGATGGCTGGCATGTGTAATTAGACCAAAGTCTTGGTTTGCCCTCAAAGAGGCACCCTGGCACTGATTGGCAAGTCATGGCTATGCACAGCCTTTGGGAATTTATGGGAGGTGGGAGGCAGAGAGGAGAGGCAAACTTGATTCAGAGATGGGGGCAGAGGAGAGCTGATGCCAGACTCCTCAGATTCCTCTGGATCAGGCTCGGCTGGGAAGAGAAGGAATGAGTGAAGTGGGGGAGGGAGGCTTGGTTATGCGTGATATGGGGGGTGGGACATACAGGCAAGTTAGGTAGTGCCTGTTCCTCAGCACCCCTACATGAATCATTTGCCAGAAGAAAGTTTGCAAAGAAACCACTTTATTCCCCATCTTATTCTGAGAGTAGGGGGAGAGAAGGCTGGCTGGGAGATTGTTGGGGAGCCTCAAGTGCCAGCCTAAGAGCCCTGCCTTGCTATGTAGAGTGAGTGGGGAGAGAGGATGATGCTTGGGCAGGGGTACACATGATGAGACCATGGCCTCCTGGCTCTGCTTGGACTTCAGAGCCTGGCCTGATCCCTCAGTGTGGCTTCAATGCTTTCCACAATCTGCCTAACTCACCTCTGACCTCATCTCCCATTGCTCCATTTAGAGCTCTTTTCACCAGCTTTTCTGTATTCTTCACAGTTTTCCCAAAGCACCAGGCTCTTTCTTGCCTTTATACTAGAAATGCACATTACATATATTATAGCACTTAGTGCTCCCCCAAACCCTGGGAAGTAGGTGGCATCATCCCCATTTTACTGATGAGGAAGCTGAGGCTCACAGTGAAGCAACTTATCTAATTCCAAAGCCAGTCTGACTCCAAAGGCCCTGCTTTCCCTTCTGTGTCATATTTCCTCTCCAGAAAATGAATAAGGGCAGAGCTAGGCAGCAACAGGGAAACAGAACAGAAGGTGCTGTCAGCACAAGGCCTGGCACATAGTTAGAGCTTGAAAAATACTAGCTGCATGAAGGAATGAGCAGCTCAGAGAGAAAGACTATAGGAGGTGCCAGGACCCAGCACCAGGGTTCACCCTAGGAGGGACAGATAATCAACTTCCAGTAGGAGAAAGGGTGGAGCTATGGCTCCGGTTGGAAAGGGACAACCCCAGGGGCAGAGAGACAAAACTGTCAGGGAACCAGCTGGACTCAATGACTGATCTGAGGTGGAAGTGCGAGAGGAAGCAGGGTTGTCCATGGCAGGGACACCAGGCAGGAACCTAGAAGGGCTGCACAGCTGGGCACAGATTGAAGAATGCATTTGAGGTTTTGAGCTGGGGGCCTGGGAGAAGGGCGGTTTCTCCACACAGGAGAGTTGGTCATGGTGCTGGGTGGCTACCTGTCTCTGAGCTATGCAGATCTCAGATGACCCAGAGATGTCCCAGTCCAGTGAGCCATGGAAGCCACAGAACATGAGGGAGATGGCTATCAGCTGGGAGGCAGTGCTCAGGCAGAAGAGCACGGTGCTGTCAGGGAGATGGAAAAAGCAATGTCGTCAAGGAACAATGTGGCCCGAAAGAATGAGCTATAACTTGCCGGATCCAAAAGGAGAAGCAAGAAAACAGCTGCCAGAGGCCCAGGGGTGTCTGATGATGGCCTGACACTGCCCCAAGGGAGGGGCTGAGCCCAGAGGCCAGAGGGATTCACCCCAGAGGCCCCCTGGCCCTTTTCTGTCCCCCTAATACCTAGCCAAGCAAGCTTTCTGGTCTATTAATAAATGCTTGTTGAATGGAGTCAGGCCAGGATTCTGGCCAGAAAGCTCTGCCCCAGTTCTCCAGAGTGATCTAAGGAGACCACATGAGGCAGAGGATGGAGCATCGGTTCTAGAGTCGGCATACATGGGCCAGTCTGCCCCTTCCCAGCTGGCTGACCTTGGGCAAGTCACTCTACTGGCTCTTCTTAAGATGGGGCTATTGGCTATGCCTACCTGGGGGTTGAGAGGATTGAGTGAGATAAGAGAAGTGATCACCCTTAAGTCAGGACTGGCATGTGGCAAGTGCTTCTCTCTGTTCCCTTCTTCCTTGATAATAAAGGCTGCAGAAAACCAATCCCAGCTCCATAATCCAGGAAGGAAAGCAACCCTGAAGCTCAGAACATCTGACCTGGAGAAGGGGCTCTCCAGGTCTGGCCTGAGGTGAGTGGAAGGACTCAGATGATCAGAGGCAGGTAAGAGACTCAGCAGGGGCTCAGTTGAAATTTAGAATCTGAAGGGAACTTGTGTGGGTGGAAGGAGGTCATCTGATTCAACCTCCCATTCAATAGATAAGGAAACAGAGGCCCAGAGAGGAGAAAGACCAAGGGGATGCAATATGAAGATGGCACTTGGCCCTTCAATGAGCTCAGACCTCACTGCTATGAGTTTCCTAATATAGATACCCTCTGCTTAGTAATGTGACAATTGCTTTCTAGGCCATGGCCAAGCAGAAAGCCATGTGTTGGCCTTTGAGATCTAGAATAACTGGAACCTACTTTTTTGTTGTTGTTATAGTCAAACTTGCTGGGACCTTAGGAAAAATGCTTAGGAAAGAAGTTAATTTCTGTATGGGGGTGTCCAGCTCACCCCATGGCACTTTGTGGCAGAGGAGTGGGGATTCTCTTCTGGGATTTTGGGGCCAGAGGTCTTCTGGATCTGATGGGCTGGGACTCCAGTAGATTTAAAACCAAACTCCCTGCTGTCAAGTCAATTCTACTAATAGTGACCCCTCCTTGGGTTTCTGAGGTGGTATCGCTACAGAAGTAGATTGCCCAAACTTCCTTCCACCCAGTAGATTTGGTTGGGGGTAAAAATGGCCACATAAATGCCCCTGTCTTCTTACTGATGGTGGCTTCACAGATACGCTCTCATCTTTGTCCTGAGACTCAGTTTCAAGGGCAATGCAATGGACATGTGGTACCAAGGTCATCCCCATTTCCCTCAGGAGGAAAGATGGTTCCAAGTATCACCCAGACAGTAAGTGGCCCTTCTAGTTTGTTTCCCACCACGCACTGCAGTTTGTGCATCTTCCTCCCCTCTGCGTGCACCTCCAGGGCCTCATTCGCCTCGTGACTCTCCCTCAGCTGCTGGACCAGGTTCCCTCAACTCCTTCAACTGAAAATTTGACTCCTCACAACCTGTGTCTGAGCCCTTTCACTCTTGGGCTGGACTAACCCTCTCCACCAAGAGGGGTGCAACAAGAGAAGGCCCAAGCCTCTGTACAGAGAGGGAAACTGAAACACAGAGCTAGCTTAAGTCAAGGCCAGGCTCCCGCAGTCCAGAAGGGCCTGCAGTTGTGGGGAAAGGCAGCAGGCAGAGAAGCACTGTTCTATTTTCTTAAGCTCCCAGCTGGGACTGAGAACACCAAATCCTCTTTGAATAAAACAGAAAAGGGATTTAAAAAATCAAGATATTAACCTTCTGAAACTGGACACCCCCAGATTAACTTCTTTCCTAAGCATTTTTTTTTCATTTCTATAAACATCTTAATTCATGCCGACATCATGGCCAGCCTGGATTATGGGTGATGGAAACGCGGATGGCCTTGTCTCAGCCCTACATGCACGTGTGTATGCATATGCACATGCATGCACGTGCACACACTCACAGATGTGCATGCACACACACACCTGGAATAGTGGAAGGATCATTGGAAGAGCCCAAGTCCTGGGCTCTATTTCCAGCTCTGCCACTTCACCTGGGACCTCAGTTTCCCTATCTGTAATATGAGGTGGTTGGAGCTTATGATTTCTAAGATCCTTTATTGACCAAAATATATGGTGCTAATTCCTTCCCGGCTCACCCTTGGAGTGGCTCTAGCTGCTCCTTCACTCAGCCTTCTCCAGGGCCCTGCCTATTTCCCCCAAAACTTCCTGACATACTTTAGCTGGGACAGTAAACATATGGGGGGGGGGATACAGGGAACCATGCACTCTGGCTTTGTGTGAGCAGACTACTTTTATTGCTATTTAGGTTCTGCTGTGATATAGCGTTGCATGAAATCACCCAGCCCACCACTTGGGTACACTGCAGGTGATTTCACAAAGCCCATTCTTTCTCCTTCTGCCTCCTTCTTTTTAGTTCACCTGAACTCTTAATTCTCTTCCAAGACCAGGCTCCATTCATCTGCCATGGCCACTGAAGAGGCCACAGGTTTTTCTCTAGCTTCAGGTCCATCTCAGCTTACTTAGGTCACAGTCTGAACTTACTTGACTCCCAGTCTGAACCCTTGAATGGCTCCCATTGCTTTCAGGATGCAGACCTAGATCTCAATGTGGCCTGCAAGATTGTCCACGATCCAAATCCTGCCAACCTCTCCAGGTATGCACTGGCTTTGCAGTCAACTCACCTTCTCCTTCTGGGCTCTATCAACTGGAGCCTTATTTCGGGTCCTCAAACCCACCATGCTTGGCCTCCATCTGACTGTTACCTCCACCCAGGCTTCCTCTGTCTTTGATTGGTTCACTCTTGCTCCTCTGAGGAGTGTAGCTCAAGGTTCCTACCCCAGGGAAGTCCTTCTTGACCCTCAGAGAGAGAGTTAGGTCCCTCATGTTATGTTCTTCTGGCTCCTACTCTCTTCCTTTGGGCCATGACACACAACTATAATGAAAAGATTAGTTGCATCTTAAGCACTGAATGTCTGTTTCTTCCACTAGTCTATAAACTCCATGAGGGCAGGACATGCCTGTATGTCTGTTTTGTTCTATACTATCTCCCCAGCACCTCACTGTGACTGCCCCATGCAGCCCTCTGCAAGGTTTGACAAAGACCCCAAAAGACTCAGGTTCTAGTATAGCTGGTCTACAGCATGTGGGCCCAGACTCCCAGCTTGTTTTCCACAGATGTTCACCAGGTCATGGCCCTTATCACTGTCCAAGGAATCCTCAGGGCACAGGGTCAAGTGCATATGCCCAAACTCAGAAAAGTCCCCACCACCACTGAGGTGCAGGGGTCACTGAGGGGTGGGGTCACCACCCACTGGCCTTGCATTTGACCAGGAGCTATTGGAGTTGAAGCTGTTTGGCCAGGATAGATGAACATAGGAAGTATGTGCCATTGGCACACTCCAGGGACTGCCTATTCCAAGGACTGCTCAGATGACCAGGCAGTTTCCCTACACAGATGGCTCAGTTCCTGTACGCAGCTTCATCTTTGGAATTCCCTCACCTGGCTTATGGTGCTCTCAGTGATCTTGGCTCTTGGCCTGGGGAAAGTGGTACAGTAGGTATATAACAGTGTCAGATTAGACAAACTTGTGTTTGATCCTGGTTCTACCACTTACTGGTTGTATGACCTTTGGCATGTCACCTTTCTCTCTCAAATTCACTTTCTTTGTGTAGATTTTCTTTAAGGACACTTCATGCTTCTACATTCTAGGATTCTATATTCCAGGTACTGACACCTGGGCTCCTGGGTGATGGAAGATCAGGCTCCCTGAAACATCCCTGAGAATTTAGCCCCACTCCCAACCCTGGGCCCCAGCGTGCATCCCTGATGGGGCATTAGAAACAACTGGAATGAAAAAGAAAGGCCTTGGATTCCAACCAGCCAGAGGATGTGCGAATGGAAAATTCCTGCTGTGTGTCAGAGGCCCACCTGGCCCTGGGTGACAGCAGGCCCCACTGTGTGTTTAGACAGCATTTTCCTGCCCTGGCCAGAGTTCACTCTGGCCTCTCCCAGCTCTCATCCTGGGAAAGTGGGGAGGGGTGGCAGGGTTTTTGCCTGGGCTCTGGAAGGCTTCTTGTGTCTCAGGATCTGGAGCAGGGCCTTAAAAGTGGTAGACCCACTGCCATTCAGTTGATTCTGACTCATAACAACACTATAGGAAAGACTGTAACTAGAACTTCCCCATAGGGTTTCCAAGGCTGTAATCATTCTGGAAGCAGACTACCTCATCTTCCTCCCACAGAGCGACTGGTGGGTTCAGACTGCCTACCTTTTGGTCAGCAGCCAAGTGCTTAGCCACTGCTCCACCAGGGCTCCCCTAGGAGTGGTGGAGTGAACTGTAATAGGTAGGATGGGTGTCGGGCAGCCCAGGATCAGCCCCAGATATGCTCTGACCTTGTCTCTTTGAGGAATTGGAAACAGGAGGAGGGATAGGGCTTGACAGCAATGGGTTTGGTTTGGGTTGGGCTCTGAGATTGTGGAGCATGGGATAATGTTTGGAAACCATCATCAGAGGATTGACTCATTTTTCCAGAGCATTCCAGTAGCTCAGGATCCATCCTGATTTATGTTGTTGTTGTTATGTGCCGTTGAGTTGGACCCGACTCATAGTGACCCTTTCTTGGGTTTCCAAGGCAGTATCACTATGGAAGTAGATTGCTCCATCTTCCTTCCGAGGAGTGGCTGGTGGGTTTGAACCACCAGCCTTCTGGTTAGCAGTCAAGTGCCTTAGGCACTATGCTACCAGAGCTCCCTCCTGATTTATGGGGTCCAGCAGCTCTGGGAAGGGTCTGGTTTCTGCTGGACTTGAGCTCTCAGGATGAGAGGATGAAGGGAGGGGCTTGTGCTGAGATGTTGGAGGGAACAGAGCCCTGTGGTAGGGCTGCCAGAATCCTGAGGGTGCTCTACCTGCCTTTGGCTACAGAGTGTTGGGAAAAAGGAGGTGGGATATGAGCCCTAAGGCCTGGTAGGAGCTGCCTCCTTAAAACCAGACGGGCTTCCTGTGTAAGCCTTCTCTCTGGCTTCCCACTGTGGTGCTAGTTGCTTCTGCTTAGAGCTTTTCTGTAACAAAGCAGTGTCTTGTTCATTGGAGCCACAGAGAAGCTGCATGTTCTGTGCATTCACTCCCATTTAGCAGATGAAGAGACTGAGGCATTAGGTGGTAAATCCAAGGTCTCACAGCTAGAGAGTGGGGGAGCCAGGTCTCATACCCTTGTCTTCTGATTCTAAGTGCACAGTACCATCACAGCACAGATATTCCCCTCAGCTCAGCAGAGAGCATTAGTATGCTGCAGAGGAAGGGGCACTGGGCTTTCAGTCGGTTGGGCCTGGGTTGCAATCCTGCCTGCTAGTGTTGACTCTGTGAATTTAGGCAAGTGTCTGAAACTCAGTTTTCTCATAAATAAAGTGGGTATGATCAGTGATGGTCTAAAGCTCCTCTTTTCAGCTCCCAAAAGCTGAATATATGCATCTCTTTCCAACTAACTACATGTTCAGTGATATGAGGTTGGGTATCTTGAAATCGGCCATGATGGAAGCGTTTATACTGCAGAAACCAGCAAATGCTACAAAGTAGGGCTTTTCTCCCCAGAGGCAAAGCATGTACCTGCACACCACTGGGTATAATACTCACTCTATAGGACTAAGTGTTGAATCAGAAAAAGTATATAAAGCCCTTACCACAATGCCTAGTTTGAAGCAGATACTCACAAGTTAACAAGAGTAAATTTTTTAAAAAACCTTAATTTCACCTTTATTGTGTTTCATCTCTGTATTACTTGGGAAATTAACGTAGGCAAGAATTATTTTTCTGCATCTTATAGATGAAGTTGACCACTGAGGGCTTACAGGAGCAAACACAGTACTGGTGAGTGGCGAACCAGGACTTGAATCTAGATCTTTGTACTCCTCATATGGACTCTTCCAGCTACCCTCAGCTGCCCTCCCACAGAGCAGATGATTTAGAATCTCAGAAAGATAGGGATCCTAGAGCCAGAACAGAAGGTCCTGGGTGGTGCAAATGATTAATACACTCAGCTACTAACCCAAAGGTTGGAAGTTTGAGTCCAACCAAAGGTCCCTCAGAAGAAAGGCTTTGTGATCTACTTCCAAACATGAGCCACTGAAAACTTATGAGCACAGTTCCATACTGACATACAGGAGATCACCATGAGTTGGAGCTGATTCCATGGCAAGTGGTTTTGTGGGAGGGACCCTGACTACATTACCAAATTTATGTGGAACTGTGTATACACATTAAAGCAGTCACAAATGTAAGTGATTGACCTTTTGTCAATCAACAAACAGTTAGGAGCCAGATCTTCTCACAGGCAGACATAGGTAATGCTCTAGCTCTCTGCTGGTGATTTTCACTCCAATATTTCTTTGCACAAGGTTGGGGTTGCCAAGGAGAGAAACATATCAAAGATTTCCCAGGGACTGTCCCTGGGAACGTGATCAGAATTTAACAAAGCATGAGCTGAAAGGGCTGAACCTGTGGCTGTAGATTGTCCACTGTGAGAGGACAGACAGTACAAGCTCCATGTGGACAGTGAAGGCTGTGCAGGGAATGTTGTTGGAAGCTAAGGGAGCTGGGATCTCTTGTCACATGGTGGTGTTGGGGCAGCTCTGGTCAATCGCCCTTTAGTTCTAGGTCAGGTCTTGCGGTGAAGCAGGATATATCCTAGAACCCAGAAGACAGCCTTGTACCCAGTAGGAGCTTAATAAATGTTGAGTGAATAACAATGTGGTATGAAAGCAAATTTGATTTGGAGTCTGAGTCTGAGATTTAAGTCCTAATGGCTCCTTATCAACCTTTTCCCCTCTGTTCCTCATAGCTGTCCTAGTTTAAGAATTTCTGTCTCCTCAAGCATCATCTCTTCTGAGGCTTCTGATTGAATGAGCTTTCTGAAAAAGGGGTGGTCATGTCTCTCCTATTGGTTTACAAAACTTTTTTTGTCTGTAGGATGGAAGGGTTCAACATGCAAGGGTCTTCATGTTAGTATGGTGATAAGAAGACAGATGGTCTCTGGGGCCAGATTACCTGGGCTTAAAACTCACCTTCATTGCTTTTTAGATACATGTCTTTGGACAAGTCACTTAATTTCTCTTTGACTCTGTCTCTCACCCATAAAATGGGGATCATAACAGTAGTTACATAATTGGGATGTTGTAAAGATTCATTGAATTCATACATGCCAAGTCCTTGGGGTACATGTTGGCCATCATATGAACAGCCCTCTAGCCACTTTGCTCACTATTTCTGTGCCACCTCCCCTCACCCTTGCTCCTGTATTATTCAGTGATCCAGAAAAACTCATAATTTCCCTGAAAACTCCATGTTCCCTTATGCAGGGCACCTTTACTTATGGTCTTCCCTTCCTGAAATACATTCTCCCTACTGTTCTCTCTGGAAAATTGTTAGTCATCCTCAACTCTCAGCTCAAATACTTACTCTCTTTCTGTGAGGACTTTCTGTAGTCTCCCAAGCCATCCTGGGGGCTTTCTCCTGTGAAACCTTCATATAGAGTAGGAACCTCTGCTGAGTGAATAATCATATTGTGTTGGAATTGCCTGTTCGTGAGTCTGTGTGCCCACTGAACTGGGAGCTGCTTCTTCTTCTTCTTCTTCTTCTTTTTTTTTTTTGGATCTTGTGTATCTACAGAGCAAATTCATTTTCCTTACAGCAGTTCATACACATTTTGTCTCGTGGCATTGACTGCAATTCCCCACAATGTAACAGCTCTCTTCCTACTTCCTCCCCGTAGTTACCTCTTCTTTGTGTCTTTCCTTCCATACACTCCTGCCCCCTGAGCCATCTCCCTGTGCAAACACTGCCCTTCTGTTCTCTCATAATTGATTGCTCCAAGTAGTGTTATCAGCCTGATGTAAATGTTCAGCCCGTATGCCTATCTATTATTTGTCTGGAAGCTACAGGAGTGAGTTCAATTCCAGATCTAAAGGGTAGCTAGGGGCCATAGCCTCAGGGGTCTCATCAGGCTCCATCAGACCAGCAAACCTGGTCTTTTTTTTTTTTTTTTTTATGATTTTGAGTTTTGTTCCGCATTGTTCTCCCACTCTATCGAGGATCTCCTGCCCTGATCCCCCTCTGAGTGGTGGACAGTTATAGCCGGGCACTATCTAGTTCTTCTGGTCTAACGGTCACATAGGCTGAGGATTGCATGGTCTACCAGTCCCTTGCAATAATTGTTTCCATGCATCTTTGTTGTTTTCATTCTTCTTTACTCTGGATGAGGAGAGACCCATTGTTGCATCTAGATGGCCACTTGCAAGCTTTTAAGACCTCAGTCACTACTCACCACAGTAGGACGTAGAACAATGTTTTGTGTAGTATGTTATGCCAATTGAGCTTGATGTCCCCTGTGACCATGGTCCTGAGCCCACAGGTCCAATTATTCACTCCCTCTGAGTAGCTGGCTGTGGCAAATTGGGAGCTTCTGGATGACAGAAGTCAGATCTTATTCAACTCAGTCTCCAAGTGTTGGGCACATAGTAGGTCCTCAGTAAATATTTACTGAGTGAATAAATGAGTCTGGCACTTTGTGCATTTTGATGAGTCAATTAATCTCTCTGAGTCTCAGTTTCCTCATCAGTAATTATACAACAACAAGCAACAAATCACAATGTTTATAGGTAATCAAATGTGATAGCAAATATAAACTTGGTGCTATTTAGTTGTTGTTATTGTAGGTGCTGTTGAGTCAGTTCCAACTCAGAGCAACCCTGTGTGCAACAGAACAAAACACTTCTCAGTCCTGCACCATCCTCATAATCTTTGCTATGCTTGAGCCCATTGTTGCAAATACATTGTCAATCCATCTTGTTGGGGGTCTTCTCCTTTTCTGCTGACCCTCTACTTTACCAAGCATGACATCCTTCTTCAGAGAATGGTCCCTTCTGATAAAATGGCTAAAGAAAGCATGTGGGATGAAGTCTGGCCATTCTCTCTTCTAAGGAGCATTTCAACTGTACTTCTTCCAAGACAGTTTTATTTGTTCTTCTGGCAGTCCTTGATATATTTTCAATATTCTTCGCCAACACAACAACTCTAGTGTATCAATTCTTCTTTGGTCTTCCTTATTGGTGCTATCTAGATTACATATATAACAGTAGAAATCCCTGGGTTGTGCAAATGATTAATGGGCTTATCTGTTAACAGAAAGGTTCTACATTTGAGTCCAACCAGAAGTGCCTCATAAAAAGTCTGACAATCTGTTTTTCAAAGACCATAGCCATTGAAAACCCTATGAAACATAATTCTAATCTGATACACATGGGGTCACATGAGTCAGAATTTACTCTGTGTCAATTGATTTTGGATAAATTAAAGAGAAAAGATTCAGTTTGGAGCTTAGTAGTGGCTGCAGGGATCTGAGTAATTCCAGAAGACTTAGGTCAGTCTTGAAGCCTCTGGAGAGCATTCCAGTGCTTAAGATCTGAGTAGATGGTGGTATATCTCATTGTCTTCTATGACATATTCTCTGCCACCAGCCAGGGCTTAAGCTCTGGCCCTGAGAAGGGTAACATAACTCCTATGGACTCTCACTCTCCACTTACACTACTTGTAATAAGTCAACAACACCAGTATGTCTATCCTCTCTTCCTAGTCTCACCTCCTTTTCTTACGACATCTGCCAAGCTCTTCCTCTTCTACCCTGGCCACCAAGGAACCAGAAACTGGATCTTTTCCTCCATTCTCCTCTGGCTCAAAGTTCTCTGGTGACTCCCATCTTGGACCATCTCTGGTCCCATCTTGATGAAACCCAGAATTTGGGAGCCTTTATGGTTACATCAGCATATAAATTAGCCATGAAATAGTTTATGATCCCAGAGTTCTTTCCTATTATAGTATATGGTCTAAAGTTCTTACTTTTACATGTTAAAAACCAAACCAAACCAAACCCACTGCCATCAAGTTGATTCCACTCATAGTGACCCCCATTGTGTTTACAAGGCTATAAATCTTTATGGAAGTAGATTGCCCTATCTTCCTCCCATGGAGCAGTTGGAGGGTTTGAACTGCTGACCTTCTGGTTAGCAGCCAAATGTCTTACCCACTATGCCACCAGTGCTCCTTAAGCTGTATAATAGAATGCTAATTTTAGTTGATGAATACCAAACTTTAATAATCTTTAGTAACTTACTTAGTACATGTAAGGTGGTTATTTATCCTTCAATACACTGCCATCAAATCATTCCAGGTGGCCTGATTTGCATTCACATCATTTTTCAACACTCCAAATCATCAATGATCTACTCTTTGCCAGTTTCAATTGCCTGTGCCAGCTCTGTGCCTTTAAGCTTCAAGCCCATTTCCAAACCATGTAGCCATCCTCCTGTACAAATGGGTCCTGGAGAAAATCTAAAATCGTAGAGACTAAATTCTCCCAAAATTAACCTATAAACTCAGTGAAATCCCAATAAAAACTTAACAAGAATTTTAAAAAATGGAACTTTACAAGCTACTTCTAAAAACTGTCCAGGAAAAAAAAATTCACAAGAATAGCCAAGAAAGTTTTGACACACTAAGAACAATGACAGGGAACCAGTCCTTCCACACATACACGTTCACTGATCAATTTACTGATCATTGATCAAAATGATCAGAGTGATATTGGCATAAGAACAGATAATCTAATCAATGGACTAGAGTAAAGAAATAGACCCATATCTATATGGAAATTTAGTGTATGTTAAAAATCACTGGGAAAGGACTGACTGTTCAAGAATGGCTTTTTGGGCAACAGACTATCCTTTTAGAAGAAAATCAAGTTATATATTAATTGCTAATGTTTTCACTTCCTGGAAAGAAAATGCATTGTATTTATTTTAAGCAGAAAGGAATTTATAGAAAATTGTTTACAGCAGAGAGAATTGGAGGGAATGTTGATGAAGAAGACTGTAGGTTGAGCTTCCCAGAACATCCTCCAAAGACACATTACAGAACCAAGGCACTGAAGGAGCTAATGCCTCTGCTCACCTCAAGAAGCTACCGGATAGTAGAAAGCTTTTGCTACAGATGTTGCTCCAAAATCACACCACCTCTGCCAGGACCTGTGCCAGCAACATGGAGGTGGTGCTGACTTTTTACCACATAATTTTGTGTCATGCAAGTAGTATCTAAAGCTGTTTCTTAAAAGTAGTAGGTACTCTAGGAAGCAGATACCAAGATGGAGTTAGGAGGGCAAAAAAATTGATGGGGTAATGCCTATGTAAGATAAAGCGGGGAGGAAGCAAGAATAGCACAGAAAGCCTTCAGATGGTAATATAGGTCTGACACCAATGAAAAGAAAGGGAGGAGGAAGGAGGACTGGACAGAAAAAGCCTCAGCTTGTGGTGCGGCTCTGAGAAAGTCTTGGCTATCACAAACATTGCCCATAGAGGACTCCCATATTGAGAAGAAATAGCCATGCTCTAGTATACTCTGTATGTTCAGCCACTGGCTTGGATCTGTGGCAGATCATGAAAGCATCTAACTGGGTGAATCTACTTTACACCTGGGATTCTGGCTTCAACGGCATCTCTGCAATATAGGAAGATACATTAGAAGGGCATTGGTATGAATCTTGAGCCAGCCAATCCAAAATACTTACCTGTAACAGATCTCAACCTCCCACCATATACAAAGTAAATTTCAGATGGGTTAGAGTTATAGGTAAAAAATAAACCTATAAAACTATAAAAAGAAAATATAGGACCATATTTCTGTAACCTTGGAGGAGAGAAGGCCTTTCAAAGAAAGACACAAAATCTAGCAAATATAGGAAGATATTTAGATGTTGTTTTTATTGATTTGCATGTTTTAAATAATTGATAGACTTGGAGAAAATTCTGGCAACAAATATAACAGAAAGTAGTAGGCTGACCACATGTATGTTCTAGTTTACTCAGGACAGTTCTGGTTTATGCCTATTGTCCTGGTGTCTCATCTGGTTTAGTATTTGTCACTCTCAAAGATGCCTTGGTTTTGATGATAAATTATATAGTTACTATAGACAAAATGTTATTATCGATAATATATAAAGAAGTTCTAAAAAGCAAAAATAAAAAGATAAATAATGTAGGAGAAAATTGGGCAATATATATGAATAGGCAACTCACATGAGAAGTATAAATGGCCAATAATATATATAAATATGTTTAACATCACCAGAAAACACAGACATGCAAATTAAAACAATAATGACTACCCCCAATAAAAAGGCAAAAAAATTAAAGAAGATTGATACTATATAGGTGTTCTGGTTACCTAGTACTGCTCTGACAGGAATATACCACAAATGGGATGGCCTTAACACACAGGAGTTTCTCTTACAGTTTGGAGGCTTTAAGTCCAAGTTCAAAGTGCCAGGCTCTATGGGCTGGGTGAAAGCCCCTCAACCTTGGGATCCAGCTCCGTCTCCAGCTCCCGGCCCATTGGAGCTAGAGGCATTTTTTCACTCAGACAGCTGCTGGCTGCTGAGGCTGACAAACCCAAGGTTGACAAATAAAAAGGCATAGTTCCGATGTTACCAAACCACACAGCAGGCCATTAATTTAAGTCCATTGTAAGTACCAAGGTTGACAGAGCATGGCAGGCTGCTGAACAATGACACAGCTACATGCAGGGTCCAAGTGTGCCATAAGCTAGAGACCATTCCCCAAGGCTTCTCCTTATGTACAGGAAGCAGACCACATTCCCTAAGGCAACTGCTCAGCTTCTCCCAATAGATTCCACCATGGAGTTGATTACCAGTCTCATGATGGGGAATACTACATCCAGCTGCCCAGCCACTCAACCAGGCCCAGCCAAGTTGACATACAAACTGAACTACCACAATAGGATTGATTGGCAAGGATGTAGGCAAACGTCATTAGCAGGGTAAATTGAAACAATGTTTTTGGAGGGCAATTTATCAGACTCCATCCAAATGAAAAGGAGCTCTGGTAGCATAGTGCCTAAGGCTCTTGACTGCTAACCAGTAAGGTTGGCAGTTCAAACCCACCAGCCACTCCTTGGAAGAAAGGTTGGGCAATCTACTTCTGTAGTGATACTGCCTCGGAAACCCAAGGAGCGGTCATTATGAGTTGGGTCTGACTCGATGGCACAAAACAACAACATCAAAATGAAAAAGTGTATGTTCTTTTACTGCTGAGACTTAATCCTAAGAAGTACTCACAGAAGCACAGAGGCATACATAAGGATGTTCATTACAGCAGTTTTGTAATATTGAAAAATTTTTTAAAAAGAATTGAAATGCTCATCAATAGGTAAATAAGCTATGGTACATCAATACCATAGTGTTTTTGTTGTTGTTAGTTTCTACTGAGTTAATTCCAACACATGGTGACCCTATATGTGCAGAATAGAACTGCTCCACGGGGTTTTTGAAGCTGTGAATTTTCAGAAGTGGGTAGCCAAGCCTATCTTTCGAGGAACCTCTGGGTGGGTTTGAACTGCTACCCTTTTGGCTGGTAATCATATATTTAACTGTTTGCACCACCCAGGGGCTCCTTGGAATACTATGTTGTTGTTGTTGTTGTTATGTGCCATCGAGTCAGACCCGACTCATAGAGACCCCTCCTTGGGTTTCCAAGGCAGTATCACTATGGAAGTAGATTGCCCCATCTTCCTTCCGAGGAGTGGCTGTTGGGTTTGAACTGCCAGCCTTCTGGTTAGCAGTCAAGTGCCTTAGGCACTATGCTACCAGAACTCCCAAATTTAAACATAGTTGAT
>NW_006921641.1:13540491-13548523 GCF_000298275.1 Orycteropus afer afer
CATAGAGACCCCTCCTTGGGTTTCCAAGGCAGTATCACTATGGAAGTAGATTGCCCCATCTTCCTTCCGAGGAGTGGCTGGTGGGTTTGAACCACCAGCCTCTGGTTAGCAGGCAAGTGCCTTAGGCACAAAGTTACCAGAGCTCAATGGAATACTATACTTGGGTTGAAAAAGATGAGGTAGATACATGGGTACTAACATGAAAAGACATAGAAAGACATCCAAGAGCTACTGCTAAGCAATAAATAAATAAATAAATACAAACAATGAAAAAAATTACATGGTGTGATTCCAGTTGTGTTTTCCATACTGCTTTATTAAGGTTTTAAATGACATACAATAAACTCCATTTATTGGATGTATACAATTTGATAAGTTTGACATATGTGTATACCCATGCTAATGAACATATCAATCATTCCCAAGGTTTTCTTATGCCCTTTTTGAGACTCTCCTTTCTGTCCCACCCCACCCTGGATGACCACTACACTGTCCATACTGACCAGATCTCACCTATCAAATTTCAAAAACAAGACCTGAAGAGATCAAATACTTTCCAACTAACTTAACTGCATCCCAGGGCAAAACTCATGGATATTTCTAGAAATACCAAAATATCCAGCACCCAGCAAGGTAAAAATCACAATGTCAGACATGCAATGAAAAATCACCAAGAATGCATTAAAGTATGTGACCCATAAAAAGGGGAAAACCAAATCAATTGAATCCTAACTTTAATGAAAAATGTAAGCCCATAGATTCAAGAAGCTCAACAGGCCCTAAGCAGAAGAAAAACTAAGAAAGTGACATCAAACACATCATAGTCAAATGGATCAGAACTAGTGATAAAGAGAACATCTTAAAAGTAGCTAGAGCACAGGGGGCTAAGTTATGAAAACTTCTTAGCTATAACCAAATACCTTGACAAAATGAGTTGCTGGACCTGGGGGCTTAGGACCATAGTTTCAGGGAACATAGAGATCAATTGGCACAACACAATTCACAAGACAATGTTCTACATCCCACTTTGCTGAGTAGGGATTGTGGTCTTAAAAGCTAGTGAGCGGCCCTCTAACATGCAACTATCGGTTTCTCCCCATCCGGAAAAAAGAAAAGTGAAGAAAATTGAAGATGTGAGGAAACAACTAATCCAAAGGACTAATGGACTACATGAACCCCTGCCTCCACAAATACTAGGTGGTGCCTGGCTACAACAGCAACAACAAAAGCAGCCAGAGGGAAAAAAGGCATTATGCACAGAAGAACAAAGATAAAGATGTCTCATTAGAAACAATTCAAGTAAGAAAGTAGTGATGCAACAAATTTAAAACACTGAAAGAAAAAAAAAAATCCACATTCAGTGAAAATATCTTCAAAAACTAAGACAAAATATTAGGCATAAAAATGGTGAAGTAATTCATTGCTGCAGACTGCTACTCACAAAATGTTAAAGGAAGTCTTTCAGGCAGAAAAAAGAAGGAAATATGGATCTACACAAAGAAACAAAGAGCGCCAGAAATAATAATTACAGGAATAAATACATAAGTTTTTTCTTATTATTTAAATTTATTTAAAGGATAATTAGGGTTTGTAATATACATAGAAATAAAATGTATGGCAATAGTACAAAGGTCAGGAGGGGAGAGATGGAACTATATTATTAGAAGACTCATACTATACATAAATATCACTTGAAGGTAGATTGTGATAAGTTAAAGATATATGACATAATCTTAAAAAAAACCCCACTAAAATAACAAAACAAGGCTTATAGCTAATAGCCAACAAAGGTGATAAATTTGAATCATGAAAAGATATCAGTTAATTCAAAAAAGAGGAATGTAAGTGTAATTAAATGTAAATGGCTTAAACACCCAGCTAAAAGGCATAGGTTATTAGATTGGCTAGCAACAACAACAAAAACGTGATTCAACTATCTGTTGCCTACAAGAAATCCCCTTTAAATATAGACATAAATGAGTTAAAAGATAAAATATGAATAAAGGTATACCATGCTAACACCAATCAAAAGAATCCTGGAGTAGCTACATTAATATCATATAAAATAGATTTCGGAGCAAAGAATATTACTAGCACAAATAAGATCATTTCATAGGAGTACAGATCAATTCATCTAGAGAATATAATCATACAAAAATTTATATACCTAATAACAAAGCTTCAAGATACGTGTAATGACCACTTCACACCTACTAATCATACCCACTAATTATTATATTAAAAAAAAAAGGTGGGGGTGGGGGTGGAAATAACAAGTGTTAGCATGGAATTCTTGTGCTTTGTAGGTAGAAATGTAAAATGATGTAGCCAACTGTAGAAGATAGTTTGGAGGTTCCTCAAAAAGTTAAATGTAGAATTACCACATGACCTAGCAATTTCACTGCTGTTGTCATTAGCTGCCATTGAGTTGATTTCAACTCATGGCAACCCCATGTGTACACAGTAGAACTTTTTCACAGAGTTTTCAAGGCTGTGACCTTTTAAAAGCAGATTCCCTGGCCTGTCTTCCAAAGTGCCTCTGGGTGAGTTTGAACCGCTAACCTTTCCACAGGTAGTTGAACACTGAACCATTTATATTACCCAGGGACTTCTATCTGCTCCTACATATACTCAAAAGAATTGAAAGTAGGGTCTCAAACAGATGCTTGTATACCAATGTGCATGGTAACATTATCCGCAATAGCCAAAAGGTAGAAACAACCCAAGTGTCCATCAACAGATATAATCAGCATGTGGCATATACATACAATGGCATATTATTCAACTATAAGAAGGAATGAAGTTCTAATACATTTTACAATATGGATGAAACCTGAAAACAACATATTAAGTGAAATAACTCAGACACAAAAGGACAAATATTGTGGTTTTTTTTTTTTTTAACTTTTCATTGTGATTTGGGTGAAAGTTTATAGAACCTATTGGTTTTCCATTCAATAGTTCTTACACATTTTGTTTCATGACATTAATTGAAATCCCACAATGTAACAGCTCTCTTCCCACTTCCAAGAATAAACAGTGTTTGAGTCCACTTACATGAAATATTTTGTAGTTGTTGGTAAGTTCTGTTGAGTCTCTTCTGACTCACAGCAACCCTAAGTACAACAGAATGAAACACTGCCTCGTCCTGCACCATCCTCACAATCACTGCCGTGCTTGATCCCATTGTTGAAGCCACTGTGTCAATCTATCTAGTTGAAGGTCTTCTGCTTTTTCACTGATCCTCTACTTTACCAAGCATGATGTCTGTAGTAGTTAATTTTGCTTGTCTACTTGGCTGGGCCCGGTTGAGTGTCTGGGCAGCTGAATGTAGTACTCCCCATGATGAGACTGGTAGTCCACTCCATGGTGGAATCTACTGTGAGCAGCTGAGTAACTGCCTTAGGGATGTGGTGTACTTCCTGTATATAAGGAGAAGCCTTGGGAATGGTCTCTAGTTTATGGCACGTTCGAACCCCGCATGTATCCGAGTCATTGTTCAGCAGCCTGCAATGCTCTGCCGATGTTGGGACTTTCAATGGACTTGAATTAGTGGGTCTGCTGTGTTGTTTGGTAACATTGGGACTGTGACTTTTTACTTGTCATCCTTGGGTTTGTCAGCCTCAGCAGCCAGCAGCTGTCTGAGTGAAGAAAAGCCTCCAGTTTCAGTGTGTTGGGAACAGGAGGCAAAGCTGAAGCCCAAGGTTGAGTGGCTTTCACCCATCCCCTAGAACCTGGCACTTTGAACTTGAACTTAAAGCCTCCAACCTGTAAGAGAATAAACTCCTATTTGTTAAGGCCATCCCATTTGTGGTATTTTCTGTTAGAGTAGCACAGAGGTAACCAAAACAATGTCTTTCTCCAGGGATTGGTCCTTCCTGATATCATATTCCGAGTATGTGAGATGAAGTCTCTCCATCCTCATTTCCAAAGAGCATTCTGGCTGTACTTCTTCAAACACAGATTTGTTCATTCTGGCAGTCCGGTATATCTAATATCTTCATCAATACCACAATTCAAAGACATCTATTCTTCCATCTTCCTTATTCATTGTCCATTTTTTACATCCATGTGAAGTGACTGAAGACACCATGTCTTGGGTCAAACACACCTTAGTCCAGAAAAGTGACATCTTTGCTTTTAAACAGTTTAAAGAGGTCTTCTGCAGCAGATTGCCTAATGCAATATATTGTTTGATTTCTTGACTGCTACTTCCATGGGCATTTGATTGTGGATCCAAGTAAAATTACATCCATGACAACTTCAATCTTTTCTCCATTTATCATAATGCTTATTGGTCCAGTTGTGAGGATTTTTGTATGCTTTATGTTGAGGTGTATGTAATCCACACTGAAAGCTGTAATTTTTTATCTTTGTCGGTAAGTGTTTCAAGTGTTCTTCACTTTCAGCAAACAAGGTTGTGCCATCTGCATATCACAGGTTCTAATGAGTCTTCTTCCAGTCCTTATGCCACATTCTTCTTCATATAGTCCAGCTTTTCAGATTACTTGTTCAGTATAGTGAAAGGATACAACTCTGACTCACACCTTTCATGATTTTAAATCATGTAGCATCCCCTTGTTCTGTTCAAATGACTACATCTCGGTCTATGCACAGGTTCCTCATGAGCACAATTAAGTGTTCTGGAATTCCTATTCTCCGCAATGTTTTCCATAATTTGTTACGGTCCACACAGTCGAATTCCTTTGTATAGTCAATAAAACACAGGTAAACCTCTTTCTGGTATTTTCTGCTTTCAGCCAAGATCCATCTGACATTAGCAATGATTATCTTCATTACATGTCCTCTTCTGAATCTACCTTGAATTTCTGGCAGTTCTCTGTTGATATACCAGTGTAACCATTTTTGATTATTTTCAGCAGAACTTTACTTACATATGGTATTAATGACATTGTTTGATAATTTCTGCATTCTGATGGATCACTTTTGCTTGGAATGAGCACAAATATAGATCTCTTCCAGTCAGTTGGCCAGGTAGCTGTCTTCCAAATTTCTTGGCATAGTTAAGCAAGTGCTTTCAGTGTTGCATTTGTTTGTTGAAACATATCAATGTGTATCCCATCAATTCCTGGAGCCTTGTTTTTCACCAACGCCTTCAGTGCAGCATGGACATTTTCCTTCAATACCATCAGTTCTTGATTGTATGCTACCTCCTGAAATGGTTGAACATTGACTAATCCTTTTTGGTGCAGTGATTCTGTGCATTCCTTCCATCTTCCCTTGATGCTGCTTGTGTTGTGCAATATCTTGCTTATGTTGTTGTTGTTGTTGGGTGCCATCAAGTCAGTTCTGATTCATGGTAACCCTATGTACAACAGAACAAAACACTGCCCGTTTGTGTTCATATAATCCTTCAATATTGCAACTCGAGGCTTAAAATTTTTCTTCTGTTCTTTTTGCTTGACAAATGCTGAGTGTGCTCTTCCCTTTTGTTTTCCTAACTTTGGGTCTTTGCACATTTCATTCTAATACTTCACTTTGCCTTCGCTGACTGCTCTTTGAAATCTTCTGTTTAGTTCTTTTTACTTCATCGTTTTTTCCATTCACTTTAGCTACTTTCCATTCAAGAGTAAGTTTCAGAGTTTCTTCAGGCATCCATTTTGGTGTTTTCTTTCTTGTCTTTTTAATGACCTTTTACTTTCTTCATGTTTGATGTTCTTGATATCACCCCATACTCCTCTGGTCTTCAGTCATTAGTGTTCAATGAGTCAAATCTATTTTTGAGATAGTCTTCAAGGTCCTAGAAAAGTGTAACTGGAATGCTCCTTGGAAGTGAGAATGGCCAGACTTCTCACTTGCTTTTTGTCATGTTGTCAGAGGGACCAGTCCCTGGAGAAGAAAGTTAGCAGTTCAAAACCCATCAACCAGAAGGTTAGCAGTTCAAAACCCATCAACTACTCTAAGGAAGGAAGACTGGACAATCTACGTCCATAAGGATTTACCACCTCAGAAGAAGGGTGTTGCTATGGGTCAGAATCAACTCTATGGTAGTGCGGTCTTTTTTTTTTTGGTTTAAAATAGAGGGTCAAAAAAGAGGAAGACCCTCAACCAGATGGATTGACACAGTGGCTGCAATGACAGGCTCAAGCATAACAAGGTTTGTGAAGATGGTGCAGAACCAGATAGTGTTTCATTCTGTTGTGTATAGGGTCGCTATGAGTTGGAGCTGACTTGACGAAACCTAACAACAATAATATTGAAGATTATATTTTGGATCTCATGTGCTTGTTTTAATTTTCTTTAGCTTCAATTTGAACTGGCATATGAAGTATGAAATATCTAGAACAGGCAAATTCATAAAGACAGAAACTATATTAGAGGTTACCAGGGGTTGCAGGGAGGAGGATATAAGAGACTTATTGCTCAATGATTATAGAGTTTCTCTTTGAAGCTATGAAAAAATTTGGAAGAGATAGTTATGGTGATCGTACAACATTGTGAATGTAATTAATGTTACTGAATTGTGAACCAGCAGCGGTTTGGAACAGCTAAGGGAGAACAGGAAGTGAGTGGAGCAGTTTGGAACAGCTAAGGGAGATGAACTTGTCTGTCAGTTTGTCATATTGTGGTGACTTGCATGTTGCTGTGAGGCTGGAGGCTATGCCACCGGTATTTCAAATGCCAGCAGGGCTACCCATGATGGACAGGTTTCAGCAGAGCTTCCAGAATAAGACAGACTTAGAAGAAGGAAGAGGCCATCCACTTCTCAAAGAATTGGCCAGTGAAAACCTTATGAATAGCAGTGAAACACTGTCTGATATATTACTGGAAAACTTCATGAATAGCCAAGAAACATTGTCTAATATAGTGCTGGGAGATGAACCCCTCAGGTCAGAATGCACTCAAAATATGACTGGAGAAAAGCTGCCACCTCAGAGTAGAGCTGTCCTTAATGATGTGGATAGAATAAACCTTTTGGGACCTCCATTTGCTGATTGTAGCATGACTCAAAATGAGCAGAAACAGCTGCAAACATCTATTAATAATTAGAACATGGAATGTATAAAGTATGAATCTAGGATAATTGGAAGTTGTCAAAAATGAAATGGTATGAGTAAAGATCAATGCCCTAGGCATTAGTGAGCTGAAATGGACCAGTTTCAGCCATTTTAAATCAGACGACCATAAGATTTACTATGCTGGGAACAACAGACTGAAGAGGAATGGCCTGGCATTCATCATGACAAAGAATATTTCAAGATCTGTCCTGAAGTACAATGCTGTTAGTGATAAGATAATGTCTAAACACCTACAAGGGAGACCAGTTAATATTCAAAGGTATGCACCAACCACCAAAGCCAAAGATGAAGAAAGTGAAGAGTTTTATCAACTTCTGCAATCTGAAATTGACTGATCATGCAGTCAAGATGTGTTGATTTTCACTGGTGATTGGAATGCAAAAGTTGGAAACAAAGAAGAATCACCAATATGGCCTTGATCATAGAAATGACACTGGAGATCGCATGACAGAATTTTACAAGACCAAAGACTTATTCATTGCGAATACTTTTTTTCAACAACACAAATGGTGGCTATACATGTGGACTTCAACAGATGGAGTACACAGAAATCAGATTGACTACTTCTGTGGCAAGAGGTGATGGAAAAGCTCAATACAAGGCCAGGAGCTGATTGTGGAACAGACCATGAACTACTCATATGCAAGTTCAAGTTGAAGCAGAAGACAATTAAAACAAGTTCATGAGAGCCAAAATATGACCTTGAATATATCCCTCCTGAATTTAGAGACCATCTAAAAAATAGATTTGATGCATTGAATGCCAGTGACCGAAAACAGAGGAATTGTAGGATGACACTAAAAACATCATCCATGAAGAAAGCAAAAGGTCAATAAAAAGACAGGAAAGGAAGAAAAGACCAAAATGGATGTCAGAAGAGACTCTGAAACATGCCATTGAATGGAGAGTAGCTAAAGCAAATGGAAGAAATGACAAGATAAAAGAGCTGAACAGAAGATTTCAAAGAGCAGCTCAAGAAGACAAAGTCAATT
>NW_006921641.1:13548773-13553460 GCF_000298275.1 Orycteropus afer afer
CAGGAACCTCTAAGCTCTGGTAGCATAGTGCCTAAGGCACTTGACTGCTAACCAGAAGGCTGGTGGTTCAAACCCACCAGCCACTCCTTGGAAGAAAGGTTGGGCAATCCTACTTCCATAGTGATACTGCCTCGGAAACCCAAGGAGGGGTTGCTATGTGTTGGGGCCAACTCGACGGCAAATAACAACAAACAACAACAACAGGAACTGACAGAATACCCATTGAGATGTTTCAACAAATGGATGCTGTGCTGGAGGCACTCACTCAGCTATACCAGCTATACAGCTATTTGGCCAACTGACCCTATTTGTACCCATTCCAAAGAAAGGTGATCCCACAGAATATGGAAACTGTCAAACAATATCATTAATATCACATGCAAGTAAAATCTTACTGAAAATGATTCAAAAAAAGGCTGCAGCAGTATATTGATAGAGAATTTCCAGAAATGCAAGCTGGATACAGAAGAGGAAGTGGAACAAGGGATATCATTGCTGATGTCAAATGGATCTTGGCTCAAAGCAAAGAATACCAGAAAGATATTTACTTGTGTTTTATTGACTATGCAAAAGCATTTGATTGTGTGCATCATAACAAATTATGGATAACATTGAGAAGAGTGGGAATTCCAGAACACTTAATTGTACTCATGAGGAACCTATACATAGACCAGGAGGTTGTCGTTTGAACAGAACAAGGGAGCACTGCATGGTTTAAAATCGGGAAGGGAGTGCATCAGGGTTGTATCCTTTTACCATACTTATTCAATCTATATGCTGAGCAAATAATCCAAGGAGCTGGACTATATGAAGAAGAACGTGGCATCAGGGTTGGAGGAAGAATCATTAACAACCTGCGATATGCTGACAACACAACTTTGCTTGCTGAGAGTGAGGATGATGATGCACTTACTGATGAAGATTGAAGACTACAGTCTGCAGTATAGATTACAGCTCAATATAAAGCAAACAAAAATCTTCACAACTGGATTAGTAAGTAGCAAAATGATAAATGGAGAAAAGATTGAAGTTGTCAAAGACTTCGTATTGCTTGGTTCTACAATCAACACCAATGGAAGCAGCAGTCAAGACATCAGGTGACATTGCATTGGGCAAATCTGCTGCAAAAGACCTCCTTCAAGTGCTGAAGAGCAAAGATGTCTCCTTGAAGACTAAGGTGTACCTAACCCAAGTCATGGTATTTTCAATCACCTCATATGCATATGAGAGCTGGACAATGAATAAGGAGGACCAAAGAAGAGTTGATGCTTTTGAGTTGCGGTGTTGGCAAAAAATGCTGAGAGTACCATGGACTGCTAAAAAAAACTAACAAATCTGTCCTGGAAAAAGTACAGCCTGAATGTTCTTTGGAAGTGAGAAAGGCCAGACTTTGTCTCACCTACTTTGGTCATGTTGTCAGAAGGGATCATTCCCTGGAGAAGGCTATCATGCTTGGTAAAGTGGAGAGTCAATGAAAAAGGGGAAGACCCTGAACAAGATCGATTGACCCAGTGGCTGCAACGGTGAGCTCAAGTATAGCAAGGATCGTGAGACTGGCACAGGACTGGGCAGTGCTTTGTTCTGTTGTACATAGGGTTGGTGTGAGTCGTAGATGACTTGACAGCACCTGACAACAACATGAAACAAAAACAGAACTGGAAGGAGAAATAGACAAACCTACAAGTGTAGTCAAATATTACAATTACACTTATTTTTATTTTCTAATTTTCTATTCTTGTTTTCTGGGGCATTTGACTGCTAACCAGAAGGTTGGCAGTTCAAACCCACCAGCTACTCTGTGGAAGGAAGACTGGGCAATCTACTTCCATAAGGACTTACCACCTCAGAAACCTAAAGGGGGTCACTATGAGTTGGAATGGACTCTATGGCAGTTAGTTTGGTTTGGTTTGCTATTTCTTCTTTTATCTCTTTACACTCAATCAACTTTAACGTCCTTTTCAGATCATTTCTAAATCTCTAGTTTCTCTGATAAGAGTTATTCCATTTATTCAGCTAATAGACTGTCTAATTTTGCCATTAAACTTCATCTCTTTTCAGTGTTGTCTATGAGCTGATCTTCAATAGGGATTATTTTCCACAAGAGTTCCTGAAGTGCCCTGAGATGTTAAGGCCTCCTCATGGGGGTGGTTTCACCATTGCTGCTTCCTAGTCTTTTTGGGGTTTGCACAATCTGACCCTCTATCATTATAGGCTTTTGCTTTATTTCTGGAACCTAGAAATTTGACTTTTCTTGCTTTTGAACTTGGCTATAAAATAAAATTTCAACAACTATACAAAATTTTAGGAGCTCTGGTAGCATAGTGGCTAAAGCACTTGACTGCTAATCAGAAGGCTGGCGGTTCACACCCACCAGCCACTCCTCGGAAGGAAGGTTGGGCAATCCTACTTCCGTAGTGATCCTGCCTCGGAAACCCAAGGAGGGGTTGCTATGAGTCGGGGCCACTCGACGGCACATAACAACAACAACAACAACATACAAAATTTTAGTGTGTTTGGAATAGGTGGAGGGAAATACTTCTGTCTAGTTAGTTTCTTAGGAGGTCTGGTAGCATAGTGTCTAACGCACTTGACCACTAACCAGAAGGCTGGCGTTTCAAACCCACCAGCCACTCCTCAGAAGGAAGGTTGGGCAATCTATTCCCGGAGAGACACCGCCTTGGAAACTATGAGCTGGGTCCAACTCGACGGCACATAACAGCCACAGTTAGATTTTAATTTTAATTTGATGTCTCAATAGGTCTCCCATGACACAATCTTGACATCAGACCCTTTCTTTCTTCTTTGTCCTCTGACCTAGAATTATGAAGTTATTTTATAATGAATGTCTAGTGGATTCTGGGTATTAAGTTGTTTTTATTGGAAAAGTTGCCATTTTAGAGTTATACTCTATGTCTGCCTTTTAGGATGGAGATTCAAATTTGTTTTACAGAAGATGCTCCTTTATTTTGGAATGCAACAGTTTTATGGCCCTTTTTAGCTATGCTAATAAGGCAAGTACTTACCTATCATTTTTGTTGAGTATGGAAATGCATTGGTGGAGCCCTAACAGAGATTCCTTACTTTGAGATGTTAACACCTTTTAGTAATATACATTTCATGAATTTTTGTAATTATACTTTTGAGGATTGTTTTATTTAGAGGGCCCTCCCCCAATCCCTTATTTGGAATCAGAGTATCCTATGCTTGAAATTTGTATGTTTTTAGAAAGTTACAGGTGTTACTCGGGGATTAATTGTTTGTAGAAGATGAGGAGCTGGGATCAAAAGTAATTTGGCCAAGAAAGCATCCTGTCATGTGGGGGAAAAAAAATCTGAGAAATAGTGTGAGACAGAGCCCTAATGATGTAGTTTGAGACCCAGGATACTGTCATGGATAATGCCAAGTAGAAACAGGCAGTTGGAAAAGAGAGAGAGATAGATCCTCAAAGGTACTGTTAAGCTACTGGATTCAGCCATTCCTGAAGCTTACTTTGAATTTCCCTTTCACATGAGCCA
Organism: Orycteropus afer afer; assembly: GCF_000298275.1. Taxonomy (NCBI): domain Eukaryota; kingdom Metazoa; phylum Chordata; class Mammalia; order Tubulidentata; family Orycteropodidae; genus Orycteropus; species Orycteropus afer. Next base: position 13,552,289 of record NW_006921641.1, read on the forward strand.
ATAATATTTTTCCTTACTTAATCTAGTTTTTTTTTTTTTTTTGCCTTTCTTTCACTTATGAGACTTCTCACTAGGAAGTGCTTATTCTCCCTTATTTATTCTACTCTACACTCATTTTACATTTGAGATGGCTTCTAGGAAACCCCTCAAACACACCTTGGTCATCCTTCTCTGGATGGAGATATCCACATTACTGACATGGATGGATTGTATTATAAGAAATTACATGATGATCCTGAACTCTTCTCAGTATAAATTGAGATAAAAGGTTGATATCCTGCCTCCAGTACGGATTACACCTCAATATAAAGAAAACAAAAATCCTCACTTGGACCAATAAACAATATCATGATAAATGGAGAAAAGACTGAAGTTGTCAATAATTTCATTTTACTTGGATCCCAGTCAATGCCTGTGAAAGCAGCAGTCAAGAAATCAAACAATATACTGCATTGGGCAAATCTGCTGCCAATGACCTCTTTAAAGTGTTCAAAACGGAAGATGTCACTTTGAGAACTAAGGTGCTCCTGATGCAAGCCATGGTATTTTCAGTCATCTCATACATGTGTGAAAGCTGGACAATGAATAAGGAAAACCAGGAAGAAATGATGCATTTGAATTATAGTGTTGGTGAAAAGTATTGAATATACCATGGACTGCCAGAAGAATGAACAATTTGGTCTTGGAAGAAGTACAACCAGAATGCTCCTTAGAAATGAAGATGGCAAAACTTCATCTCACTTACTCTAGACATGTTATCAGGAGGGACCGGCCCCTGGGGAAGGACATCATGCTGGGGGAAATAGAGGGTCAGTGAGAAAGAGGAAGACCCTCAACAAGATGGGTTGACACCGTGGCTGTAACAATGGGCTCCAGCATAGCAAGGATTGTGAGAACAATGCACGGCTGAGCAATGTTTCATTCTGTTGTGACAAGGTCACCGGAAGTCAGAACTGAGTGGATGGCAACAAATAGCAACAAAGGCAAAACCCAAGCACAAGGCATATATAACACCTATGCATAAGGTTGGGAGAGCTGCATTACATCTTAGTACAGAAAACACCTTAAAAGTGAATATCAGCTAAACAATTATGTATGTCTAAATGGAGAGTGTATCCAAGATCATATACAGGGTTGGCAGAAAATGGGCCTCTCGAAGAGTATGAAGGGAT
>NW_006921641.1:13553560-13556706 GCF_000298275.1 Orycteropus afer afer
CAAAGTATATGTGAACTGCTGTATGAAAAGTGAATTTACTCTGTAAATCTTCACCCAAATCCTAATAAAAAAAAAAAAAAAAAAAAAAAGTGAATATCAGGTATTCCCTTGACCATGTCCTATCCCCACTAGCCATCTTGTCTCTGCTGCGTGTCTAGGCCTTGTCTGTTTTCTTCCTTTTTTTTCCCTTCCCTTCTCTCCTTCTCCCTCTCTCTAGATTTTTCCTTGCTTTCACAGACAGCCTCCCATAGTGTCCTTCCCGTTTCTTCTGTGGAGCAGCTCAGCCCACCTACACTGCACTGTCTCTGGGCCAACCTCTGCCTGCCCAGAACCTCATTAAGGACCAGCTTTGAAATAACTTACTCTTTAACACAATCAAATGATTAGTCTCAATTCCTTCCCCTACCCATCCCAGTAGGCAGGTAAATATTCATCATCCTTTTGATATAGATTATGCTGCCCCTTTGGGGGACAGAAGTGACTAGAATAATTTTGCTGGTTGTTTAAATAGCAGCTTTTTCTTTCTTGCTGCCTAAATTTAACTATGGCCAAAGATGTTTCCATTAGCCACACCTGCCTAGATAGACTTCTGTAGATGGGAACCTGGCTCCATCCCTCCTGTGTTGTTAGCACCTCCCCAGTACATGGATCCAAGCTCTCATTTCCCAGGTCTCACTGCCTCCAAAACTGTAATACCAGCAGTGGAGGCCTTGAGGCCCTCTTCTTTATATCTTCAGGAGTCAGGATGCTTGCCTGGGGTCAATCTTTCACACCACCCTGCCTCTCAAGTAAGGAGGGTATCCCAATGTGCAAATTAACACAGGGCCCATAGAACCCTATCTGGTCAAAGACTGGTGAGTCCTGGCAGGTCCCAAGCTCCTGGTGGAGCACTTAGCTGATGGGAAGCCCAAAGACACGTTCATCTATCCAAACCATAATGTTCTTGTGTCCTGGGCCCTGGAGAGGAATAATCAGGTTGGAATTGAGTCTCCCATATGTTGCACACACTGCAGATCTGGTCTCTTCTGCTCCTCTGGCTGCCCTTGAGCAGCCCCTCATTGAGGCTGCCTGGGGAAGAGAAAAGACCACTGCCTGTGAGCCAAGACACAAGGCTTCTGGGCTGGTTCTGTTATCAACTCATTTCAAGTCCTGAGCAAGCCCCCTCTCCTCTTTGGGCCTCTATTCTCTCATCTCAAAAAGGAGAAGTTGGATTAGAGGGCCTTTGAGGTCTCAGAATGGGACAATCTGACCTTGTAGCAGGAGTTCACTATGGTGCCTGGAGCCAGGCCCATCTGAGCTGGTGGAGGCCGAGGCTGTGCAGGCCCATGGCCTAGATAGTTCAGGATGCTGAAATTTTAAAGGACTGAAAGGAGGCTAGCATGCCTGGGAAGTAGTGGGTGAAGGAGAGAGTTACTCAAGATGAGCTTGGAGAGATGGGCAGGGGCCAGATCACACAGGGCCTGAGAAGTGAATATTTCACTCTAAGTGCAATGGAAAGCCATTAGGGAGGTTTTAAATGGGGACCTGATGAGATCTGACCTGTGTTTTTAAAAGATCACTCTGTCTCTTGGAGAATAGACTAAAGGGAAGCAGAAGGAGACGTGCTGGGAGGCTAGCACAGTGGTCCAGGCAAGAGAGGACAGGCACTTGGACAAATGTGAAGACAAGTGAATGAGTTCAAGGTAGGTTTTAGAGGTAGAAATGAAAAGTTGCAATACACTTGGTGGAGGTGAGGATGCCAGGACTTTCAGAGCTGTGTTTACCAGAACACAAGTCCATCTGGCCATTTATGTGTCCATGTGGTTCAGCCAACCCCAGGAGGAAGGATGGTCAGGTGTTTTGAGGTCTCACCAAACTCTGCTGCCACTTAGGAAGGGACTGAGGCTGGAGCCACCTGCCTCTCTTGCAGTGACGCCAAGGAAGGCAAGCACTGGTGGGAACAGGAGGTGGGGAACTCATGGCAAGGGATGGAGCTTGGTATCCCCACTGGATCAACAACGAGGGAAGATTCCGCAAATGGCAGCAATCACGTGAACTGCCTGTTTTCCGCAGCATTGAGGAGCAACTCATAGCTGGTCAGCCAATCTAATGTCAGGAACCCTCTCTTATGAGAGAAGCTTCAAGCTTTTCTCGGTCTTCTCCAACTCCCAGAGGCCTTTGGGCTGATTTAGTGCTCAGGTCGGGCAAACAGGGGTGGCTCGATCATTTCGGTTTACCTGGCAGGTGACTTGGAGCACTACGTGGGGATGGGAAGAGCGGGAGGACATGTGGGAGAGAAGAGGGAGCACATCAAATAGGGGCTTGATGCGAGAGTGGTGGGCTATTTGCTAAATAAAATTTAAATCCTCACCAATGCTGCTGCCAAGAAGGGAGAAGTGGCTGATGAAAACCGTATGTCTCCAAATAAGTGGAATGAGGAGCCCTGCTTTGTATGCGAGTGTGTTAAAAATGTTGCTGCTGGTCTCCTATGCAATGGAAAAATCTCCTATTTTAAAGAATACAATGTTAAGAGGCACTCTGAAACAAACCACATTTCGCAATTAAGTAGTTTACAAGGTCAGTAAAGGAAGGACAAAATAAACCAGCTCAGAAAGGTCTTGCTCAATAACAAAACTTGTTTAAAAGTTCAATGTTATATAGTCCGAAACTGTAGGATAAGCTTGTTACATAGTTAAAAATAAAAAAGCCTAAGAGAAAACTCTTTAAGGGTGGAAAAGTAGTTAAAAATGCTTTTTGCTGGTGCAGATAACTGCATTTCCTAAAGTTGGAAAAAAGAGAAGTAATTGGAAAAATGCAAACTATATCATTTTAATGTTTTTCTAAATTGACCTGGAGGCAAATTAAAATACAACAAAGACACAAACAAACATAACTATGCTGGATCTTCATCTGCAGAACAGAATTCTAATTCCTTCATCTGGCGTTTGAGTTCTGACCTAATGTGGGTCCAACTGTTCTTCCTTGAAATGTTCCTCCGCTCAGCGCTCAGTGGTTCCACTGCCTGCCAGACTCCCTGTCTCAGTTTCTTGTGCTGCTGTAACAGGAATATCACAAGTGGGTGGCTTTTGCAAACAGAAATGTCCTTTCTCACAGTTTAGGAGGCTAGAAATCTGAATTCAGGGCACTGGGTCTAGAGGAAGGGTTTC
>NW_006921641.1:13556806-13570470 GCF_000298275.1 Orycteropus afer afer
GCGTCTCTTTTCAGCTTCTGTTCCTGGTTCCTTGGGGATCTTCATGTGGTGCATCTATCTTCTCCTGTCTGTGCTGGTTTGGTTGGGTATTTCTCAATCTGTTCCTGTTATTACTCAAAAATGATTGCCTTAAGACACACCCTACACTAATATGGCCTCATTAACATGACAAAGAAACCTCTATTCTGAAATGGGATTCATCCACAGGTATGTTGTTGTTAGTTGCCATCTAGTCGATTTCGACTCATGGCAATGCCACGTGTGCAGAGTAGAGCTACTCCACAGGGTTTTCAAGGCTGTGACCTTTCAGAACCAGATCATCAGGCCTGACTCCCAAGGCACCTGTGGGTGGATTTGAACCACCAACCTTTCATCCAGTAGTCAAGTGCTTAACCATTTGTGCCATCCAGGGATTCCTTCCACAGGTAAAGGGTTTAGAATTTATAACACATATATTTGGCGCTCTAGTGGCATAGTGCCCAAGGCATTTGACTGCTATCCAAAAGGCTGATAGTTCAAATCCACAGCCACTTCTTGGAAGGAAGACTGGGCAATCTACTTCTGTAGAGATACTGCCTTGGAAACCCAAGGAGGGGTCACTATGACTCAGAAACGACTCCACAGCAGTGAGTTTGGCATTTTTTTTTTTAATATTTGGAGGACACAATTCAATCTATAATACTTCCCCCAGTCCCCCCAAGTCAATTCTGTTCTCAGGCACCAGCTGGGGACTTTGGATTACATAGACACCCCATCCCACCCCTACCTCAGGATGACTTTTCTCCTGCCTAGATGGGAAAATGTTAGCCATTCTTCAAGGATATCTGTTTCCACATTCTGTCCATACCACTATAACTCCCATTTGATTCTTTGGTGTAGATTCCAGTTCTCTGGTGAAATTATCCTCACCTTGTCATCTAGTTTCTTGAACATATTTTTTAAAAAGAATCAAACTCATTGCTGTTGAGTTGATTCCAACTCATAGTGACCCTATAGAACAGAGTAGAACTTCCCCAGAGGGTGTCCAAGGCTGTAATCTTTATGGATGCAGACTGCCTCATCTTTTCGCTACGGAGCCAGTGGTGGGTTTAAATCACCGACCTTCTGGTTAGCAGCTAAGTGCTTTACCACTGTGCCACGAAGACTTCCTTGAACATACTAACTACAGTTATTTTAAAGTCTGTATCAGATAACAGAGGAGCTCTGGTAGCATAGTACCTAAGGCACTTGACTGCTAACCAGAGGCTGGTGGCTCGAACCCACTAGCCACTCCTCAGAAGGAAGGTTGGGCGAAGGTTGGGCAATCTATTTCCATAGTGATACCACCTCAGAAACCCAAAAAGGGATTGCTATGAGTCGGGTCCTACTTGACGGCACATAACAACAACAACAACATCAGATAACACCAGTATCTGGTTCACCTGTGAGTCTGTTTCTGTTACAGAGATGATTTTTGGCTCTGGCTGATGTAATCTTTCATCATAGAGGATTTATTTTTGCTTTCTGGAAGGCAGCCAGAGTAGGGGAAGGTCATCCTAATCCAGTCTGGGATTGAGCTGGTTGAAGCTGAGCATCAGACTTTGTGAAAGCTGTTCTCTTTTGAGTTCACCCTCTTAGGGTTATAACAAGAAATCTGGACTTTTTTTCTAGTGCCCTTTCTCTTAGGTGGGCCTTGAATTCCAAGTTTTGTCTCCCCTTCCCCATGACGCCACAAACTCCATGCCACATGTGGTGGTTAAGTTTGTGTGTCAACTTGGCTGAGCCTGGTTGAGTGGCTAGCAGCTGGATTAGTTATTCCCCATGGTGAGACTGGTAATTAACTCCATGGTGGAATCTACTGGAGCAGCTGACTAGCTGCTTTGGGTATGTGGTCTGCTTCCTGTATATAAGAAACAGCTTTGGGAATGGTATCTAGCTTATGGCATGCCTGAACCCTGCATGTAGCCGTGTCATTGTTCAGCAGCCTGCCATGCTCTGCTGACCTTGGGACTTTCAATGGACTTGAATTAATGGCCTGCCATGTGGTTTGGTAACATCGGGACTGTGCCTTTTTATTTATAAACCTTGGGCTTGTCAGTCTCAACAGCCACTAGCTGTCTGAGAGAAGAAAAGCCTCTAGCTTCAGTGAGCCAGGAGTAGGAGGCAGAGCTAAAGCCCAAGGTTGAGGGGCTTTCACTCAACCCCTACAGCATGGCACTTTGAACTCAGTAAGAGAATAAACTCCTGTTTGTTCAAGCCATCCCATTTGTGGCATATTCTTGTCAGAGCGGTACTAGGTAACTGGAACACCATGCTTTCTACTCAAGCTTCTAACTACTTGGGCCTGGACTACTTGGGATTTGGCAAGTGCTTTAAGGTGAAAGGGCTAATCTCAATGTGGTTCTCTTCTCCCAAGACTCTTGGTCCCTCAAGTCCTGTTTGTCTGGGACATTTGAACTCCAGATTTGTCTCCCAGATCCATGAGACTGCCTAAACCTCAAGTTCAAGTTCTCAGCTTCTTATCCACCACTTCCTGTTTGATTTTTAGCCTCTTGGTCCCATGAGCCAAGCATGAGCCAGCAAATGCTTCAAGGGGAACAATAGCACTAAATGTCACCTCAGGATGCTTCCCTTCTCTCTGGGATTTTGACCTCTCAAATCCCAGCTGCCTCCAAACAGATGGTTTATGGGCTTTTTCTAGTTTGGTCTTGGTGGGAGGATTGGTCTAGGATAAGTTACTCTACAGTTACTTCTATCCTCCCCATTGGAATATAAGCTCCATGGTGGCAGGAACCTTGTCTTGATTGCTGGCTGATCTCATTCATGACTTTAAATATCACCTCTCTCTGGACATCTCCAAAGACCTGTCTCCAGCTTAGGGCTCTCCTGGTGACTCCATGTGTGTCAGAGTAGAACTAGGCTCCACAGGGTTTTCAATGGCTGATTTCTCAGAATTAGATTGCTAGGCCTTTCTTTCAAGGCCTGATCTTGAACCTCCAACCGTGTGGTTAATGGCCAAGTACTTAAACATTTGCGCCACCCAGGAACTTAGCCTCACATATCTGACTGCCATCTGTCATCTCCATGTGGCTGTTGCACAGACATCTCAGACTCAACACGTCCAAAATCTTGTTTTTCCACCCACATCTGTCCCTTCTCCAGGCATCTCCATCCACAGTGCTGTAGTGTCAGAAACCCGGGCCACGATTGGCAACTCCTCCTCCCTTCCCTTCCCCATCCACTCTCCCAGTGTTGCTGATTCCACCTTTACAATGTCACATGAGCTCATCCAGTTCTCTTCTGGTCCCAGCAACTGTGCACCTCCCCTTGCTAATTCAGTAGTCTCCTCACAGTTCTCCCTAAAGACACTCTGGCCTCCTTCCAACGTGTTTGCCAGCAACCCAATGGGCAGAATGATCCCTTGAAAACAAAGAACTGATTATGTCATTTCTCTGAGTAATACTCTTCAATGACTTCTCTGAAGATACATCCTCAAGGAGACCCAGCCCCAATTTCCTCCCAGGCTCAGCTCTTACCCAGGTCCACAGGACCTGCTCTTTCTCAGTCAACATTTCAAGGTCCTTCCTGTCTGGGGGGCCTTCTCCTGGCAGGAAGCACCCTTTCCCCTCTTCTCTGCTGCTGTCCTTTTCATCCTTCAGATAACAGCCTAAATAGCCTCTCCTCAGGGAAGCTTCCCTGATCCCCAAAATTGGTGAGTACCCATACTAACTCACTGTCACTATATCTGCACTCTTTATTCATAGCAGTTAGTATAGTTGAAATTATATAGTAAATTGAGTGGCTGTTGAATACATAAAACAAACAAACAAAAACCAAACTCAACTGCCGTCGAGTCGGATCCAACTCATAGCAACTCCTCCTTGGGTTTCCGAGGCACTATCACTACAGAAGTAGATTGCCCCACCTTCCTTCTGAGGAGTGGCTGGTGGGTTTGAACCACCAGCCTTCTGGTTAGCAGTCATAGGGCCTTAGGCACTACACTACCAGAGCTCCTTCCTAGGAGGAATACATATCCCCTAAAACTTATTGGTATAGAATCAATTCCAACTCATGATGACCCTACATCTTACAGAGCAGAACTTTGCCTCATAAGGTTTTCTTTGCTGTAATCTTACAGCACACATCACCAGGACTTTCTTCTTCAGTGCTGCTGTCTGGGTCCAAACAGCCAACTTTAGTTTAGTCATTGAGTATAAACCGTTTGCACTACACAAAGACCTAGACTCTCTCCTCTCTCCTGCTAGACTCAAACCTCCCTCAGATCAGGGACTGTCTGTCTGGCCCACCACAATACTCCCCAGCACTAGCAAAGTGCTTGGGGCATTTTCAAAGGTCATAAATAATTTTTTTTAATAAGCTTTATTTGTTAGAGCAGGTTTAAGTTTACTGAAATGTTCAGAAAGTATAGGGAGTTCCTCTTTACTCCCCCCCCCCACACACACACTGTTTCTCCTATTAATATCTTGCATTCCTGTGGTAGATTTGTTACCATTGATGAACTGATACTGATGCCTCATTATTTAACTAAAGTCCATACTTCACGTTCTACCACTTGTCTGTCAAAGGGGAAGACCCACAATGAGATGGATTGACACAGTGGTTGCAATGATGGGCTCCAGCACAGCAGTGATTGTGAGGCTGGCACAGGACTGGGCAGTGCTTCATTCTGTTGTACACAGGTTGCTATGAGTTGGAGCTGGCTCAACGGCACCTAACAACAACAATATATTTCACATTAGGATTCACTCTTTGTGTTGTGTAGTCCTATGGGTTTTGACAAATGCTCAATAGCATTTGTCCACCATCACAGTATCACAGAGAATGGTTTCACTGCCCCAAAAGTGCCCTGTGCTCCACTTATTCATTTCTCTTCTCTCTGCCCCCCGACCATAAATAATTTTTTGAATCAGTGAGTAAAAAATGGGCAAGAACAGCAGCTAGTCACACCCTAAGCCCCAGCCACCCAGCAGAAAGCGTTGTAGGGAACAATTATCAGAGAGAGGACCACTGGGATGAGATTCTAGTTAGGAAGCATCTGAGAGAATGACTATAAAAACACAAAACCCTAAGTTGCTGCCTACTTGTTGCCAGCCTTAAAGCCTTGGCCAGGGAGCCATCAGATCTGGGTTCCAGTCCCAGATCTGGCACAAATTATGACAAATAGCATTTTTATAGTGCTTCACAGTTTACAAGGCATTTCCATGGATAGGATCTCATTAAATAACTCTGTGATCTGTTGCAGTCAGCTTTTAGAAGCCTGTTGGTAAGGGGGAGACCTGGGATGAGGTCCAGACCCAGCTCTGTCATCACTGCCCCATGTGTCCTCATGCAGGTTCCTCTCTGGACTCCAGTTTACTCATCTGTAAAATGAAGGCATCCAAAGAGGTTTAAGTTTCGTCTATGAAAATTTACAACTAAAAGTCCAGAGCTGCTCACATTAGGAAGTAATGTCTTTGGAGTCCTCTTTCTTCTCGAATAGCTGTCCTCTGCTTTCAGCACAAGTAGAGGGCAGTGTCACAAGAAATTCCTGACAATACCATGGGTGTCTTAGCTTGGTTGCGCAGGTGGGTAGTTTATGTGAGGGCTGAGCCCAGGGAGCAGGTGGGAGGACCGAGGAGAGAGGAGCGCAGAAGGGGTAAAAGCCAAGGTAGGCTGTGCATTGAGGTGGCTTCTGTCAGTAAAGGGGGCTCGACTCCACAGGACCTGTTGAGAAGCCACACAACAGAACTCCTCCCAGAGCTGTTGCTCAGAGCATGGGGGAGGGGGTCTTTCTCCACCAGCTCCCACCTCCACTAGTTGACGATCTCCCCCCAGGAGTGTCACTCTGACTTTCTGGGCTGTGCTTACCTTCAGGCTGTGGAGGCTTCTTGGTGGAGAAATCCCAGGGGAGAAAATGAAAAGATTTGAGAATCTTAGAGGGAGCACTGTTTGTCAGAGCTACGCTAAGCTTACAGATACCTGTCCATACAGCAGAGACTGAAATCAGAGGTAAGCCATGGGTGTGATTCAGGTACCAGGGTGACTGATAGAGGTCGTCCAGGGGCAGGGCCAGCCCCTCCCAAAAGCAAGTGCTATGGCCTTCCTTGGTGTCTTAGCTTAGGGGTGTGACACCCTCTGAGTGTCAAGTTCCCTCACCTTGACACTGTTCTGGGAGACATTCAGTGTCCTGGGCCATTGAATATGGTGGTGGTGGGAAACTTTCTGGAGTCCCTGGGTGCTGCAAATAGTTAACATGCTCAGCTGCTAATGGAAGGTTGGAGGTTTGGGTCTATCCAGAGGCACCTTGGAAGAAAGGTTTGGTGACCTACTTCTCAAAAAATCAGCCATTGAAAACCCTATGGAGCATAGTTCTACCCTGACACACACAGGGTCACTATGAGTCAGAATCAACAGCAACTGATGTACTGGTCGGGAGCTGTCTACCTGGAATATCCAGATGGGGCTCAGCAAAGTCTTGGGAAACAGACAGGCATTGCTCTGCTGGGCAATCCCTGAGAGATGGGCTGGATGCTGGTACTGGATGGTCCTTCTCCACCAGGAGGAGGTGGATCATAGGCAGCTCTGGTGGTGCAGTGCCTACGGCGTTTGACTGCTAACTAGAAGGCTGGCAGTTCAAACCCGCCAGCCACTTCTTGAAGGTAGGTTGGGCAATCTATCTAACTTCCACAGCCAAGGTAGGCTATGGGCATTTTCAAAGGTCATAAATATTTTTTTTTAATAGGTTTTATTTGTTAAAGCAGGTTTAAGTTTACTGAAATGTTGTTCAGAAAGTATAGGGAGTTCCTCTTTACTCTCTCGGAAACCCAAGGAGGGGTTGCTATGAGTCAGATCCAACTCAATGGCAATGGGTTTGGTGTGGTTTTTTCACCTGGGCAGTGAGCGATGTTCCCTCACGGGTTAATGAAGGGTCTGCCTGTGGACTTAAGGATCCTGGAGCTGGCCATGCAGTGTCCCAGTCAGGAGACCCTCACCCAGTCTCCCCCTTGGCCTGGTATGTTCGCTCTGCCTTCTCATTCTGTCCTCTTTATAAACTCGAGACCCTGCTTCCCTCAGCCTTCCCATTTGATTCTTAAAAATCAGATTTGTTAATATATTAAAAGAAAAAGAAAAAAGAAAAAAACATTGGCTGCTGCTTGTAGCTTTCCCCCACCGGTATGATAATTCTCTGTTTTCTCCAGGCTATGTGAATGGGAGATTGGAGGGAAAAAAAAAAAAAAAAAAAAAAAAAATATATATATATATATATATATATATCTTATGAAAGGTGAGGGATAGAACATAAAGATTTAAATTTCAAGATATTATCTGTTCACATTCTTTCCCTGGGTGACTCTTTTTAATCCTAAAATAACTTTCACTTGCATCTGGAGGAGGGTGGGAGGAAGTCTTTTTCTTTTCAGAAAAGTTGGATCTAGGTTTCTATCCTGGAACTCTTTGCCTGTGTCCCCTCCAGTTTTCCTAGGTATGTCTATTTGCTTCCAACACTTATTTATCAGGAGGACTGGTCTCCTCTGAACATAAGCCTCACCCCTCACCCTCATCCCCAGAAGCTAGAAACAAAGCCAAAACCAAACCCAACCCTCTGCCATTGAGTCAATTCCAACTCATAGCAACCCCATTGGGTTTCCAAGGTAGGCTATAAATCTTTATGGAAGTAAAGTATAAATCTTTTTTATATAAAGTATAAATCTTCCTCCTGTGGAGCAGCTGGTGGGTTTGAACTGCCAACCTTCTGGTTAGTATCCAATTGCCTTACCGGTTACATCACCAGAGCACCATACACAAATATCAAAAATTGCCCTTGAGTTAAGCCTGGAATGGTTCTAGCATGACAAGAAAGGGATGTGAGGGGCAGTGGGCAGTGTGGGTGTGCCTGGTGGAACTTCCCACCCAGCCCTCTTTCCCCACCATCAATGTCCAGGCCCACCCTCACTTACCTGGCTGTGGGGGCCGTCGGGCCACAGACCAGTGCTTTCTGTGCCAGCATTCTCTCAATGGCTGCCGAGGCCCTTCAAATCATGCATCGCTTTAGCATTCCCTACTGGCCTGGCCACGTAGCCTTTCTGTGGTGTATACAAAGAAACCAGAGTTTATTTTCTAAAGCTGTTCAGATTCTTCCTCTGAAGCTTCTACCCTCTAGACTTGCCATTAATAATATTTCAGTGTCTTCCAGGTTAAATAATTTCCTTCCAATTTAACTATTCTGTCTATTCTAAGATTTACTCCCTATAGAAACAGCTTTTTCCTCCTGCTATAAAAATTCTACTTTTTCCCCCAGGCAATGTGACTAGGAGAATAAAAACTGTTTTAAATAGGTCTCTTGGGATGAGCCAGTCCCTCTGTGAAGATATTCAGTTTCCAGATTTTCTACTCCTCCTTCTCTACTCTAAGGTCCCTTGGTGGTGCAAATAGTTAAGTGCTCAGCTGTTAACCAAAAGGTTGGCATTTCGAGTCTACCCAGTGATGCTTTGGAAGAAAGTCCTGGATTTTACTTCTGTAAAACCACAGCCATTGCAAACCCTGTGGAGTACAGTTCTACTCTGACCACATGGGGTCACCATGAGTCAAAATCAGCTCCATAGCAACGGTTTTTTTTTTTTTTTTTCATCATAAATCACTGTCTGATATATGAGGGAGGCAGTGGGGAGGCAGTAGTCCATGGACAGATGCTGATTCTATACATCTTGGCTGGGGACCAACATGTGCAGTGTTTGTCCTTGGGAACGTTCCTCTTCATCCTGGCCAGGCCTTTGCTAGGCGACTGAGAGTTCTATGCTGCTACCTCTCTTTGGAGCATGTAGGAAGCCAGGATAGCCAGGAGCCCTGCCTTGGGCCCCTCTATCTGCAAGTCTCCCCTACCACTGTGGCACCTTCTCTCTACACCATGCTGGAAATGTCTGACAGCTTAAGGCAGGCTTCTAGAAGCATGCATCCTGCCCACCCTCCTCACTGAGCTTGAGAGACATAACTCTAGCACCAATTTTCTCAGTACCCCAAGGACATTTCTAAGCACCCCCATCCTTGGGTTGCAACTCATGACAATCTCACTGCCTCACTGCCTTCTTCATCCTCACTGTCCCCAAGACCAGAAGGTCAAGCCTTCCGTCATTTTTCTCCTGCCTGCATAGGGTGCCCCTACGGGAACCAGGATCAGCACTTTTCAGGCCAGCCTATTGCCACACCAAAAGAATTTAGGAAATCCTCCCTCCAGAAAAAGCATGGCTTTCCAGCCTGCACAAGTGCTGGGAACTCAAACAAAAATTTAGTTGATGCTCAGAACTGGGCAGGGACTTGTTCCAGCAGGATCTACCCTCGCCCTGCAGCACAGAGTGACTTCAGTGGGTGGAGTCTCCTGAGCTTCAAGGCTCACAAACGAAGGACACAAATCTGAGACTGTTTAAAAATATTTGGTCTCACTCATAGGTTCCTTTAACAGTATTTATGGTGTGCCTACTAGGTGCCAATCATTAAGTTAGGATTTAAATACTTCTTAAATGTTTTTTAGTACCAGATTTATTGATACATACTTGACATACTATACAAATCACACTTTTAAATGTGTAATTCAATATTTTTTTAAGCTTATCCATAGACTTGCACAATCATCACCACTATCTAATTTTAGAACATTTTCATCACTCCCAAAAGAAACTCTAATAGCAGTCACTCCAAAATCCCTCTTCCCCCAGCCAGGGCAATCATCAAACTACTTTCTGGCTCTTCAGATTTGCCTATTTTGGATGTTTCATATAAATGGAATTATACAACATGTGACCTTTAGTGACTAGCTTCTCTCACTTGTAATATTCTCAAGGTCCATCCATGTTGTAACATGCATCTATACTTCATTTCTTTTATCACCAAATAATTTCCCATTGTATGGCTATACCACATCTTATCTATCCATTCATCAGTGGCTAGGCATTTGTGTTATTTCCACTTTTTTGCTATTGTAAACAATGCTGCTGTGAATATCCTTGTATAAGTTTTTGTTTGGGCAGATGTTTCCATTAAAAAAAAAAAAACTTTATTGTGCTTTATGTGAAAGTGTACAAAGCACATTAATTTTCCATGGAATAATTCATGCACAAATGGTTCCATGACATTGGTTGCAGTCTTCACAATGTGTCAGCACTCTCCCCATTTCCAGCCTGGGTCCCCATTTCCATTCTTCTGGTTTCCCTGACCTTCACTGCCTTCTTGTCTTTGTTTTTGGGCAAATGTTGCCTTTTGGTCTCAAATAGTTGATTGCTCTAAGAAGCACATTCCTCACTGGTGTTATTGTTTGTTTTATAGGCCAGTCTATTATTTAATTGAGAGGTGTCCTCTGAGGTGACTTCACTTCTACATTAGAAGATTGACTTGGGACAGTAGTCTTGGGGTTGTGTCAGTTTCTTTTAGACCAGTAAGTCTGTTTTTAATGAATGAGTTTTGTTCTAAAGTTTTCTCTTATTCTAACCAGGACCTTTCTCCCTGGTCAGATGTTTGGCAGTGGTAGCTGGGCACCATCTAGTTCTTCTGGTCTCAGGTTCGAGTAAGCTGTGGTTCATGTAGGCCATTATTTTCTTGGACTAACTGCTTCTTTGAGTCTTCGGTTTTCATTATTCTCCTTTTCTTGGAGTAGGAAGAAACTGATAATTGTATTTTAGATGGCTGCTCTCAAGCTTTTAAGACCCTAGATGCTACTCACCAAACCAGGATATAGAACATTGTCTTTATGTACTATGTTATGACAATTGATCAGATGTCCCCCAATACTATGGTCTTTAGCTTTCAGGCCTAGGAGCTAAGTTCTGCAAGGCTTAGGTTATGGTTAAGAAGTCTCCATAGTAGTGTCCCCTGTGTGCTCTATTACATGTATGACTGTACATGTAGCATATACAAATATGCATGTAGGAAAATCCACAACCATATCTATAAATACACACAGGCACAGTCCTTCACAACCTCTCACATTTATTTAGCATATATATCTATTTATGTATCCACAAATTATTGTTTGGTATTACTGTTGTTGCAGAGTTGTGTATATGTTATAGTAATTATCATGTTGTACTTGTCTGATTCTAAAGAAAGGTGATTATTGAGGTGCAGCACACCAAGGAGTCAGGGAAACTCACCCAAATCTGACCCCTTGAGCCAAAGCTTGAATAATGACCCCTTTTGTGTTTCTGAGGTAGTAAATCTTTATGGAAGTAGATTGCTCAGCCTTCCTTCCTCAGAGTGGCTGGCTGGTGGGTTTGAACTGCCAACCTTCTGATTGTTGTTGTTGTTGTTATTTGCCATCGAGTCGACCACGACTCATAGCGACCCCTCCTTGGGTTTCCGAGGCAGTATCACTACGGAAGTAGGATTGCCCAACCTTCCTTCCGAGGAGTGGCTGTTGGGTTTGAACCGTCAGCCTTCTGGTTAGCAGTCAAGTGCCTTAGGCACTATGCTATGTAGGCACTATGCCACTAGGGCTCCTTTAACAATTTATAAGATTCAAAAATAAGGAAATTTTATGCATATTCAATAATTTTCTAGGAAATCTAATGCATATTCAAAGCAAGGCGAGGACTTCTTTTGGACAGGAACTGGCCTTCAGACCCTTTGCTTCAGAGTATCTTCCCTGAACTTTGGGTTGCTGCACTTTGGTTCCTTCTGGTCTTCTAAGAGCACCTTCTGACAGTGTCGGGTGGGTCATCCGAAGGACACAGCTCTTCTTTATTGCATGTGCTTGGGGGCCTAAACTGGCTAAATCTAGTCCTTATCTTTTCCTTAGTCTCATATCTTCCTGGTTCCTGCAATATACAATGATTAAGTACAAGCTAATACAATGGTTAAGTACAAGCTGACACAGTGGTTAAGCAAGAAAAAAGGGAGGGGATTTAGAGACTCTGCCTTTACAGTTCCAATAGATGCTGTTGAGTTGGTTCCAATTTATAAGTGACCTTATGCACAAACAGAATGAAACACGGCCAGGTCCTGTGCCATTCTTACAATTGTTGTTATGCTTGTTCCCTTCTTCACAGACACTGTGTCAATCCATCTCCGCGAGGGTCTTCTTCTCTTTTGCTCACACTTTACTTTAACAAGCATGATGTCCTCCAGGGACTGGCCTTTCCTGATGACATGTCCAAAGTACATGAGACGAAGTCTCGCCATCCTCACTTCTAAGAAGCATTCTGGCTGTACTTTTTCCAAGACAGATCTATTTGTTCTTCTGTCAGTCCATGGTATATTCAGTATACTTTGCCAACACCATAATTCAAAGGCATCAATTCTTCTTTGGTCTGCCTTATTCATTAGCCGGCTTTTACATGCATATGAGGTGACTGAAAGTACCATGCTTGAGTCAGGTGCACCATTTTTTTTACCATTAAAAATTGAAAACCAAACCCACTGCCATCAAGTTGATTCCAACTTAAAGTGACCCTATAGGACAGAGTAGAACTGCCCCGTAAGGTTTCCAAGGCTGTAAATTTTTATGGAAGCAGACTGCCTCATCTTTCTGCCATGTAGCAGCTGGTAGATTTGAATGATTGACCTTTTGGTTAGCAGCTCAATGGTTTAACCACTGCTTCGCCAGCAGTCCTTTATTTACAAAGTTGTTGCTGTTAGGTGCCGTCGAGTCATCTCCAACTCATAGTGACCCTGTGTACAACAGAACGAAACACTGTCTGGTCCTGCACCAGCCTCACAATCCTTGCTATACCGGAGCCCATTGTTGCAGCCGCTGTATCAGTCCAGCTTGTTGAGGGCCTTTCCCTTTTTCGTGGATCCTCCACTTTACCAAGCATGGTATCCTTTTCCAGGGAATGGTCCCTTTTGACAACATGACCAAAGTAGGTGAGACAAAGTCTGGCTGTTCTCGCTTCCAGGGAACATTCCAGCTGCACTTCTTCCAGAACAGATTTGTTAATTCTTTTGGTAGTCCATGGTACTTTCTGTATTCTATGCCAGCACCACAATTCAAACACATCAACTCTTTTTCTGTCTTCCTTATTCATTGTCTAGCTTTCACATGCATATAAGGTGATTAAAAACACTATGGCTTGGGTTAGGTGCACCTTAGTCTTCAAGGAGACATCTTTGCTTTTCAACACTTGAAAGAGGTCTTTTGCAGCAGATTTGCCCAGTGCAATATGTCGTCTGTTGTCTTGACTGCTGCTTCCATTGGTGTTGATTTTGCAACCAAGTAATATTAAATCTTTGACAACTTTTATCTTTTCTCCGTTTATCGTGATGCTGCTTATTGGCCCAGCTGTGAGGATTTTTGTTTTCTTTATGTTGAGGTGTAATACATACTGCAGACTTTAATCTTCATCAGTAAGTGCTTCAAGTCATCCTCACTTTCAGCAAGCAAAGTTGTGTCGTCAACTATCACAGGTTGTTAATGAGTCTTTCTCCTCCTGTATATTTACAATGTTGTTGTTGTTATGTGCCGAGGAGTTGGACCTGACTCATAGCGACCCCTCTTTGGGTTTCCGAGGCAGTATCACTACGGAAGTAGATTGCCCCATCTTCCTTCATCTTAGATACCTCTCATTGCTTTCCTTTGCTTTGGTCACATTGTGCTGACTTCCCCCATATTGTATGTTGTCTTTCCCTTCACCAGAATTAACATTGTCTACTGTGGTGGTTATGTTTTTGTGTCATCTTGGCTGGGCTTGGTTGAGTGG
>NW_006921641.1:13571040-13579160 GCF_000298275.1 Orycteropus afer afer
AAGGCCATTCCATTTGTGGTATATTCCTGTCAGAGCAGCACCAGATAACCAGAACATCTGCTATCTAGATATCA
The DNA here is from genome assembly GCF_000298275.1 of Orycteropus afer afer. Classification (NCBI taxonomy): domain Eukaryota; kingdom Metazoa; phylum Chordata; class Mammalia; order Tubulidentata; family Orycteropodidae; genus Orycteropus; species Orycteropus afer. The sequence continues at coordinate 13,571,115 of NW_006921641.1, forward strand.
TGTGTGGTAAAGTGGAGGGTCAGAGAAAAACAGGAAGACATTCAACAAGATGGACTGACACAGTGGCTGCAATGATGGGTTTGTGGATTGTGAAGGATTGCAAGGATTATGAAGATGGTGCAAGACTGGGTAGGGTTTCATTCTGTTGTACATTGGGCCACTATCAGTTAGAATCAACTCAATGGCACCTAACAACAACAACAACAACTATCTAGTTAGTGACTTTTTCCCTCCTCCTTCCCTCTCTAGTAAACATCAAAGAATGTTTCTTTCTGTGTATAAACCTATTCTTGACTCTTTTATAATAGTGGCCTCATATAATATTTGTTCTTTTTTTATTGACTTATTTCACTCAGCATAATGTCTTCCAGATTCATCCATGTTGTGACATATTTTGTGGATTCATCATTATTCTTTATTGTTGCATAGTATTCCATTGTATACAGTTATGCACCACAATTTGTTTATCCATTCACTCACTGATGGACACTTAAGTTGCTACTGTGAATCATGCTACAATGAACATGGGTGTTCATATGTCCACTAGTGTCACAGATCTTATTTCTCTAGGGTATATACCAGGAGTGGCATTGTTAGATTGTATGGTATTTCTATTTCTAGCTTTTTAAGGAAGCACCATACCTTTTTCCACAGTGATTGTACCATTTTACAGTTCCACCAACAGTGTGTAAGAGGCCCTATCTCCCCAATGACAGATGTCTTCATTTTTCTTGGCTATATACCTAGGAGTGGAATTGCTGGGCCATATGGTAATTCTAGGAGCGCTGGTAGCATATCGCCTAAGGCACTTGACTGCTATCAGAAGGCTGGCCGTTCAAACCCACCAGCCATGCCTTGGAAGGAAGGTTGGGCATTCCTACTTCTGTAGTGATACTGCCTCAGAAACCCAAGGAGGGATCGCTATGAGTAGGGGCCGACTCGATGGCACATAACAACAACAACACCAACAACATGGTAATTCTATGATCAACTTTTTTTTTTTTTTGACAATTGTCTAATTATCTTACACAGTGACTGGACCATTTTACATTCCTACTAATGATGTATGGGGATTCCAGTTTCTCCACATCATCACCAACACTTGCTTTTGTTTGTCTTTTTTAAATTTTAGCCTTCTTAGTGAGTGTAAAAGGAGCCCTGATGTTGCAGTTGTTAAGCACTGGTCTGTTAAGCAATAGGTCAGTGGTTTGAACCCACCAGTGGCTTTTGGGAGAAAGATGAGGCAGTCTACTTCTATAAAGATTTACAGCCTTGGAAACCCTACAGAACAGTTTTACTCTGTCCTATAGATTCGCTATGAGTTGAAATTGACTGGAGGGCAGTATTTTGTGAGGTTTTTTTTTTTTAAGTGTGTATGCGGTAGTATATCATAATAGTTCTGACTTGCATTTTCGTGGTGGCTAATGACTTTGAGTATCTTTTCATGTGTTTATTCATCATTTATACATCTTCTTCGGAGAAATGTTCATTCAAATCTTTTGCCTATTTTGTAGTTGGGGTATTTGTCTTTATATTTTTGAGTATTAAGAGTTCTTTATATTTTGGGGGTACAAGTTCCTCTCTAATCCCTCTTGAATTTTAAGAGACTTCTAAATCAAGGTTGAGAGCAGGGGTTGGAGTCTGCATCATTTCTGGGATGGTGACAGAAACCTTGCAGAGTGTGTTCTGTCCCACACAGAGGGTTTGATTTGGGACAGAGTCTGGAGGAAAAGGATGCAGAATTGTGTAGGCAGGCCTGGAAGCTGCTCACTGTTCATTTGAGAACAACTACACCTCTTTCAAAATACCTGTTGAAGAGAAGCTACAGAGAGCTAATAGGCCAAGTATGCTGGCTGGCTGGTTAGTGTATCAAAGGCAGAATAATATTGAGGGTTTTTTTTTTTTTTTTTGTTATTTTGTTTTTTTAAGAAGCACAGACTTTTATTTCTTAAGCAAATAGGATGGTAGATATAAAAACATTCTGGAATTATAAAGGGATATGCAAAAAAGCCAAGGCATCCAGGACAGAGTGAGCAAGTGGCAGAGGGATCCAGGTAAGGGAGAGACTCAGGCCCCAACCCCCAAATGGAAGGAAAAGCAGAGGGGAAAGGAAAGGAAAAGCCAGGCCATCCAGGACAGAGTTAGCAAGTGGAAGGGATCCAGGTAAGGAGAGGGTGGAAAGGTTTCAAACAGCTAAGGGAGACAAATTTGTCTGTTGGTTTGTCATACTGTAGTGGCGTGTTACTGTAAGGCTTGAGGTTGTGCCACCGGTGTTTTAAATGCCAGCAGAGTCGCACATGGTGCACAGGTTTTGCTGTGGCTTGCAGACTGAGACAGACTAGGAAGAAGAGGCCATCTACGTCTTAAAGAATTGGCCAGGGAAAACCTTACGAATAGCAGAGAAATACTGTCTGTTACATTACTAAGCAACAATATGAACAGCCCAGAGACACTGTCTGATGCAGACTCCAACCCCTGCTCTCAACCTTGATTTAGAAGTCTCTTAAAATTCAAGAGGGATTAGAGAGGAACTTGTACCCCCAAAATATAAAGAACCACTTAGGTTGGAAAAACCAAAAAAACCAAACTCACTGCTGTCGAGTCAAACCCAACTCACAGTGACCCCTCCTTGGGTTTCCAAGGTTGTGTCACCATGGAAGTAAATTGCCCAACCTTCCTTCCAAGGAGTAGCTGGTGGGTTTGAACTCCCAGCCTTCTGGTTAGCAGTCAAATTCCTTAAGCACTATGCTACTTAGGTCAGAAGGCTCTCAAAATACAACTGGGAAAGAGCTGCATGATCAGAGTAGAACCAACCTTATTGATGTGGATAAAGTAAAGCTTTCAAAGCCTCCATTTGCTGACGTGCCCATGACTCAAATTGTGGAGAAACAGCTGCAAACATCCATTAATAATCAGAACATGCAATGTACAAAGCATGAATCTAGGAAAATTGGAAGTTGCCAAAAATGAAATGGAATGTATAAAGATTGATATCCTAGGCATTAGTGAGCTGAAGTGGACCAGTTTTGGCCATTTTGAATCAGACAATCATATGATCTACTATGCCGGGAATGACAATTTGAAGAGGAATGGTGTGACATTCATCATTACAGAGGATATTTCAAAATCTGTCCTGAAGTACAATGTTGTCAGTGATAGGATAATATATATACACCTACAAGGAAGACCACTTAATATGACTATTTTTCAAATTTGTGCACCAACCACCAAAGCAAAAGATGAGGAAATTGAAGATTTTTTAAAAATCAACTTCTGCAGTCTGGAATTGATCAAAAATGCAATCAAGATGTGTTAATTATCACTGGTGATTGGAAGGCAAAAGTTGGAAACAAGTAAGAATAACCGATAGTTGGAAAATTTGGCCTTGGTGACATAAATAATGCTGGAGATCCCATGATAGAATTTTGCAAGACCAATGACTTATTCATTGCAGATACCTTTTTTCAACAACACAAACAGCAGCTATACACATGGACTTCACCAGATGGAATACACAGTGATCAGCTTGACTACATCTGTGACAAGAGGTGATGGAAAAGCTTAATATCTTCAGCCAAAACAAGGCCGGGAGCTGATTGTGGAACAGACCATCAACTTCTCATATGCAAGTTCAACTTGAAGTTGAAAACAATTAAAACAAGTCCATGAGAGCCAAAATATGATCATGAATATATCCCTCCTGAATTTAGAGACCATCGAAAGAATAGATTTGATACACTGAACACCAATGACCAAAAATCAGAAGAATTGTGGGATGACATCAAGAACGTCATCCATGAAGAAAGCAAGAGGTCATTTAAAAGATGAGAAAAAAAGAAAAGACCAAAATGGATGACAGAAGAGACTCTGTCTGAAACTTGCCCTTAAGGAGATAGTAGCCAAAGCAAATGGAAGAAATGACAAGATAAAAGAGCTGAACAGAAGATTTCAAAGAGCAGCTCCAGCAGACAAAGCCAATTACTCTAATGAAATGTGCAAAGGCTTGGGATTAGAAAACCAAAAGGGAAGAACATGCTCAGCATTTCTCAAGCTGAAAGAATTGAAAAAAAAATTTAAGCCTCAAGTTGTAATATTGAAAGATTCTATGGGCAAAATATTGGATGATGCAGAAAGCATCAAAAGAAGATGGAAGGAATGCACAGAGTCACTATACCAAAGAGAACTGGTAGATCTTCATCCATTTCAGGAGGTGGCATATGATCAAGAACCAATAATATTTAAGGAACAAGTCGAAGCTGCACTGAAAGAAGTGGCAAAGAACAAGGCTCCAGGAAGTGATAGAATACCCACTGAGATGTTTCAACAAATGGATGTCGCACTGGAGGCACTCACTCAGTTATGCCAAGAGATTTGGAAGGCAGCTACCTGGCCAACTGACTGGAAGAGATCCATATTTGTACCCATTCGAAAGAAAGGTGATCCCACAGAATGTGGAAATTATTGAACAATATCATTAATATTGCATGCAAATAAAATCCTACTGAAGATAAATAAAAAATGGTTGTACCAGTATACTGACAGAGAACTTCCAGAAATGCAAGCTGAATTCAGAAGAGGATGTAGAATAAGGGATATCATTGTGGATGTCATATGGATCTTGGCTCAAAGCAAAGACTACCAGAAAGATGTTTACTTATGTTTTACTAACTATGCAAAAGCATTTGATTGTATGGATCATAACAAATTTTAGATAACGTTGAGAGAAGTGGGAATTAATTGTACTCATGAAGAATCTGTACGTAGACCAGGGGGCTGTCATTCGAACAGAACAAGAGGACACTGCATGGTTTAAAATCAAGAAGGAAGTGTATCAGGTTGTATCCTTTCACCATACTTGTTCAATCTGTATGCTGAGCAAATAATCTGAGAAGCTGGACTATATGAAGAAGAACATGGCATCAAGACTGAAGGAAGGATCATTAACAACCTGTGATATGCTGATGACACAACTTTGCTTGCTGAAAGTGAGGATGACTTGAAGCACTTACAATGAAGATTGAAGAATACAGTCTGCAATATGGATTACATCTTAATATAAAGAAAACAAAAATCCTCACAACTGGACCTATAAGCAGCATCATGATAAATGGAGAAAAAATTGAAGTTGTCAAAGACTTCATGTTGCTTGGTTCTATAACCGATGCCAATGGAAGCAGCAGTCAGGACATCAGACAACGTATAGCACTGGGCAAGTCAGCTGCAAAAGACCTCTTTCAAGTGCTGAGGACCAAAGATGTCTCCTTGAGGACTAAGGTGCACCTGACTCAAGCCATAATATTTTCAATCGCTTCAAATGCATGTGAGAGCTGGACAATGAACAAGGAAGGCTGAAGAAGAATTGATGCTTTTGAGTTGTGCTGGTGAAGAATGTGGAAAGCATCACAGACTGCTAAAAGAACTAACAAATCTGTCCTGGAGGAAGTGCAGCCAGAATGCTCCTTGGAAGTGAGAATGGCCAGACTTCGTCTCACCTACTTTGGTCATGTTATCAGAAGGGAACATTCCCTGGAGAAGGATGTCATGCTTGGTAAAGTGGAGGGTTGACAAAAGTGGGGAAGGTCCTCAATGAGATCGATTGACACAGTGGCTGTGGCGATGGGCTCAAGTATGGCAGGGATCGCAGAGCTGGCGGGACCGGGCGATGTTTCGTTCTGCTGTGCATAGGGTCGCTATGAGTGGAAGACAACTCGGCATCTAAGAACAACAAACAACATGCAAATGTAAGGTGATATTCTTATTATTACTATAGTTATTTGTAGGAACTATGAGAACCCTCTCCAGGATGAGATCACAGAGCCTGGGGTTGGGGGAAGGAGGAGATGAAAACTAAAGGAGACCAGAGTAGCAGTTTGCAAATCCTGGTCTCTCTCTTTCTCTCTCCCCTTCTCTCTGTGTGTATGTGTATGTGACACAGAGAGAGGAAGAGAGAGAGAGAGAGAGATGCAGACTTTCATGATCTCTCTCATATTCATTTACCACCTGTATAATTATTCACTTAATAATTTTCTTTATATGGGCTCCCATTTCTTTTCATGAAGCATGTGTTTATAAAAGAAACTTTATATCACAGTCATAAATGGGAAACATGTGTCATGTACCAAGTGGAAATTATCTTAAAAACAATGAAAATGAGAGACAACAATATTATTGAGTTCTAGCTGGGTCCCTTGACTTCTGGGTCTGAAGAGCTGCTCCTGACCTCAGCCTGGCTCCTCTCTCCTCCACCACTCAGGACTCTGCTCAATAGCACCTCCTCAGGAAGGCTTCCTCTTCTGACCACGAACCTCTGCACTCCACCCCCTTTCTATCCTGTTCCTTGCTGTATTTGTTTCACTGAACTTAGGCTAAGGAGTATTATAAGTTATATATGTATGTCTGGTTCCTGAGGGCAGGATGTGGTCGGTCTTATTCATACCTCCACTGGCTAGCTTGATAAATTAAAAAACAGAACAATTGCTGATGCGTTAAATCTGACTAATGGTGACCCCACAAATGCCAGAGTAGAACTGTGCTCCGTAGTTTCAATGGCTGATTTTTCAGATTGCCAGGTCTTTCTTCTGAGGTACTTCTGAGTGGATTTGAACCGCCAACCCTTTGGCTAGCAGCTGAGCTCATTAACCATTTGCACTGTCCAGGGACTCCATCCAGCTCAAGAAGTACTTGATGAATAAGTAGCTGAAAGCTCTGAGCCAATACCAGTGACCTAGCTTATTTTCATTCTCCTTTAAGGAAACTAGTAAGCATGAGTGAGGTGTTAAAGGCTGACATTTGCACCCCATGTAATCAGGAGTGTTGGCAGGACTTGAGAAGAAGCAGCCTCCTAGGGGTGTGATCCACAGATCACCTGGCTCTCCAGGGTTTTCCACCCTGCCTTAGGGAGTCTCCAGGCCTGCAACTGCACACCTAGGCTTAAATCCTCACTGGCCCATTTGATAGCTAAGTGTCCCAACCACATTACTCAATCTCACCCAGCATCTGCCTTCCCCAAAGTATAGTACCGGAACCATCATTGACCTCACAGAGCTGCTGGGAGCCTGAAAGGAGGCAGTTCATGTGAACACATCTGGCAGATCGGAGCTACTCAACCAATGGTAGTAGATGCTGAAAGGTTTTAACAGAAGATGGGATTTAATTACTGATTTTGCCTGCTGAAGTCCTGCCCTTTCCTTCAGGCCCAACTTTAAAAATTAATAATATTATTTAGTCTTTATTGAAAATTCATTGTATGTGTACTACCTTGCTAAGAGCTTTCCATATAACATTTCATTTTATCCTTGCTATAATTCTGTAAGGAGCTCTGGTAGCATAGTGCCTAAGGCACTTGACTGCTAACCAGAAGGCTGGTGGTTCAAACCCACTAGCCACTCCTTGGAAGGAAGATAGGGCAATCTATTTCTGTAGTGATACTGCCTCGGAAACCCAAGGAGGGGTCACTATGAGTCGGGTCTGACTCAATGGCACATAATGACAACAACATAATTCTATAAAGCAGGCATTTTTTATTAGTCTTATTTTACATACAAGGAAACTGAGGCTTAGAGGTTTTCTATGACTTGCCTAAGGTAATGCAGCAACAAGTGATGCAGCCAGGACTTTAATATTTCAAAGTCCATGTTCTTAACCACCATGTTATTACAACTACCTAAAGGCCACCACCTATGCAAGACCTTCCTGCCCAACAGTGTTTCCTCTTCTAAGACCTCATAACTTTTCACTAGTACATCTCTGTTAGCATCTGTCTTGATCTCTCTTGGGAAGAGGTTTGTGTATTTCTGTGATGAGCGTCCATTTCTTTTTTATTTTATTTTATTTATTGTGATTTGGGTGAAAATTTACAGAGCAAATTCACTTTCCATACAGCAGTTCATGTATACTTTGTCTCATGTCATTGACCAGTTTACCACAATGCAACAGCTCCCCTCCCACTTCCTCCCCATAGTTACCTCTTCCCAGTGACCAACCCTCATACTCTCCTGTGCCCTGAGCTGTCTCCCTGTGCATAAGCAGCCCTTCCTTCTCCCATGA
>NW_006921641.1:13592488-13621928 GCF_000298275.1 Orycteropus afer afer
TCCTTGGGGTTGCTGGAAAGCAGAACGTGTTCTTAAGCCCCAGAAATCTGTGAGAGCACTCTCTCTTTAAATATCCAAAATAGTCAGGCCGCTTTTTAAACCTACAAAATGGCGGTGCCCCCTGGACCGGCAAAAGTCCACAGGTCAGCCCACCTTTCTCTTCACCTTCTCCGTTTGTTTCCCAGCCACTGTGCAGAGTCTCTGTGCAGTCCCTGGCTAGCAGGGTGATTTTTAGGTTAATTCTTAAGTCCTACCACCACAGGAATCTGCCAGAGCACTGTCTCTTTAATTATCCAGAATAGTCAAGCTGGTTTTTAAACCTACAAAATGGTGGCGCCCTCTGGATCAGCAAAAGTCCACAGCTCAGCCCACCTTTCTCTTCACCTTCTCCGTTTGTTCCCCAGCCACCGTGCACAGTCTTCCGTGTAGTCCCCGGCTAGCAGGGTGATTTCTTGGTTAATTCTTAGGTCCTACCACCACTCGGGAATCTCCGAGCCCTGTCGTCTGTGCCATCAGGGTTGCTCAGGCCGCTGCCAGACTGCAGCTCCGTGTGTCTCCTTTTTTGGTATTTCACGCAAATTCTTCTGCTAGTTGCGGTTTAGTCCACTTTTGTATCCTTCCCTTCAAGGCTCAGGGGTCCAAGATTATCTTCTGTGTCTTTTAATTGGTTTCCCTTTTCTTTGTTGAAGAGTGTCTGTGCAGTCCTTCTGCCTAGTCCACCATCTTGCCGGAATGCTGAGCATCCATTTCTTGAGGGCTAATGCCACGTTCAGTCATTGCTGAGATCATCCTAGGATCAAGCAAAGTGTCTGGCACTTTGTAGATAGTTAATATCTGTCAAGTAAATGAAGAAATGAAGGAGAGCTCTCAGTTTTCTTCTGCCAGGTGTCATCTCCATGGAGGACTAGCCAAGAAAAAGTGGGAAGTTGCATTTCCAGTGCCATAAATGAAGTCCATCAGAAAACCACTGGGATGTTTACCAAGGAAAGCATGCAGAAGGACAGGGGAATAGCCACCTGCACAGTGAGAGTGGACAGGCAGATCAGCCACCTCTTCCAGGGTAGGGGAAAGATGGTTCCTGTAGAACCCTCCTAGTCTGTAGCGTTGAAGCTTCAAAGCCCATGTTCTTAACCATCACATTGTAACAGCCACTTAAATGCCACCACCTGCACAAAGCCTTCTTGTCCAGCAGTCTTTCCTCTTCTAAGTACTCATACACTTTATTAGAGCCTCTCTGGGGGGTATTTGTGCAGACCGTCTTCTCTTTGTCTCCAGATTCACCCTTCACCCTGCTCCACCCCTCTCTCTGTCCCAACAGGAGGCTGAAGAAAGAGGAGAGAGTGACACTGGGTGTTTATTCCATGTCCCCTAGTCCAGGGCTAGTAGTACCTTTATTATTATTAGCTCTGGAGTTCTAGGCAATGCTGGGCATTCTCCCCACACTCTGACCTCATCTTTGTGAATAGTCCCTTTCTTAAGCTCTCTTGAAATATCCTTCATTAAGTGTGCCTGCTGGGACCCTGACAGATGGTGTGCAATGCCCTGAGCCTGCTTCTCAAGGTTGGGTCTATACTTACTCATCTCTGTTCCCCATCTTGACCAGTACTCAGGACATGGTTCTACTAGTTCTACTAGCTAATGTTTGTTGAGCACTTACTACATGCCAGATTAAGTCAAATAACCCTCCCAACAATCCCATGATTATTATCCCATTTTATAGATGAGGAAACTAAGACACTGAGGTTGAATAACTTGCCCAAAGTCACATGGCTGGGATGTGGCAGATCTGGATTTGACCCTAGGCAGTCAGACTCAAGAGCCCACACTCTCAACCCCACTGTTGGGCCGCCTTTCTGTTTATTGTTTTGTGTGATGTCTGTTAGCCTCGGGAACCAGAAGAACCTATCTCTTGGCCCGCTCAGGGATTTAGGTAGAATGGGCAGAAGGTGGAATGCAAATCACCATGGCAACCAGGCCAACTGGTTGTACCAGCTGGTGAGCCCTTGGGGATGAAGTTCTACTGCTGGGAGAGAGAAGAGTGGGGTTACTATGGGGCAATGTTTGAGATACCAGATGCACTGGGAGGACCTGGAAGAATATCAGGTGGGTAGATCAGGCAGGAGATTCTGGGCAGAGGTGGGATCTCCCTGAGGCAGGTGGTAAATGGGACTCTTGTCTGGAGCTCTGGAGTTTACCAGGTAGGGTAGTGATGGCTCTTGTCTTTGCTAAACCAGCATCCATGTGTCCCATACCAGACCTCTGAGGCCACCTCCCTCCAATCTGTCTCTTGCTCCAGAGCCCAGGGTTTTAATCTTGGCTCTGACCCACTCACCAGGCCTGTCCCAACACCTCCTTTTCTAGGTTGTCAGAGATTGGGGGGAGAGATAAAGGACCCACTTCCTCCTTTGCTGCCACTTCAGGCACCCACTACATACAGCTGGGTGCCTTCATTTCCCCAGCTATGGGATGAGAGAATGGGTTTTTCCAATCTGGCTTCCAAAGTCCCATACTCCCCAAAGGGGTCGGGTTTGGAGCTGAGTGCAGGATTGAACAGGCTAGTTACCTCTCTGGTTTTTCATAGGCCCTGACTTTCCTGACCAGAAATGAGATACTGTGGTGAGTAGAGGGAACCTCTGAGCTTTAGCTCCCTTCCCTTCTCCCTCCCTGTGAGCTAGGTTCTTGCCTGGGTATAGCCTCACTCTGGTCCCTGAGTGTGGTCCCTGCTCAAGCCACTGAGCCCTGGAGATGGGCTGAGACAGGGCAGAGAGACCTCGCCTCTAAGGGTCCAGGGATAATGATTCCCAGAGTCCACCTGGAGTTGACTGGAACATCAGGCTTTTGGCTATTATTCCTTCCCTGTGATCCAAGGAAGAGCTTCATCATAGAATCACAGAGCTGGATAGAGCCTCCTTGGGGCAATGGGGCAAACAAGGAAAGGACTTAGAAAACATAGATCTGAAGCCTACTTTGGCCATTCATTGGCTAGGCAAACTTGAATGTGTGGCTGAATCTCTCTTTGCTGTTCCTCTCTCCTTTCCCTTCCACCCCCAGCCTCTCTTTAATGCCTATATGCCCCTTAACGTACTGTGGAGGGAATGAATGGGATGGGAGGGGTGTCAGTGTTTGGCCCCAGCCAGGTGCTCAATAAAACCTGTTAGAGGAATGAATGAGCTCACCAAGACAGTTTTGGGAGCAAGGTGGGGGTAAGGCTAGAGTGAGGAGACCATGTTTAGACCCTCAGGTCTTGGGACCTTCTCCTATCCCCTCAGCTTGGGCTCACTCTCCCCAGCCGTCAAGTTCAGCCTGGAAATCACACCACTGCCCACTCAGGGTCCTAGGTGGGCAATGACAGCCACAGATGTAGGACTCTTCTGGTGCAAATGGCGACTGAGGGGTGACCAGGGCATAGGGAGCAATGGAGACTGGAGACAGTAATGGGGCTGTGTTATTTTCCTTTTAAAAATAATATTCACTCACTTCAAAAAAAAAGGAGCTCTGGTAGCATAGTGCCTAAGGCACTTGACTGATAACCAGAAGGCTGGTGGTTTGAGTCAGGCCCGACTCGACAGCACATAACAACAAAAACAACACCAACCACACTTTAAGAAATATGGAAACATATGAAAAAACTTCACATGATCCACCTCCTTCTACCTGTATAACCTTGTTAATAAATATTATCAATTATATGAACATATAGTTAATAATATCAATATTTACATAAATATTTATACATTGTTATGTCTATATTTATAGTTGTATTATAATATATTCTTCTGTGACCCCTCCTTGGGTTTCCAAGGTGGTATCTCTGTGGAAGTAGATTGCCCAATCTACTTTCTGAGGAGTGGCTGGTGGATTTGAACCACCAGCCTTCTGGTTAGTGATCTAATGCCTAGGGCACTATACTACCAGAGCTATAGAAATATTATTAACTTAATATTAATATAATGATATGCTATATGATTAATATAACAATATAATACTCTATTTATTTACATTATTAAAAGGTAACCTGAATAAATGTAAAATAAAAATTAAAAAATAATAAGTAAGCATGGATAGAAAGTTCAAATTATATGGAAAGTTCTAAATGAAAAATAAACATCTCCCTCCCCTGTTCCCAGGTCTTCTCCCTGAAGGTAGCCACTGCTCGTGTTAGTTTTTCATCTAGCCTTCCAGAAGAATTTTTTATGCATAGGAAGAAAGGTTGGGTAATCCTACTTCCGTAGTGATAACTGCCTCGGAAACCCAAGGAGGGGTAGCTATGAGTCAGGGCTGACTCGACGGCACATAACAACAACAACAACAACAACAGGCTTATGTAGAGAGCTCTGGTGGCATAGTGGGTAAGGCATTTATTTGCTGCTCACCAGAAGGTTGGTGGTTCAAACCCACCAGTTGCTCCATGGGAGGAAGACAAGGTAATCTACTTCCATAAAGATTTACTGTCTTGGAAGCCTAACAGGGGTCGCTAAGAGTTGACGTTGACTTGATGGCAGTGGGTTTGGTTTGGTTTTTTTTTTTTTTTTTTTAAGACATGTATATATATCCTTTAACATTTTTACTTTATACTTCAGCATTTATCCCATTCACCGTGTAGCATTTACATTGCTCTGTACCTTCTTTTTTTGATCATCTTGGACAGTTTTATATCAAACACATAGGCATTTGCTTCATTTTTTTTTTTTTTAAATGACTAGTTCCTTCCTTCCTGTGGATGAACCAGAATTCATTTTACCAACCCACTATTATGGACACTTAAGTTATTCATGGTCTTTAATTTTACAAACAATGATATACTAAACATTTATATAAAAAGAGCTTATCCAGCATGTGAGAATATATCCATAGGGGAAACGAATTTCTCTAGCCATAGAAACACTGGGCAGAGAGTTGTTTTTATTGTTGTGTGCCACTGAGTTGATCCCAATTCATAGTTATGTTGTTCTTGTTATGTGCCATTGAGTCGGATCCGACTCATAGCAACCCTTCCTTGGGTTTCCGAGGCACTAACACTATGAAAGTAGATTGCCCAACCTTCCTTCTGAGGAGTGGCTGGTGGGTTTGAACAGCCAGCCTTCTGGTTAGCAGTCAAGTGCCTTAGGCACTATGCTACCAGAGCTCCCCACGACTCATAGAGACCCTAGCAAACAGAAGAAAATTGCCCCACTGGGATATCTTTGCAGAGCAGGTCATCAAGTTTTTTCTCCCACAGAGCGGTTAGTGTGTTCAAACTGCTAATCTTTCAGTTAGCAGCCTGTGCTTAATCACTGCTCCACCAGGGCTCCTTGGGCAAAGGGGAGGTGTGTTTAAAACTTGGATAGGCATGATAATGTTGTCCTTCATAGGGGTTGCACCAGTTTATACTATCCACAGCACGACTATGCCTGCTCGTCTTCCCACACCAGGAAGGTCAGGTGTTTTCAAATAGTATTGTTGGGTCCTTAGTGCTCCTCACAGTTCCCTAGGTGGTGCAAACAGTTAAGTGCTCAAATACTAGCCTATAGGTAGGCAATTCACACCCGCCCAGAGGTGTCTATGAAGGCAGGCCTGGAGATCTGCTTCCAAAAAGTCATAGCCTTGCAAACTCTGTGGAGCAGTTCTACTCTGCACACGTGGGGTTGTCCTGAGTTGGAATTGACCCAATAACAACTAACAGCAACAACAGTGCTCCTCATACAAATCCCAGAGACTGCCAAGGAGGGAGCACAGTGTTAGTGGGGGAGCAGAGGACAGGGCGGAGGATGGGGATTCAGGTTCTTTCTCTTGAACATAGACAGCCCTTCCATTCTCTTTTATTCTGTATTGGCTTTTTGAAAAAGATTTCCTGCAAGAGAGCTATCTTAGAGACTCTTTCTTTCTGACTGCCCACCCCAGCCCTGAGGTGACCCCTGCCCGGATCTTGTTTCCATCCCTGTCACAGGCAACCTCCCCCAGGCAAAAGTATAGACAGAGAAGGCTCCACTTCAGCCCAAACTTCTCTAACAAGTTCTCTCAAAACTCTCCCTGGCCTGCCTTTTCTTTTGACACCTTCATTCCTGAGCTGAATGGGCCAAAGAACCCCCCACCCCCATCCCCGTAGCTCCTGCCCAGAAAATTCTCACCCTTGGGGCCTCAAAGAACAGGAAAGAGTTAGTGCTAGGGAGGTTGAAGTTGCCGCTGAGTAAGGAAGGCAGAGTAGAGGCCACTCCACATGACTCAACCCCTCTGCTTTTGTTTCTCCATTATTAAAGATCTTTAAATAGTGTGGGACAATACTGAGGGAAGGACAGATATTTCAACATGAGTGGTGTGAAAAGAGAAAGCGCTTGCTTAAAGCCACGTTGGATCTGCAGACCCAGAAAACCACATACCAGGGGGGGAAGGCATCTGGAGTTAAAGATATAGAATAGTTGTCAAGAGCCTTGTAGAATGGAGGAGGACTGGGGAGGCACTAGGAGGTTGGGGATGCCCACATGTCCCCAGTTCTGAAAGGGAAAGCCGTTGGATCTGGCCCCTCCACGTGCAGCCAGAGGCCATAGGTGAAGTTAATCCTGACATGGCCTTCAATGGAAAACTGTTCTTAGAAAGGAGGAGGAGGATCTTTATGTTTGATATGGAGCCACCTCCGAGATAGATTGTTAAGTCAAGAAAACAAAATGCAGGTGATTTCCAGTTAATATGGGAAACAGCATATTCCTTTAACTCTCTTTCTTCCACTAAAAGTAGAATAAAGGAATAAAGAAAATAAATAAAGTAACAAGGGCAAAAAGAACATAAGAGATGACAGCAGATGAGAGAGGTCAACAAGAAGTTCAGAAATGGAAAGCAGATAGATGCTTGACACAGACTCAGCAGAGCAGAAGCTGAAAGCAAATTGCCTACAGGTGTCAGGATGATGGAATCAAGAACCCAGAAAGGATCAGGAGCCACTGATTACCAGGATGCAGGGTCAGGCTCAAAACACAAAGATGACAGAAAGTCTTATATTATTCCTTCTCTTGCCTTGCAAAACACTCAGCTCCCCCTTCCCTACTCTAGCAGAAGGCAGGAGCTCACCATCTGTAGAGAGTTGCACCAGACAGGCTCCTGACTCATGATCTCTGGGCACAGAGAAGAGTGGTGTGAGTTCTAGTCTGCTTTTTAGAGCCTCACTTGAAAGTATGAATCGAAAGCCAAGGGACACTGGATATTTGAGGAAGGAATACTAAAACCTTACACTAAGTCATGTCATCATGCCATTTCAGAACACATGAGATAATGAGAAGATCATAAAAGCTTCCACAGAGAAGAAAAATATTACATCCAGAGGACAAGGAGTCAGAATGGCTTTGACTTGCTATGTTGGATGACAATGGCTAATCACCTTCAAAAATTAAAGAAAAATTACTTTTAATCTAGAACTAAGTCACAACCTTATAAGACAGAGTAGAACTGTCCATAGGGTTTCTAGGACTGTAAGTCTTTACAGAAGTACACTGCCTCATCTTTCCCCCATGGAGCGGCTGGTGGGTTGAACCACTGATCTTTCAGTTAACAACTGAGTGCTTTAACCACTACACCACCAGGGCTCCTTTAGAATTAAGTCCTAGTTAAACTATTATCAAGACTGAAGGTAGAATAAAGGCAGAATATAACATTTTTTTTGCATTGCAAATTAAAAAAAAAAAAAAAAACTCTTGTGCATCTTCTCTTAGAAGCTTTTGAAGAATGTGCTCCATTAAAAGTGGTAAAAAAAAAAAAAAAAAAAAGAACAAGAAGGAAGAAGACTGGGGATCCAGGAAACAAAGGATTCCAACACAAAGGAAGGCAAAAGGAACTCCCGGGGTGATGGTGAAGGGAAGCCTGAGGATGACAACAGGGAGAGGGGCTTGAAAGCAATAGGTCCAAATAGGAATTATGGATCAGGGGGTTCCAGGTTTGATGTTTCCAAGAAAACAAAATGAGCCCATAGATTATACAACATATCTGACCATGTTAATAGGAACTTTACAGTTCTTCAGAATGTTTGGAGATGAATACACTGCAACTTAAGGAAATTAAAAGCAAAGTGATTGTTAACTCTGGGAAAAATAAAAAACCTTGCAAGAAAAGAAATATAATCATGTTGCACTAGAAAGTTCAACTGTAAGCAATGTTTGCATCATCATAATAATATAAACACTGAATTCAACCAGATTGTTTAATACTGGGAGATTGAGAGAAGCAGAAGTATACATGGAAAACTAAATCTCTCTCTCTCTCTCTCTTTTTTTATAATAGGAAGTCACAAGATAATGTCTATAATGAAAAATATCCATAACTAGCAGTATCAGCATAGTATTTCCAAATATTATGTAAATATTAAGTAGAAACTAAGAAAAATGCTGCCTCTGCAGAGCAGGGGTGGTGAGGTGGTAAGGGAACTGAGTATTGGTCATTTTAATTGTAAGTTTTACAGTACTATTTGTGTTTTAACCTATTTATTGTATTACTTTGGGGGATTTAGACAGCTGAATACAAGATACAAAGAGAACTGGTGGTGTAGTGCTTGGCTGCTAACCAAAAGGTCAGTGGTTTGGACCCACCAGACGTTCTGCAGGAGAAAGATGAGGCATTCTGCTTCTGTAAAGATTTACAACCTTGGAAAATGTACAGGGCAGTTCTACTCTGTCCTATAGGGTCACTATGAGTCAGAATGGACTCAACGGCAACGAGTTTTATACAGGATGCTACTGTTTTTGTAAAATAAAGAAATACACATACATAAGTACATACACACAGAGTATAAGTACATACATAAGTATGTATAAGCACACACACACACACACACACAGATTAATACTAGGGTAGCTTCTTTGAGGGGGTCTGGGAGATGGCATATATTAGCATTAGTGTGTGCTGTCTGTGGAGTGAAGGTGCAGATTGGGTGACCATGGCCCAGCAGGGTTCGATATGGACACTCAATGGCATTGGCAGTGGCCCAGGAAGCAGATGGCATGTGATGCTTAGGGGAGAAAGCGGACATCATGGCTGTTGAGGCTGAGTTGGGCCAAACTAAGCCCCAGCCACTTGTGAATGTTTTTTCTCTGTGACCTCTGACAACATGTTGTGATTTTCTTATGAAGGTGACAGAGATGTGGGCTGGATGACAGTCCAGTTGGATGGATTTAGTTAGTTGGAAAGACAGTATCCAAGAGACTGATAGAGGAAACCTTTGAGGGGGTGGCTGTGTCCTGGTCTAACACATTTCCACCTTCTTATCTGTGACTTGCATAAGGACATGAAGGACTGGTCACCTGATTTGCAGATGACATATGCTGGGAGGGACAGACCACATGTGATAGACTCTGGTCTTGGGACCGGTGCTTTCCCAGTTCAGGGCTGCCTTGGCTCGGCTCTTGTAGAAGGAGCTTGCCAACCCTAAATTTCAAGCCACTGGTCATTTTCTTTTGTCTCTGTTTGATCTCTGAAACAGCAAGTTCCCTTTTGGCCTCAGCTCCAGGTCAGCCTTCTCTGACTTCCATTTAAACTGGCTACCCCAGAAACCCCTGCTTCCCAAGATGTCTCTTCTGGACTCAGCCCACAGGTCTTGCTGGGGAACTTTTCTTCAGCTATGGCTATAAACCCTGCTTCTAGGGCCTGTCCTCATGTAACTTCCTGGCCTAGGCACAGACTGACTCTGGTCCAGACCTATGGCTGGTGCCTGGGCAGCCTGCCTTGTTCTGAGCTCTTTGGACGGCTATTGCATTGCTCATGGGTGGCTCCTGATACTGTCTTGGGGTTGAGTGTGGGTCTGGTTTTGGGACCTGAGCTTTGCTCCTAGCCTCTGCCTAGGCTGACCCAGTCACAAGGCCACTCTTTCCTCATAGCTCCCTCAGGACTCAGCACTTTACAGGCTCCCTGCATGGCCATTAATCCTTGTGTCCTCCTCAGAGCTTGTAAGGTCAGCAGACAGAGTGGTTGCAGGATTGTTTTCTGGAGTCCAGCTGCCGAGATCTGAGGCTCAACTGTGCCACGTCCTAGCTGTGTGAGATTATGGGTGAGTTTCTTACCCTTGCTGAGCCTCAGTTTCTATACTTGTAAACCAGTGTGTTATGAAAGGCATAGAATCTAATCTCACATGGTTGTTGTTAAGAAAAATGAATGATTAAGTCCTCATCAGGGAGTTAAGGCAGTACCTGGCATATGGTCTATACTTAGAGGATCTCAGAAGCAAGGGGATGGACATGATGCCAGAGAGTGGCATAGAAACCTAGAGCCATAGCATGCCTGAGATGGAGGGGACCGGGGGGAAACTGAGGCCCAAGAGGGCCTGTGGCAGGCCCAAGTTCCCACAGAGAGCTGTCCCTGTCTGGGGGCCTCTGAGCCCACAGACGTCCCTTTCCCTTGTGTCTGGACTAGGTGAAGAAGAGAGCTGCAGTTTGGCAGCCCGAATGTGTGAGTTTTTCAAATGGCTTTGACTTTTGAGTCCATTAGTGATTAATTCAGAGTTCCATTTAGAGCTGCTGATCATATTTGGAGGAGGAGAACATTTTGTGGCAGCCGAGATGCAGCCACGATTCATCTGCGGGCAGCCAGCCCACTCAGCATCCTGGGAAGGCATGAAGTTCAGGCAGGGGCCTCCTTGCAGCACCCCTCCCCAGAAGGCTCTCCAGGGAGGCTAGGGCTGAGAGTTTTTCACCTGGTGTTTGTGTGTGTATGTATGTGTGTATGTGTACCCTTTGGAGGTGGTCAGCCCAGTTGGGAGCCCCTGGTTTAGTGTTCAATCCACCACTGCCTCTTCCTGGCTGTGCACCCCTCAGCCCCTCTGGGCCTCAGTTTATGCACCCACAAAATGTATCCCCCTTCAGCTCCTCCACAGGCTGTTGTTGGGAAGATCCAATGCAATAATGTGCTTGGATGCATCTAGCACATGAGAAATGGTTGTGGCATGGCAGTAGGGGTTTCCTTCTCTTTCCCCTAGCAGTCCTACCAACACTTCCCTTCTCCAGGCTCCTGCAGGAAAGAACTTTGGTGTCTGAAGCTCTGGTTTTAACACTATCACTGTGTGACCTTGGACAAGTTATTTTACTTCCAGGGCCTCAGCTTCCTTACCTGTAAAATTAAGGCAATGAGCCCTTACCAGCAAGGCTCTTACATGGGCCACCTGTAAACAGTTTTATCAAGTGGCAATGTGCAGTGAACATTCCCAGTGGCCCACCATGTTGGGAAGAGAAGGATTGTGTCACTTGGGGTGCATGCCAAGGGGTGAATTGTCTTAGAGATTGTTTTAAAATTAATAAAAGTTGCTAAAAGTTCTTGTTGTTGAGTCAGTCTATTATGTACTACAGAATGAAACATTGCCTGGTCCTACACCATCCTCACAATTTTTGGTGTGTTTGAATCCATTGTTGCTGCCACTGCGTTAATCCATTTCATTGAAGGTCTTTCTCTTTTTTGCTGATCTTCTACTTTACCAAGCTTGAGGTCCTTCTCTAGGGACTGGTCCCACCTGATAATGTGTCCAAAATATGTGAGATGAAGCCTTGCTATTCTTGCTTCTAAGGAACATTCTGGCTGTATTTCTTCCAAGACAGAAATTTGTTCTTCTGGCAGTCCATGGTATATTTAATATTCGCTACCAACCAAGCCAAACCAAATTCACTGCCGTTGAGTCAATTTCGACTCATAGCAACCCCTCATTGGGTTTCTGAGGTGGTATCACTACAGAATTAGATTGCCCCAACTTCCTTCTGAGGAATGGCTGGTGGATTTGAACCACCAGCCTTCTGGTTAGCAGTCAAATGCTATGCCACCAAAGCTCCCACCCTCCACCAACACCATAATTTAAATATATCAATTCTTCTCTGGTCTTCCTTATTCATTGTCTAGTATTCTCATGCATATGAAACCAAAACCAAACCAAACTCACTGCCATCAAGTCAGATCTGACTCATAGCGACCCCATCCTTGGATTTCAGAGGTGCTATCACTACAGAAGTAGGTTACCTGATCTTCCTTCTGAGGAGTGGCTGGTGGGTTTGAACTGCCAGCTTTCTGGTTAGCAGTCCAATGCCTTAGGCACTATATCATCAAAGGTCCTTATGCATATATGAGGTGATTGAAAATACCATGGCTTGGATGAGGCACACCTTAGTCTTCAAAGTAACATCTTTGCTTTTTAACAAGTTAAAGAGAGTTGCCCAATGCATAACAGGCTTTGATTTCTTGACTGCTGCTTCCATGGATGTTGATTGTGGATCCAAGTAAAATGAAATCCCAGACAACTTCAATGTTTTTGCCATTTATCATGGTCCTGCTTATTGGCCCAGTTGTGAGGATTTTTATTTTCTTTATGTTGAGGTATAATCCATACTGAAGACAGTAGTCTTTGTTCTTCATCAGTAAGTGCTTAGAGTCCTCTTCATTTTCAGCAAGCAAGGCTGTGTCATCTGCATATTGCAGGTTGTTAAAGAGTCTTCCTCCAACCTGATTCTGGGTTCTTCTTCATGTAGTCCAGCTTCTTGGATTATTTGCTCAGCATACAGACTGAATAAGTATGGTGAAAGGATACAACCCTGCCACACACCTTTCCTGATTTTAAACCATGCAGTATCTCCTTGTTCTGTTCAAACAACTGCCTCTTTGTCTATGTACGGATTCTGCATTAGCACAATTAAGTGTTCTGGAATTGCTGTTGTTCACAATGTTATCCATAATTTGTTATGATCCACATAGTTGGATGCCTTTGCATAGTCAATAAAACACAGGTGAATCTTTCTGGTATTCTCTGCTTTCAGCCACGATCCATCTGGCATCAGCGATGATAGCCTTTGTTCCACATCCTCTTATGATCCTGGCTTGAATTCCTGGCTTCCTTATTGATGAACTGCTACAACTCTTGTTGAATTATCTTCAGCAAAATTTTACTTGGGTGTGATATTAATGATATTGTTTGATAATTCCTGCATTCTGTTGGATCACCTTTCTTTGGAATGGGTGCAAATATGAATCTCTTCTAGTCAGCTGGCCAGGTAGCTGTCTTCCAAATTTCTTGGCATAAAAGAGTGAGCACTTCCAGCTTTGCATCCCTTTGTTGAAATATCCCAATTGGTGTTCTGTCAATTTCTGGAGCCTTGTTTTTTTTTTTTTTTTTGCCAATACTTTCAGTGCAATTTGGACTTTTTCTTCAATACCATTGGTTCAAATAATTTCTTTTAGAAGGATGGGTACAAGACTGGTCCCTATGAGGTGGAGGTCAAAGATATCCCGAATGTCCACCTTTTCCAAACTGCCGTACCACTCTATCATCTCTAACATCAACTCCTCCTCCTCCCTTCAGTATTCTCCCTCCCATCTTAGGGTTCCGTATTTCTCTGTAATGTCTCACAGAACTCACAAATTGCCAAGGAAATGGCTCACACAGTGGTGGAGGCTGGCAAGACCAAAATTGAGTCAAGTGTGGGTCTGGAGGAGTCTCCTCAACTCATGTGGATCCAGGGGGTGATGAATCCAAATCAGCAGGTTAGATGGCTGGCTGCTGTCTCAAGGTCAGAGGTGAGATATTGACAAACCAATGCAGAATCCAGAACAAGAGAGGGAACTTTGCCAGAACATTCACATATATACTCTCAAGAATACTAAGGGTGATGACTTGAGTCATACCCTCCAGCAAAGCAGGACTCAAGATACATCCTGCCTCATCAATGCAACAGACAAGTCATCCCAAAATAGGACCATAACTACAGTCACAGAGCCTAGGATTCACAATACATCACAAAATGGAGGATTATGGCTAGAAGGGCCACATTAAGCAATTCACTGCACTGCACCATAAATTCTTGATCATATGCTAACTCCTGAAATGACTGACCATCAACCAATTCTTTTTGATACAGTCACTAGTATTCCATCCATCTTCCTTTGATGCTTCCTGTGTGGTCATATTTTGCTCATAGAATCCTTCAGTATTGCAACTTGAGGCTTGGATTTTTCCACAGTTGTTTCATCTTGAGAAATGACTCACATACTTTTCCCTTTTGCTTTTCTAACCCTAGGTGTTTGCACATTTCATTTTAATACTTCACTTTGTCTTCTCTTGCTGTCCTTTGAAATCTTCTGTTCAGCTCTTTTACTTGCTTATTTCTTCCATTTGCTTTAGCTACTCTTCATTCAAGAACAAGTTTCAAAGGATGGGTCTCTCCTCTTCCAGAGCAAAGAAGAATGAAGAACAAAGATGCATGGGAACAATTAGTCCAAGGGACTAGCAGACCATGTGATCCTCAGCCCATATGACCATGAGACCAGAAGAACTAGATGGTGCCTGGCTACCACTCTCAACCATTTGGAGGGGGATTGGTGCAGTAGATCCTGGATAGAATGGAAGAACAATGTGGAACAAAACTCAAAATCATAAAAAAGACCAGATTTGCTGGTCTGATAGAGCCTAGTGAGACCTCTGAGACTATGGCCCCTAGTTACCCTTTAGGTAAGTGGACACTCTCCTCTGGCTTCCAGCCAAACAATAGACTGGTATATGGGGTAGATATACTCCTTGGAGAAATCAATTATGGGAGAACAGAAGGGCAGTGTTTGTACAGGGAGACAGCTGGGGTGGTGGTGGTGGGAGTGTATGGGAGGGAAGGACACAGGGAAGAGGTAACTACAGGGAAGAAGGGGGGAACTCCAGTCAATGTCATCAAACAAAATGTATATGAACTGCTGTATGGAAAATGAATTTGCTCTGTAAACTTTCACCCAAATCACAATTAAAATTAAAAAGAAGAAGAAGAACAACAACAACAAGTTTCAGAGTCTCTTCTGAGAACCATTTTGGTCTTTTCTTTCTTTCCTGTCTTTTTAATGACCCTTTGCTTTCTTCACATATGGTGTCCTTGATGTCATCCTACAATTCATATGGTCATTAGTTTTCAGTGTGTAAAATTTGTTCTTGAAATGACCTCTAAATTCTAGTGGTATATACTCAAGATTTTACTTTGGCTCTTGTTTGTTTTAATTTGTTTGTTTGTTTTAATTTTCTTCAGCTTCATCTTGAATTTGCATAAGA
The DNA here is from genome assembly GCF_000298275.1 of Orycteropus afer afer. Lineage (NCBI taxonomy): Eukaryota > Metazoa > Chordata > Mammalia > Tubulidentata > Orycteropodidae > Orycteropus > Orycteropus afer. Next base: position 13,607,499 of record NW_006921641.1, read on the forward strand.
AAATTACTGATTTATTCCAATGTTGGCCCCTGGTCTTGTTCTGACTAATGATATCAAGCTTTTCCATCATCTCTTTCCACAGATGTTACATTGTTGTTGTTAGGTGCTGTCAAGTTGGACCTGACTCATAGTGACCCCTCCTTGGGTTTCCGAGGTGGTATCACTACAGAAGTAGATTGCCAAACCGTCCTTCTGAGGAGTGGCTGGTGGATTTGAACCTCCAGCCTTCTGGTTAGCAGTCAAGTGCCTTAGGCACTACGCTACCAGAGCTCCTAGCGGATTTAATTCCTGTGTATTCCATTCAGTGAGGTCCATGTATATAGTCACCATTTTTGTTTTTGTAAATAGGTGTTTCCAATGAATGGGTTGTTGATCTTGCAAAATTCTATAAGTTGCTCTCTGACTTTGTTTCTATCACCAAGGCCATATTTTCCAATTACCTTCTTTGTTTCCAGCCACCAGTAATTATCAATACAGCTTGATTGCATGTTTGATCAATTTCAGAATGAAGTTAGTAAAAATCCTCAATTTCTTCAGCTTTGGCATTAGTAGTTGCTGCATAAATTTGAATAACAATCATATTAACTGGTCTTTCTTGTAGGCGTAAGGATATTATCCTATCACTAACAGTGTTGTACTTAAGGATAGATCTTGAAATGTTCTTTTGATGATGAATGTAACACCACTCCTCTTCAATTTGTCATTCCCAGCATAGTAGGCCATATGACTGTCTGATTCAAAATTGCCAATACCAGTCCATTTCCATATCCAGTAATGTCTAGGATATCAATCTTGGTGTGTTCCATTTCATTTTTCACAACTTCCTGTCTTCCTAGATTCATACTTCATACATTCCACATTCTGATTATAAATGGATGTCAGCTGTTTCTTTTCATTTTGAATCATGCCCCTTCAGCAAATGAAGATCCCAGAAGTTTTACTCCATCCATGTTATTAATGTCAACTCTACTTTGAAAAGGCAACTCTTCCCCAGTCATATTTCGAGTGCCTTACAGCCTAAGGGTTTCATCTAGCACTATTTCAGCATCCCACTGCTAGTCATAAGGTTCTCACTGTCCGTTTTTTTAGAAGTAGATTGCCAAGTCCTCCTTCCTAGCCTGTCTTAGTCTTTAAGCACCACTGAAACCTGAGTGACCCTGCTAGTGTTTGAAATACTGAAGGCATAGCTTCCAGAATAACAGCACACAAGCCATCACAGTACGACAAACTAACAGATGTGTGGTGGTACTAAAAGTTAGTCTCTTTAGTATCACCTCACACCAACAACTCTAATAATGTCAGTGATAAAATACCCTTTTGGATGGGGCAGACCAATCACAGAACACCATGCCTCTTAGTATGACTCTGGACACTCCACTGATGATGGTTTTTCTTTCCTCCTTGCTGCCTCCTCATATCTTCTATAGGGAATATTATCTCCACTTCCACCCCCCCATTCTACACTCTGGTTTTTGGTCCCTCACAACTTGCCAAAGAGTAGAGTCAAGGCCAAGGTAGTCATGGTGCTACCCACGAATCTTGTGAACCATTCCAGTCTCTACTTGTCAAGCCCTTCTCATGTGTCAACACAGGATCATTTAATGAGGATTATCTCCCCAATGGACAGAGTCAAGATTTGAACTAGATCTGCCTGCTCAGAGACAGCAAACAACTTGCCTCAGGCCATACGGCTGGTGGGTGGAGAGATTAGGATTCAATCAGGGTCTGCCTGGCTCTGCATCAGTCAGCATCCCAGCAGGAAGCAGGAGGTATGTGCAGCTGGGGTCTTTGAAGATGCTTTTCAGAGGCTGAGGGAAACCTCAAGGAATGGTGATGCACCCTGAAACTAGCCATTACTGCCTCCTAGTCTAAGTAGGCTGCCTGTGTGGTGCAAATGGTTAAGTACTTGACCACTAGCCAAAAGGTTGGCAGTTGGGGCCAACCCTGTGGCACCTCAGAAGAAAGGCCTGGCAATCTACTTCCAAAAGCCTTGAAAACACCATGGAGCAGATTTACCCTGTATCCATGGGGTCACCATGAGTTGGAATTAATGACAATGGTGCTGAAGTAGGTTGGATGGTGGTACTAAAGGTTAAGCACTTCATTACTGGACTCAATGGCAATTGGTTAGTTCTGAGGTGCCCAGTTAAGAGCTAGAACTGTAGAAGCCACTGCTTGACAGGAGGGGCACAGACTGCTAGAATATGCTGAGGCTGCAAGGGAGCAGGAGGAATAGTAGTGCCCAAGGCACTTGACTGCTAACCAGAAGGCTAACTCCTTGGAAGGAAGGTTGGGCAATCTACTTCGGTAGTGATACTGCCTCGGAAACCCAAGGAGGGGTTGCTGTGAGTTGGATCTGACTCAACTGCAGTGAGTTTAGTTTTATGGTTTTCTACCACCTCCAGTTAGGAGCTCTGGTAGCATAGTGCCTAAGGCACTTGACTGCTAACCAGAAGGCTGGTGGTTCAAACCCACCAGCCACTCCTCGGAAGGAAGGTTGGGCAATCCTACTTCTCTAGTGATACTTCCTCAGAAACCCAAGGAGGGGTAGCTATGAGTCGGGGCTGACTCGACGGCATACAACAACAACAACCACCACCACCTCCAGTCTCCTGGAAGATGGATGGCAAAGGAGCCAAGGAATGAGGCTGGGAGAGACCATCCTCCCAAGGCACAGAGCAGAGGTCTGGGCAGGGCAGTGGGCAAGCAGAATGATGAGCTTATTTTCTTCCAACTCCTCCATGGCTGGGGTCTAAAGGACATTTTTGTAGTCTGTGAGCTGTGAAAAGATGAGTGGCTAGAAGTGTAGTAGAACGTGGTTCTGAGTTCCCCTGGTGTTGGGCCTTGGTGGGAGGGATCCTATGAGATCCTTCTTCTCTATCTACAAGTTTCCAACCATAAAATCACCTTTCAAATTCTTGTCTTAGTCATGGGTCCCTAAACTCCACCAATCAGAGGTTCATTTGGGTCTCTTGTTTTAGCATTCAAATACCCTGGGAGTGTCCGTGGAGTGACTATTAGTCACTCACTAACAGTAGAACTAACAGTGAATGAATTAGTTGGATCAGATTGCTTGCCTCCCCACACTCAGCTGAGATTAGAAGTTTAACGAGGGCGAGGAGAAGGAGTAGAGGAGGAAGTGGTAATTTTAGAGCATGAAGGACCATAAGAGGTGAGATGGCTCCCACTATCATAGTCTAGGTCTGACTTCAGGGTACAGTGGCATCTGGGCGGTGGGAAGGCTCAGGGGTCTCCTCCAAGGGCTGATATAATGCAAGTGCTTTTACATGTCAAGCACTGGTTGACATTTGATACACCTCCTTCCTCTCATTTAATCCTCATAAATTTGGGAAAGGGAATTATTATCCCCATTGCAAAGATGAGGAAACTACAACTCAGATGGATTTAGTATCTTGCTCATGATCTCAGAGCTATTAAGTGGCAGAATCAGGATTTGAACTTAAATCTGTCTGGCTCCAGACACAGTGCTTTTCTAACTATCCTACAGTTAGGGACCCCTCCCATATCACACACACACACACACACACACACATGCATGCACACATACAGACACACAAGGCCCTTCACAGTCAAATAAACTGCCGCCACAGCCCTCCAACATGTATTATTATCACCCTTTTTTCTGGATGATGAAAGGAAGGCTCAGAGGTGTGAATTGCCCAAGGTCACACAGCCCTACCATGGCAGTAGAAGACCTGATATTTAAGTCTGAGACCATTCCCTCCTCTCTGGTGGCTGACTTGGCCCAATGGTCCAACAGAGTCTGCTGGTGGGTGGAAACCTGTGTACACAATGGGTGGGGAGGGACAAAGACTGAGGGCTCATTCCCTCTTGGCCTCAGGCAGTTCCCTCCTTTGCTTGTCCTTTCGGTGGCCACACAGACTTTTGCCTTCACATATAAGCACAGTCCCCTGGACTCTGGGATGGGATCTGCAGGTGGAGACATGGATTATAGGCACAATTAGGGAGATTGCTCATCTTGCTGCCAAGGAGGACGTGGGTGGCTGTGTGGTTTGCTGTGTGCAGGCAGCTGGGTTCTAATCCTAGCTCTGCCACGCATACATGCAATCTCTTTTCTTCGCTGGGCTGAGAGTGGGCCAGGCAGATGGTCTGGCTCCTGCCCTAGTGGTTCTCACTCTGTGAATGAGGGACGGACTGAATGCTGACAGAAGTCCTTCTGGCTCTGACATCCTATGACTAATACTGTGGAGCGTGTCTAGGACACAGAGCACATTTCTGCCTTTCCTCAGGCCTGGGCCATCTCTGTACACCCCATGTTGGGCACTCTGGAGCTTCAGGGACACTTGCAGACAAACATAGTGGAATGATTTATTACTGTATTTTTTGTGTCAATCAACTCCCAAGCCCTCCTTCCTCAAAGAGAGCTGGGCAGGGAGGAGGCTTGCTATTCCCCATACTACTGCGATGACTTCATCATGCCCATCTCTTTTCAGCATCCATGACACCTTTCTGAAGCTCTGCCCCCCTGGGAAGTACTATAAGGAGGTCACGCTGACCATGGACCAAGTCAGCTCCCTACCAGCCCTGAGGGTGAGGCCAGGATGGCAGGGTGGTCTGGGGGTAGGGTGACTGGATCTACTGAGGGCACAAGGTGCTGAAAAGGGAGGGAGAAGGTAAGGAGTGAGGGAGGTGGGTTCTCAGTGCAGTGGGATGGGTTAGGTGGCATATTCTCTCCAAGGTGGGAGGGAGCTTTTGAACTTCCAGGCAGAGGGTCCTACAAGTCACAATTTCTAAGTGCCTTCCACATGCACCTGGCCTCACTCCATCCTTGCAACAGTCTGAGGAGGCAGGTGTGATAACTCCCACTACTGCTCAGATGAGAGAAGCTTAGGTGCAAGGGGGTTGTGACTTGCTCAGGTCTCCCAGCTAGAAGGGGTAAGGTCAGGACTCAGCTGGAGGCTGCCTAGCCCTGCTGATGGGCTCTCTCAGGCCTGCCTATGATTCCCTTTGAGCCTCAGTTTGGGCCCACCCTATAGCTGTCTGCTAACCATTCACTTGATCCTTCATGGCAGCAGTCCCTGCACTAGCCAGCTCCCTCTGTTTTCTTTGGTGCCCCCCACTGTGGTGAGTGGGAAAGCAGGGATCCCTTGAAAGACCACTGGGGCCTTGAGGAAGTTAGGGTGTATTGCAGACCACCTGCCAGCTCCTCCTCTGCCCTCTATTCTTGTGCCCAAGCTACCACAGTGGATTATAGCTACTGACCCACGGATTTCCTGAAAGGACTTAGAACTTTCATTGGTTCTTCCCTAAGAAGCCAGAAGCAAGATGTGAGGCTCTGGAACTGTCCTCCCAACCCACCTTCTTCCATCCTCAGGGTGACTGCAGGAATGAAGGACACTACATTTCTGCTCCTGCTCTCCTTTCTATCTACCCCCCTCAATTTAGCCAATCCACCATGAGACAGAGATTCCAGTTAGGCAAGAGCAGAGAGTTCAATGCCCATGTGCTCTTTTGGCTTTCCCCACTTTTCCTGGGCTGAATCCCAAACCCCACACAATAAAACACATGCAGACACACACCCTGCCATTGCTATAGGTGAGTTTTGTGCAAGCTACTCCTTTGGGCTTCAGCTTCCTCACCTGTAAAATGAGTGGATTGGTGGGAGGGGCTGGGACTTTCCTATGCCCTCCAAGTCTCCTTACCCCCTGACTTCCTGGGTTTGCATGTGTTGTCAGTACCCCCTCTCCTTTCCTTGCCCATCCTTCAGGGATAGTCCTTTGAGCTTTGTCCCTGTTGTGAAGGTGGTAAAGAGGACCTGCCCTTCCCCCAGGGCAGCCTGGAAGAGTCCAGAGGCACACAATAAAAGGGCTCCCAAATCACTCCTGAGATTTTAATTAAAATTTGTGCAATGCATAGAGAGGCAGTGTCAGGTTAACAAATCATGGCAGTGTCAGGCTCCCCTATTTTTCATTCACATCTCAGCAGAAAAATGGTTTGAATTTGTCATTATGCAAGGAAAGCCTATCTTCCTTTCTGTCTGGAATAAGATGGGCTCTGAGAGCTGTGGGCACCTCTTGGAAGAGGGCCAGGGATGGGGGTGGGGAGGTCATGAGGGAGAGGCAAGGAAAGGGTCCTTTCACCAAATCACCATGTGGCCCCTCCTAGGTGGCAGGCCTTGTACAAGGGCAGAGATGGAAAAAAGAGAGAAGAACACAAAGCTGGGGCTTGAAATAGAGGCGGGAACGAAGAAGGCAAAAGAATGAAAAAGTATGTGTGTGTGATAGTGGGTGCAGGAGAAGCTGGGGCCTTGGAATGAAAAAGAGATTCTTCAGAAAAGTGAATTGATTAAAGCAAACATGACTGCACCAAAAACAACATGGAGGCCTGTCTTTCCATCCCTCCTACTCATGCCTGCTCGCTTTCTTTTCCCCACACTCACACATGCACAGCTCTGCACACATCCACATCTATGCATACCACATACATGCATGTGCTCAAGCATGCATACACAGAGTAGCTGGTCTTCTCTCAGACCTAGACCACACACTAAGGGGCCTGAGATGACAGGCAGCTCAGAGAGGCAGGGCTGAAGAGATGCTTCTGCCTTTCCTGGTGCTGTGTAGTTTATCTTAGAAAATAAATAGAGATACTCAGGTTTGCTCTATATAAACTCATTTAGTTTATTGCAAGGTAGTCAATGGTAAGTCATGGTAAGGCATGCAAGTAAGACATACCTTTAGAATCAGAGAATCAGAATTAACAATTCCAATTACAATGTTTGTTCAGTGGTTGAAGTCCAACTTTTTAGACTTTGGGCTGTTACCTTGGGAAGGCTTAACATTGGCTTGAACTTGTGGTGGTCCCTCATAGACAGTGTCCAAAGTTGGTGATGGCAGATAGAATTCCAGTTCCATCTCTGCCTTCTCTCAGTGAGTGAGTAGAAATTTAGGGTTTATGTGTGAATTTATCACCTTAGCTCCACATGACAAGGGCCAGTGTGATGTCAAAGACTAGCATGTTATGTTTTTTCTCCAGGGTTAGAGAGATGCACCTTCTCTTCAAGGTCAGGGATTGTTGTTGTTGTTGTTAGGTGCCGTTGAGTTGGCTCCAGCTTGTAGTGACCCTATGTACAAAACATTGCCTGTGCCATCCTCACAATCCTTACCATGTTAGAGCCCATCACTGTAGCCTCTGTATCAATCCATCTTGCCAAGGGTCTTCCCCATTTCCACTGACACTCTACTTTACCAAGTGTGATATTCTTCTCCAGGGATTGGTCCTTTCTGATAGTATGACCAAACTAGGTGTGTCTGGCCACTCTTGTGTCTAAGAAGCACTTGGCTGCACTTCCTCCAGGACAGATTTGTTTGATCTTCTGCCAGTATAAAGAATCAATATTCTTTGCCAACACCACATTTCAAAAGCATCAACTCTTCTTCAGTCTGCTTTATTCATTGTCCAGGTTTCACATGCATATGAGGCAATTGAAAATGCCATGCTTGAGTTAGGCACACCTTAATCTTCAGAGTAACGTCTTTGCTCCTTAACACTTTAAAGAAGTCTTTTGCAGCAGATTTGCCCAGTGAAATACAACGTCTGATTTCTTGACTGCTGCTTCCATGGATGTTGATTATGGATCCAAGCAAAATGAAATTCCTGACAACTTCAGTCTTTCCTCTGTTTATCATGATGTTGCTTATTGGTCCAGTTGTGAGGATTTTCTTTATGTTGAGTGTAATCCATCCTGAAGAATGTCGTCTTTCATCTTCGTCAGTAAGTACTTCAAGTTCTCATCACTTTCAGCAAGGATGGTTGTGTCGTCTGCATATCGCTGGTTGTTAATGAGTCTTCCTCCAATCCTGATTCCACATTCTGCTTCACATAGTCCAGCTTCTTGGATTATTTGCTCAGCATACAGATTAAGTAAATACAGTGAAAAGATACAACTTTGACACACGTCCTTCCTAATTTTAACCTTGTAGTATCCCCTTGTTCTGTTCAAATGACAGCCTTTTGGTCCTCATGAGCACAATTAAATGTTCTGAAATTCCCATTCTTTGCAGTGTTATTCATATTTTGTTGTGACCTACACAGTCAAATGCCTTTTGCATAGTCAATACAACACAAATAGACATCTTTCTCTTATTCTTTGCTTTCAGCCAGCATCCATCTGACATCAGCAATGATGTCCCTCATTTCATGTCCTCTTCTAAATCCAGCTTGAATTTCTGGCAGGTCCCTGTCAGTATACCGCTGCTACTGCTTTTGGATTATTTTCAGCAAAATTTTACTTTTATATGATATTAATGATATGGTTCAATGATTTCCACATTCAGTGGGATCACCTTTCTTTGGGATGGGCACAAATATCGATCTTTTCTAATCAGTTGGCCAGGTAGCTTTCTTCCAAATTTCTTGGCATAAATGAGTAAGTGTCTCCAGCACTTAGCAACGGGGGAGGTTGTTTAGAATAATGTTTCTCAGGTCACAGTGCATCCGGCCAAAGGGAACTTAAAGTTTGTGTTTACATTCTTTACGTACTTCACAAGCTTCTATGTTTCTTTGTCTATGTCATAAATTTTTTAAATCATTTTCTTATGATTTACAGATTTCTAATGACTTATACTATAGTTATTGTTAGAGAGCCTCACAAAGGTAGACATGTTTCTATTTCTCAGTTCATATTATGAGTACTTATACATATGTATTTTGAAAACATAATAGTGACTTATACCTTATGGGATTTGAGATTGTTATAGAAACACACAGAACATTCTGGGGGTGGGGGACGGGACACTGTCACTGTCAGTGAGAACCTCTGAAAGTTAGACTGGAATTAGACACCACCCAATCCAGTCACCATCAAATGCTCCCCAGCCTGGTTTCACTGCTTGGAACACTGAAGCCCGGAGAGGGAAGTTACTTGCCCAGGGTCTCATGGTGCAGAGCTGGACCACAGGTACCCCTTCTGATCAGGCTATGGCTGAATTCCAAGACCTGCCTTGGAGGGTAGTGTGGAGATTGTCAGGTGACCCCATGGCCCTAGCATTCCTTGGGGACCCAGGTATCCTAGTTCAGCAACAGACTGTCCCCACAGGATCTGGGCTCTGTTCTCAATCCCAAAGGAGCAAGCACTGGACTAGGATCAGGAGAGTTGGAATTTAGTTCTAGCTCTGTCACATTCCACATATGTCACATCTGCCCTCCAAGTATCTATCTCCTGGTCTGTAAAACAATGTGTACACCTTGTGGTGTGTAAAGGAGCTAGGTGTGGAGCCATTGTCCTTGCACCCTTCTTTTTGCTCTTTATGCACCCTTATCTACCATTTAAGGGAGCAGGTGGTGGCAGGGGACGGAGAAGCTTGAGAAGAACCTTGAGAAGGGAGCAGATGGGGCTGGGCAAGAGCACAGCTGTAAATGATCTGGGTGTTTGGGGTCTGGGGACTGTGGGCTAACCATCTGGCAGCCCACAGCTGCTGGCGCACTGCAGCAGGACTCATAGGCTGCATTACAGTGCAGTGAGTACAGAAGTAGTGGAGGCTTGTTCTTCCCCAACCTGCAGGCCATGCCCACAGGGCTGAGCCTGGACCTGGGGCCATTTCTGGAGCAGCAGACACCTGAGAGCTTGTCCAGAGGAGGGTGGATGGAGACAGAAATGGGATATTGGGCAGTATGGCTTTAATTTTACTTTTCTTACTTTATCTTTCTAAATGGTCTTTATTTTATTCTATTACACAAACAAAAACCAGTTCATTGTGGATAAACTGTGAAAATACAGAAAAGCAAAGATAAGATAAAAATCAGTCATTAGCCCATCTCCAAGGCATGGTCACTATGACCATTTTGGCAAGTTTCCTTCCAGACTTTTTTCCATGCAAATATACATTTTTATTTTTTTCTTATTGTGATTTGGGTCATAGTTTACAGAGCAAATTCATTTTCCATACAGCAGTTCATACACATTTTCTTTCATGACATTGACTGCGATCCCCAATAATATAACAGCTGTCTTCCTACTTCCTCCCAATGGTTACCCTTTCCCTGTGGTTACCCTTTCCCTGTGACCTTCTTTCCTATTCATTCCTGCCTTTTGAGCTATCTCCCTGTGCAAATACTGCCCTTCTTATCTCTCATGATTGATTGTTCTAAGGAGTATACTGACCTGGTATAATGTTCACCTTATATGCCTGTGTGCTGGAAGCCATGGGAGTGAGTTCAGTTCTAGCACTGAAGGGTGGCTAGAGGTCATTGTCTCGAGGGTTTCACCAGTTTCTATCAGACTAGTAAGCCTGGTCTTTTTTTATGATTTTGGGTTTTGTTCCACATTTTTCTTTCACTTTGTCCAGGATCTCTTACATTGGTCCCTTTCCAAGTTGTTGACAGTGGTAGCCAGGCACCATCTAGTTCTTCTTGGTCATGTAAGCTGAGATCCACAAGTCCCTTCGACTAATTGTTTCCATGTATGTTTGGTTTTCTTCATTTTTCTTTGCTCCAGAGAAAGAGAGACAAATTGTTGCATTTAGATGGCTGCTTGCAAGCTTCTAAGACTCCAGTCACTTCTCACCAAGGCAGGATGTAGAACAATGTTTCTGTGTAGTATGTTATGCCATTTGAGCTTGATGTCCCCCGTGACATGATCCCAAGCTCACAGGCCCAACAACTCACTCCCTTGGAGTGGTTGGCTGTGGCTATAAAGCTATCATAACTTTACCCCCTGTTAGTTTGATTTATATGAACACTCTTACAACATACACAAATACATATGTAGAAATATCATCGGCCAAACTTGTATATGGTCATGGGTGTACTCCCTTTTGCCTAGATGTACCTGATCATTCAGCCTGTCGACCTATGTGTCTACCTGTAGATTAATGTTTGTTATTACTGATAATGCAGTATTGTGTATGTGAAAGTGTTTTTCTTTGTTGTCTGTACCTCTTGTATACCTCTCTACAATCACAAGCTTTTAAGACCCCAGTATCTACTCACCAAGGTAGCATGTAGGATATTGTCTTTGTTGCCTATGTTATGCCAGTCAACCTTAGTGTCTCCCAAGACTGTGGTCCTGATCCTCCACACCCAGTAACTCATTCCCTCAAGGTGTTTGGTTATGACTAAGAAGTATTCATAACTTTGTCCTCTGTATGCTCTAATATATTCACGGAGATACATAAATTTTTATTGGAATCACAATGACTTTTTTTTTTTTTTTTTGCCTTTTTGTTGTCTTTCCAACTGGTTTTGAACAGCCAGAACCAACTCATGTATTTGGGACACCGAGCCCTTGCCACATCCGGAGAGCTAGGGGATAGGGTGCTAGGTCAGGAGCCAAAGATCTGTGTTTGAATTCACTTGCTATCTATGTAATGTCAAGTAAGTCGCTTCATTAAAGGAATGCCTGGGAATGATGGGACAAAACAACAAAGGAACAAACAGACAGCAACCAAAGAAGCCTGGGAGAGGACAGAGTGGGGTAGGGAGATTGTTTCCACGAAGATGAAGGCTGTCCTTGGAAGAGGATACACTTCACTGTAGGTGGCCCCAGGACATATCCCATATCCAAGGATGCAGGTCTCAAGATTATTCAAGGAAGCACTTTCTAATCATTGAAGGAGTTCTCAGAAAGAATGGGTGCCCTTGTAAGGTAGTAAGCTCCCTCTTATGGAAGAGAACCAAGCAAGGGCCCTGACAGGCACTTGGCCTGACACACTAGGACACACTTAAGTGTCAAAAGGAAATTGGACTGGATGCATTAGTGCTCTCCTCACTCTTGGAATTTGTGTGTCTAACCCTGGTCTTATTATTCTCTTTTGTATCATCTATCACAGTGTGTCCTGGGCTTTGGAATTTCATAGTCCAATAAAATTTCCAAAAACAATTTTTTGAGGAGGGACTAGAGATGCCAACTTTCAATTTTGCCAAGTAAGGACACTGAATAAAAATATCATGTACAATCACCGTCATTTCATTTTTTAAAAATGTTACTTTTAGGACAGAAATGGAAGAAAGACGTAATCCTAGAAGCAAAGGCAGTCCTTTTCACGCATACCCCTTTTTGTCCTTATTTTCTCTGTTTGTCACTGGTTGTGAAGAATGTTGTCCCTGACCATCACTGGGCCTCAGAATGTTTTTTGGGGACTTAGGTCTGGTACGAAGGTTTCCTCCATGTCTTTCCAATCCTGGGTGAAACAGAAAGCTGTTCCCCAAAATGAGCAAGGAGAGGCTTGCTGGGAGGTGTGGGCCAGAGTGTCCCTCTCTTCTCTGTGGCCCCAAAGACGGGAGCTGTGTGACTCACACTGCCCGGAACACTTCTTTGGAAAAGGCTTTGAGAACTGGGCCCCAGGGAGCTCTGGGTACTGATATAACTTGGCTCAGGGGCCTGAGTGGTCTGGGAAGAAAGCACTATTTCTTTACTTGGGTTCACTTGTGGAATAAGTGGTCTTGTTAATATTGGGGAGGGTCTGCCCATCAGCCATGAGTAAGCAGAGAGTGGCCTGGGCTGCAGAAGGCAGAAGACTCTGCTGACAGGGATGCACTGTTGGGCTGTGACACAGTGCCACTTTTCTTCTCAGAAGTCTGTTTTCTTTTTGTCTGCTGTTCTATTTGGTATATTTCAATGTGAATCAGCTCAGTGTTTCTGTTCTTGTAAATAATTATCTTACTTTATGTAAACACAGATGAGTGTGGCATGGTGTGACCCAGGTTTCTTCTTTCTGGGCCCAGAGCTGTCTTCGTGTACACCCAGGATGGTCAGGCAGCAGGGGCTGAAGGAAGAGTTTATGGTCTCAGTGTAGGGTTAGGCCTCTTTCCCACCTCCCCCTCTGGGTTTCCTGACTGCAAACTGTCTTTGCACAGCCAGGCTCTTATCACAATTTTCCCAGCATCCACTCTATAAAAGCCCAGAGAGTTTAGAAACCTGTCCAAGGTGTAAGAAGGTACTCCACGTGTGGCTCCTAAAGTTTCAGCTCCATCTAGCTGAGCAGTTTGGAGCCCTGATTATAGGCACGGGCCTATCTGCCCAGAATGGATTGCAAAGGACTCACTCCCGAGGCTGATCAGCAATGAGAAATCCTTTTGGTATTTACTCAGCATCTGAAGATGTCACCAAGATGGGAGGAACGGGGATGGCAATATATATTCTTTTTCATCTTTTTTGTTTGTTTTAAATAAAAATTATGCATGCACATGAAGAGTCAGGTTGTCCAAAAGGGTTGCTCCCATTTCTCCTTCTCTAACTAAAAAAACAAGCCTGTTGCTGCTGAGTCTATTCCGACTCATGCAACCCCATGTGTTACAGAATAGAAATGTTTCATAGGGTTTTCTGGGCTACAATCTTAATGGAAGCAGATTGCCAGGCCTTTGTTTGTGGAGTTCCTGAGTAGCTTCAAACCACCAACCTTTCAGTTAGTAGTCGAGTGCAAACCACTTGTGCCACCCAGGGATCTCCTTCTCCAGAGGCAACCATTTTCAACTCTGAGCTGATTCTTTTGGTATTTGCCTCCATATCTATAAAGAGTATGCTTATATTGCCATAAGGAGTTCTAGTGGCACAGTGCCTAAGGCATCTGACTGCTAACCAGAGGGTGGCGGTTCAAACCCACCGCCACTCCTCGGCAAGGAAGACTGGCAATCTACTTCTGTAAAGTTTTACTTGCCTCAGAAACCCCGTGGGGGTCACTATGAGTAAGAATTGACTCAATGGCAGTGAGTTTAATATTTTTATTTTATGTTGCCATGCCTTGACATTTCAGTCTTTAATTTCCCCTTAGAGATGACTTGCATTCAACTGCTAACTTAAAGTTTGGTGATTCGCACCTACTGGAGCATTTCCTTTCTATAACACTTGGGGTCATCATGAGTTAGAATTGACTCAGTGGCAACTAACATCAATTACAACAACAGGCATGATTTAGCTCTTGCCTCTCCCTCCACCCCCATCCTCTCAATGTAGTTATATTGTAATTTCGGTTGGGTCAATATTCAGTGCTTACGTTATTATGACTGTGAGCTCTGGTGGCATAGTGCCTAAGGCATTTGACTGTTAACCAGAAGGCTGGCAGTTCAAACCCACAAGCCACTCCTCAGCAAGGAAGATGGGACAATCTACTTTCATAGTGATACTGCCTCGGAAACCCAAGGAAGAGTCGCTATGAGTTGGACCTGACTCAACAGCAATGAGTTTTTTTTTTTTTTTTTAATAATGCTATTCAGAAGGAGCTCTTGTGACATAGTGCTTAAGGCATTTGACTGCTAACCAGAAGATTGGCGATTCAAACGCACTAGCTTCTCTGTGGAAGGAAGACTGGGCAATCTACTTCTGTAAAGATTTTTTTTTTTTTGGATCCTATACAGAGCCCCAGGGTTACAGGTGAGGAGAGACAACTCAGGGATGCCCAAAGCAGCAGGCTGGAAGAGCAGGAGAAAGGGGATTAAAAGCCAGGAAGCCAG
>NW_006921641.1:13625263-13648618 GCF_000298275.1 Orycteropus afer afer
GGTGGTTGTAATGATGGGCTCAAGTATAGCAGGGATTGTGGGGCTGGCGCGGGATCAGGCAGTGTTTCGTTCTGCTGTGCATGGGGTCGCTATGAGTCAGAAAAGACTCCAAGGCACTTAACAACAACAACATACAGAGCTGAAGCATTTCAGAAACTACGGTGACATTTTTCTTTCTGCACTTTTTTGGGACGTCTTTTCTGGAAGTAAGAATTGTTTTGCTCAGTTTTCTATGTATTTATCTTTAAGCCCACACCAAACCTCTGCCAATTGCCTAAATCTCTTCTATAAAGTTTATTTAGAAGGGAGAAATTTTCTGTGCATTTATTTTCTTAGCGAAATTTGTTTTGGCACCTTCCAACCTACTCTAATTGGAACAAGCTGCCCTAGGACCCTGCTGTATGTTTTGCCACTTTGGGATCTCCCTTCACAACCATCCCTCCCACTTGGATCTTCCATTTTCTTTCTTCTTCTTCTCTCTCTGGTTCCTACACTTGTTTTGGTGGAGCACATCTTCCAGCAGTTTCCTGATAAAGGATGCAGAGGAAAATGTCTTTATTCTTCCCCTCACCCTTGACTGAGATTTAGTTGGAATTGATTTATAAGCTGGCATCATCCTATTGTATGTTGTTGCAAAGTTCAAAGCATTTCTGGTCCATAATCTTTTTTTGTGACTTAATTGTTTTGTTTCGTTTTTTGTTTTCCCTCTCTGGAAACTTGTAGACTCTTCTTTTTGACCTCAGTGTTTTGAAATTTCCGATGATATGCCTTGATGTAGGTCTGTTTTTTTCTGTATACTGGACATGTGGGGGACCCATTTCAGTCAGGAAACTCATGTGCTTCAGTTCTGGACTTTCCTTGAATTTTTTCTTGATAATTATCTCCCTTCTCTTTTCTTTGTTCTCTTTCTCTGGAACTCTGCTTTCTTGATGTACATCCTGGACTGGTCCTTTACCTTTCCTCTCTCCTCTCCTATTTTTTATCTTTGCTCTTTTTTCTGGGAGATTTCCTCAACATGATCTTTAATCTTACATAGCTTTGCATTCTGCTATCATGCTTTTAATTTTCTCATTCTTGTTCTTTGATTCTTTCTTTTTTTCTTCCTTTTTTTTTTTAGTAGTATCCTCTCCTTTATACTGAATATAATATGTTCTTTGATCTTTTCTTCAAGATGCTTTTTTCTTCTGCTTACTTGTTTTGTTCTTCCTCTTTCATGTAAGAGATCTTCCTTGGCTACCTGGTAATTGCTCAAAAATAAGAGTGGAGAATGGTTGCTTTAAAAAAAACTCTGATCCATGGGTAAGGTTTATTGATTAAGAGGTTCCCTGGAGGGTGAACTGAGTAGGCCATTTCTTAAGGATTCTCTAGAGTAGGAGGGAGTTCGGTTCTGGCTGGCAACATTCTAGAGCTAAGTTGGGAAACAGAGCTGGTAGAGTCTAGAGTTGAGTGGCATAGATTTATTTAATCCACAGTTATCAACTATGTCTGATATCCCCAGAGCAGAAAATCTCTGTTATATTCTCCCAGTCTTCTGCAGGGAGAGGGCAATCCACCAACAGTGAGTGAGGAGGGATCTAAAATGCACTTTCAACCAATCCTCCTTTTAGTCACCTCCTATTTTTAGCGGTAACAGGTCCTTTCCGTTCCAGGGCCTTTAGAGGATTTTGAGCTATAAGTCAGGTTGTTGCCTACCTTTCCCACTGCTGGCTCAGGGTCTTGCTTTCTCATGTCTGCAGGGCCAGGTATGACTCATTCATTGTTTCCACTTTCAGAACTACGTAGCTGTTGTTTCTTTTCACGTTTTCTCCATTTTGTGGTTTGTACCTCTTTAAAAAAAAAAAAAAAAGTCCTTTTACTTCACTTTTAGTGGGTTTCAGGAGGGAGCAAAATTAGACCAAGTGCTCAACCTGTCATCTTTACCCAGGGATATACACGTGCATTTCTGATGTACAGCCAAACATTATATAGACCCCTGTTTATTGTTGCTCTCTCAGGATCTTCCACACGAACAGCAATGGTCCCCGCTTTTCTCTTTCACGTTCAACCTCTCCAAATACTTCGCTTGGTTGTTGTCCTCAGAGCCCCTCTCCATATCCTCCTTTCACCCCTCTACTGACCTCTGGCCTGCCAGGCTGTTCTGGGAGCATGGAGGACCAGCTTCCCTCATCCTCCTCACTTCCCCAGGAGCACCTTGCGCAAAGGTTCCTGGGAAATATCCATCTTCTTCTCTTTTGATTTCATTACCAGAGAGAAAAGTCCATGGATTAAAAAAAAAAAAAAATGTGGAGAATGCTTGGTGAATAAAGGCTCTAATATCTGGTTTGTGCCCATTTGCCCCGTAAATAGTTGTTAAGCACTTACTATGTGTTGTATACTGAGCTAGTCCTTGGGTCTTTTCTTGCAAGGTCTTTTCTCATGGAATTCTGGGTAAAGAGACAAACAAGGGAATCACAAAGCAGGGGGCCTTACAGAGCTCAGATTCCTGACCCTAGTGCCCAAAACTACAGCCTGGAATAGTCTCGCCTGGAATATGTTTGTTGTTGTTATTAGGTGTTATCGAGTTGATTTCAACTCATAGTCACCCCATGTTCTACAGAGAACTATCCCATGGGGTCTTCTAGGCTGTAATCTTTATGGGAGCAGATCTCCAGGTTTTTCTCCCATGGAGCTGCTAGGTGGGTTTAAACTGCCAACTTTTGGTTAGCAGCTGGTGCTTAACCATTGCACCACCAGAAGTAGACCATAATGCTCCTAGACACCTGGTCCTTCCCAATCCCTTTCCCCTTCCCACTTCTTAGGAGGCTGGGTGGATTCCTTGGGTCGTTAAGCTGGTCCTGGGACAATACTGCCCAGTGGGCCCAGGAAGGACCTCCCTTGTTCTGTCCTGTAGGTGATCTAGGGCCAGGGCTCAGCACTCAGAGACGTGCACATAAAACATCCCTGTACCACTCAGCCCAGCTGAAGCCCCCAGACAGCCCTACTCTTTCCACTGGGAAAAAAAACAAAGGCAAAAACTCACTATTAGAAGCAACAAGGAGCTCTGGTGGTATAGTGGTTAAGGCATTTGACTGCTAACCAAAAGGTCAGTAGATGGGACAGTCTGCTTTCCATAAAGATCTATAGCCTTGGAAAGCCAATGGGGGTCTCTATGAGTTGGAATCAATTTGATGGCAGTGAGTTTGGTTTTGGTTATTAGAAGCAACAGCCCCACTTCATTTGGCCTGAAAGGGGCCCTAGGGCCTTGGGATCCCTGAGCCCCTTGTGCAGATCATAGATCTGGAGAGTTTGTCCATTTGGTTTGAAAAGAGGTCGGGAAGAGTGGAGGACTCCCAGATCATCTTGGTGCAATTTTGAGCTACTCTGTCTGATTTTTTTTTTCATGGTCACTGGCATCTCTCGGGTGGACGGGGCCTTTACAGATGAAGAAACCAAGGCCACAGATTGGAAACGACCCATGTAAGGTCACAGGGCCAGCAAGAAGCTGAGCCAGGGTTTGAACTCAGGCCTTCAACCCTAGCCTAGGCTGCTTCCAGGCTCTACACTCTGAACTCTATGCTCCTACCAAATCCTGAGGAAATGCCCTGTTTAAGGTTCTGTTGATGAGTAGCTGGCCTGCCCTTCCTAACATTTACCTCCTAGATCCCTTGAGCTCAGGGCAGTCCTCTGAGCACACGGCGTTCAACCAGAGGGGAGAGAATCAAGCCTAGATGGAAGGCAGCAAGCAGAGGAGTCTGTGGTCATCTGCAGCCCAGGCTGGGACAGCTGGACCCAGTGATAATCCTTAAGCTGTATTTAGGCCACTGCCCTAGCCCCTCCCTCATCTTTGGATAGTCTCCCTGGCTTGCTAAAAAAAGAAGCAAATTGGATGGATTCAGCAGTTCCATTCCCTGGCCGCAAATGTCTGCTGCCATTCATCATGTGCTTTGTGGTTTACAAAGCCCCTTTCACACTCTGCCTCATTTGATCCTTACAACAGATCTGCAAGGCACAGTAGTATTTTTCCCATTTTACAGATGAGGAAACTGAGGCTCAGAAAAGTTAATAGATCTGCCCAAGGCCACATAATTGCAAAAAGACATCTGACCACAAGATTTCTGTTTGCTTTTCTCCGTACTTCTTCATCTTTTGGGTAAAATGAAATCAAAGTCACCAAGCAAGTGACACATGTGTGTGTATATGTGTGTACATATATATATATACATGTATATGTATGTATGTTGTACATGTGTATACTGTATATATGTGTATGTTTGTACACTGGGTATGTGTGTAATTGTGTGTGCATGTGTGTATACGTATATATACATGTAATTGCATGTATGTATATACATGTGTGTATACATGTGTATATACATGTGTATGTGTGAAACTGAATGTGCATGTGTGTATCTGTGTATGTATGTATATGTGCATGTGTGTAGTTGTGTGTGCATATATACATATGCATGTATGTGTGTAATTGTGTGTATGCATATAATTTTGACTACATGTGTATATGTATGTAAGTACAAGTGTGTAATTCTGTGTATGTGTGTACATGTTTGTGTGTACAATTATGTGTGTATGAATGTATGTGTAATTCTGTGTGTGTACATGTGTAATTAAGTGTATATGTGTGCATGGATGTAATCATAAGTGTCTGTATATGTATTAATTAAGAAGTTTATTATAGAAAAAGCACAGTGATGTAGAAAGTGGTCTCTGTTCTTGGCTGAATAGCAGCCTTGTGGGGCTGAGCATGCTTTGAGGGAGGTTTGGGGGGTGGGTAGGCTGGGAAGGAGCTAGCAGCCTGAATATTGGGTGTTTGAGGGGAAAGAGCTTTGTCCCTCTGTAGCTGGGACACCAAATAGAGCTGTCCTCAGTCAGCAGATCACACACATGTTTGCATGCATTGTGGTGGTCTGCACTCAGGCCCAGCTCATCAGAGCAGGACCCTCCAACTCCAGCACTATCCTCCAGGTTCCTGTGGCAGGCCTGGGAATTGTTTGATTCCCAAGTCCTCAAGTGGAACAAATGTTGAACTGAGAAAGAAGAGTGAACAAAGGGATGGGCCTGCCCCATGATTACCCCAGTTCTGGCCTTCTGGGCATTTACCCATAGCCCCACGTCATTTGGCATTAGGGAACTCTGAGTCTTCGCCCATTGGAGAGAAGCCCATGGGCTCTCTGAGCTCTTTTGATTTAAATAACTGGGAGTGATCACAGACTCAACACCTCCCAAAATGGCACTAGTGACCTTGGCTTGTGATGTGGCCACCATGGCTCCCTCAGGAGAGCACACACTAGCAGCCAGGCAAGCCCACCCTCAACCTGACCTCTGCCAACAAGAGGAGGAGCTCCCATTGAACTAGGATGCCCTGAGAATCTGGGAAGGGCCAGGCACTGTGCTGGGACAGGATCTCATTTAATCCTCACAATAACCGTACAATGCGAGGGTTAGTATCCTCACTCACAGCTGCGCAAGCAGATGATCAAAGGGGTTAAGAAACTGGACTATAGTCCCACGCTAATGAAAGCAGCAAAGGCCCAGCCTCCAGCCTCCCTACCCACCCCCAGCCCCGTGGGAGGGTCCCGACTCCCCGATGCAAAGTCAGAGCTGGGAGGGCAATTAGGCAGCTGGCTCACTCCCTGAATTTTCAAGCATCATTAGATCTCTTTCTGACAACTTCATCAGTTAGCAGGGTTTGGAATTGGCAAAAATCCTTATTTAGACATTCAGCCAAAGAATTAAGAAGTGGCTTGTTTCAGAAAAAGCTCAGTGATGTAGGAGACAGTCTCTGTTCTGAACTGGGTAGGGAGTGGAGAGACAGAGACTTGGCCTCCAGCCTCAGCCCTGCCACTTAAACGCAATGGTGCTGGGCACATCACCCGTCTATCTGGAGCCTCAATTTGTTCATCTTTCAAGTGGGTGTGATAACACCTTCCACACAAGGTAGTAGGAAGCCCTTGGAATGTGGAGAAGAACTCTGGGTTCCAGTTTTAGCTTTTTCTTCAGCTGGCTGCATAGCCTTGGCCTATCCCTTCCTCTCTCTTGAACCCAACTTTCCATCTGACCTGAGGGCAAGGGACAGATGGCCTATGGTTCTAAGCTAGACAGGAGGTAGAGGAAATCTTGAGAAAGGGACATCCTGACCCCCAGTGCATCCTGAGTGGGAGATTCTGTGTCCTGGAGGGACTGCCCTGGTGGGACACTTCTGGAAGAGGGCAATGCGGAGGTCTTTCCACCATTGGCCTGCGTACAATCTACTCAGCCCATATTTCACATTGTTGTGGTGGGGGGAGTAGGAACTGGGGAGGTGTTATGTGTTTATTTACACAGAGCTTAACCTTTCCCTGCCTCCTCACATGTCACCTCTTATTGGAACCTCTCATCAGCTCCAGGAAGGAACTATTGTTCTGATCTCTGATTTGCAGAAGGTGAAATTCAGGCTCTGGGTAACTAAGTGTCCTGCCCATGTCATTCAGCAAAGGCCAGGACCCAAACCAAGACCGTTGACCACAAGTCCAACTCTCCTCACATCATACCACACATTGCACTTCCTGGGAGGTCTTTCTCATCCAGCCAGACTTACTCAGGCCTTTAATTGGTTCTGTCCATGATTCACGATTCCTTTTAAAGCTCCCACGAGCAGCAGCAGAACAGAGTATCCTCACTGCATAGCACTTGAGAGGCTGTTTAGCATGTGGGATGGGAATGGGTTTTGGAATGTGATAGGCTAGAGTCTGAATCTTCCCAGCATGACATTGGGCAAGCACTTAACTTCTCAAAGCCTCAGCTTCTTTATCTCTAAAATGGGAATGACAATGCCCCTTCTCCAGGGTATATAAAGATCTGGGGAGATGTGTGCCCTCTAAGTAAGTGCACACACATCATTTCATTTGCTTCTCCTATGGTACCTGTGAGTTGAGGCATGGAAGAATGATTGGCCCCACTGGACAGAGGAGGAAACTGAGGCTCAGGGAGATGGAGGGATTGTCCAGGTGGCAGAGCCAGGTAGTGACAGGGCTGTACTACTCCACTGGGCCTCTCTGCCACTGGAAGAACTGCTCATGTGTCCAGGGTAAGACATGAATCCAAGCTGGAGTGTCCTCTCTCACTTCTGCAGATTACACTGATTGGATTATTTTAAAAGTACTGCTCGATCCATGGAAGTTAGGTGAACCCCTGAAACTATTGCCCTCAGATCATCTTTAAACCGTAAGCCAAAAATATCCCCCAAAGTCTTCTTAAAACTAAATAATAGTTTGTAGCTTAACTAGTAAAAAAGGTCTGCCTGGAGCATTATGCTCTTTTAAGAACTATCTAAATGAGATCAAATTGATAACAGTAAAGCAAAAGATTAGATAAGAATATTAGGGGGCAGTGAGTTCATGTTAATGGGGGAGGAATAACTCCAAAAAGGAAGATGAGAATGGTTGCACAACTCAAAGAATATAATCAATGTCACTGAACTGTATATGTAAGAACTGTTGAGTTGGTGTGTGTTTTGTTCTGAATATTCTCAACAACAACAAACAGATAAAATTTAGGGGGAAAGAACAAGAACAAGGTATTGCTGGTGCCTGGGTTCTCTAGCCACGGTGAGGGAACAGGCAGCAGAGGGCTTCTGGGCTATGGAGGTGGGAATAGTGTAGGGGGAGGGGCCAAGTGTGGGGAGAGACTGGGGACATGTTTGTCCAGCACCTTGGTCACAGTCCTGCGGCTCACAGAGTACAAGATAAACAAACCCAATCTCAGCTTTTCAAGAGTCCTGGTCCCTAGGGCCCTTCTCAGCCTGCTGGCTTGAGGCTTTATTCCACTCACGTCTTTTCTGATAACTTCATTTATGCCCCCAGAGACCTTAGACTTGCCTAAAAATAGAAAAATAAACAACATTGTTCCTGAAGTGCTCCCCCTCCCACCCCTAATGAGGTGCTGGCTCGGCTGGCCAGGGCTCTGTTCCCAGGGTTTTCGACCCCTCGGCAGTCCTTAGGGCTGCTGCTGCCTCCACAGAGAGGAGATGCCCTGCAGCTTCAAAGGGCTTCCCAGTGGCCCGAGGGCTAGCATTGTGGGGTTTGTGGATGCTACCTGCCTGGCACTGTTGGCCACCACTGCACTGTGTGGCTGGGGTACAGGAAAATGGTCACCCAGATACAGAGGGGCAGACCATGCCCAGCACAGGCCTAACTGTGAAGGAACTTGTCAGGGACTTTCCCCCGGCTTAGCTCTGGGCCATAGACCTCTTCTGTGTGCCAGGTACTGGATGAGGCCCCCGAGATGTAGCCTCTCAGATTTCCCATGTTCTTGGCTTTGTGGTTGAAAGTCCTGGACTGCAGTTTCCATATGAGCTCAGGGAGAGTAGCTGGCGGGGGCAGCTTTGGATAGGGACGGCTTCCTTCTCTGCTGAAGTAGTTCCCTGCCTGGCAAGTTATTCCTAGACTCTATCTTCTGGGCAGATGGCCTCCTGGAATGGGGTGAATCCTTCCAGAGGGGAGGCTGCCCCACAGGTCCAGGCAATTGGTGGTAGCCCTATCTCATTCAAGTACCATCCTCCTTGGAGAGGCTTCTGAGCTACCAGGAACCCAGGAATAGATGGAGGCCAAGGAATGCAAGCGTAGGCCTGCAAACCAAGGTAAGCAGAGAAGCAGCACAAGGGGACAACAATGCTCTTAAGATCCTGGAGAATTACTGGCAAAAGTGCCTACTGATTGCTCCCTGTAAACCTTTGGCTACTTTAGGGAAATGTGCAGAGATTGACGGATGCTTTAAGAAGCAAAGACCATGAGACATAGCGCTGGCCTTCTTCCGTTGAACTGCCACTCTGATCACTGCTTAATTGTTGTTGTTAACTGCTGTCGAGTCAGCTGCCACTGTCATGTGGGTCCCCGATTTGTGTTGACCCCATGCACAATGGAATTAAATGCTGCCTGGTCCCTCACCGTCCCCGTGACGGGTTGTGGGCCGAACTGTTGTGATCTTCAGGGTTCTCACTGGCTGAATTTCAGATGTAGATGGCCAGGGCTTTCTCCCTAGTCGGTCTTAATCTAGATGCTCTGCCGAAACCTGTTCAGCATCATAGCAACATGCAGGCCTCCACTGACAGCCAGGTGGTGGCCACACATAAGGTCCCTTGGTGGGGAACAGAACTCAAGTCTCTTGCATAAAAGGTGAGGATTCTATCACTGAACCATCACTGAACCACCACTCTCAGGCCTTATAGAAGAGTGTCCCCCTAGCCCCTCACTGGATCTGGGCTCCAGAGCCCAGCTTTGCCCAGGGCCTAGCTGCTGCCCCACAGAGAGTGGAACAAAAGACAAAAGCAAAATGTCCCTGCCTGCAACTGCCTACCTGCAACTGTCTATGAGAAGAGCCCTGGTGGCGCAGTGGTTAAAGCGCTTTGCTGCTAACTAAAATGTCAGAACCCACTAGTCACTGAGATAAAGATGTGGCAATCTGCTTCTGTAAGGATATACAGGTTCTGAAACCCTACAGAGTAGTTCTGTTCCATCCTTTAGGGTCATTATGAGTTGGAATTAACTTAATGGCAGTGGGTTTGGCAACTGCCTATGGAGGAATGTTTATTTCCTTAGCAAATTGTCTCTGGGGCACATTTTCTTCTTCAACTGGCTTTTATTTATTGTTAAAGGAGTATGTCAGCTTTAAAATAAATTTTTAAAAAAGTAATTCCTTAGTACCTCACCACCCTAAGGTAAGTTTTTCTTTTCTATTTTCTTTTCTATCTTTCCCAGGCATACTTCATTTTACATCACCGTAGACAAATGTAGATACAATTTTGTTTTGTGCTTTTTTCTACCAGACACAAATGTTTTTCCATGTTGCTACATAGTCTGTGTAATTATCATTTTAATGGTTGCATAATTGCATTGACTTCTGATTTACTAAACCATCCCTTCATTGCTAGACATTAATATTGTTTCCAGGGTTTTTTGAATTTTATTTTATTTTTTGCTACTATAAATAATTTTTCAATAAACTTCCTCATGTATAAATTTCTTTAGCTTTTGAATTTTTTTCTTAGTTTAGATTTCCAGAATCCCCTTGGGAACATTAGATAGGGCAGTCCACTCTGGGATTTTGAACTATACAACCATTAAAATGATAATTATACTGTCTATGTAACAACATGGAAAAACATTTATGCCTAAGGGAGGAAAAAGCACAAAATAAAAAGTTTGAGCTTTTCAATACCCATAATCTAAAGTCCCTGGGTATTGCAAATGATTTGCCCCCAACTATTAACCTAAAAAGAACTCTGGTGGTACAGTGCCTAAGGCATTTGACTGCTAACCAGAAGGTTGGTGGTTCAAACCCACCAGTCACTCCACAGAAGGAAGATGAGGCAATCTATTTCTGTAAATATTTACCACCTTGGAAACCCAATGGAGGTTGCTATGAGTCAGAATCAACTTGATGGCAGTGAGTTTTTTTATTTTTTTATTTTTTTACTAACTTGGTTGGCAGTTTGAACCCACCCAGAGATCCCATGGAAGAAAGGCTTGGCAATCTGCCTCTGTAAGACTACAGCCAAGAAAACCCTATGAAGCAGTT
The DNA here is from genome assembly GCF_000298275.1 of Orycteropus afer afer. Lineage (NCBI taxonomy): Eukaryota > Metazoa > Chordata > Mammalia > Tubulidentata > Orycteropodidae > Orycteropus > Orycteropus afer. Next base: position 13,635,812 of record NW_006921641.1, read on the forward strand.
CCACTCTGCAACATATGGGATTACCATGAGCCATAACCAACTCAATAGCAACAGGTTTGCTTTTTGAAATCCAAGTCAATGATCAAAGAAAGAGTGCCATGACACATCACTAGAGACCTTTCTCCAGGTTGACATATATGCATAAAGGTCACTTTGCATGTGATTCTTCAATAGGCAGCTGTGCATGTGTTATCATCTGATCTACTTTTTCCATTCTCGTATGAGGATACGATGTAAGAACTTCACCAGACATGCAACGCTGATGGGGCCCGCCTGCTGCCAGCATTGCACCTTGAAGCTGTGTCCGCTCTCATGGCCTCTCATGGACCCTCCTATACTCTGTGGACACACATTCTGGCCCCAGCCCCAGGTCTCCTCCACCTGTGCTGCTGTTAAATTGGTACCATCAAGGAAGACAGATGTTGTGGACATAGATGCAGAACTCACATCATTCTCGTGACAGCTCATCAGCTCAGCTGGTCACACCATCAAACGCAGAGATTTGCAAGATGTTTTTCCCTTCTCATCTCAGTCCTTCCTTGAGCTGGCCCTAGCATCAGGCATAAACAGGGCCCTCGGCTTTCAGCATAGTCCTGCCTGCTGGTCCAGGGGCTTGACACCCACATGTGCATCCTTTCCATTTTGATTCATGTCTTTCTAGGAATGTGAAAAGAGCTCAGGTTTGAAGATCAAATAAACTTGGGATGAAATTCCTGCTTTCCTCCAGAGTTTCAAACTGCTTCTTGCCCATTCAGTCATGGCCAATGAAGTGAAACTGAAATGGATCTGAATGTGTAAAATGTGGGTGTACTGGAAAGATAACTGAAGTGAGAAAAATTACAGAGTGATGCCCTGTTAGAAACTTAATCTCCCTCCTAGAAAACAAGGGCAGAGTGTACATTGCACAGCAACCAAATATCTTAATCAGCAGAGTCAGAAATAATGGTGCCTGACTCAAAGATGGCAGCCTACCGAATCATTTTGAATGTGTATCACTCACAGTCCTGTCAATAAACCAATCTCCTGTGTCAGGCTCCTGAAAAGGCTACTATGCCTCTTCTAAGTCTGCCATTCTAGGGCTTCCACCCGTAACTTTTTGTACTCATATTTTGTAAATTTGAGTTTGTTCCAATTTTGCTACATTGGCCAAGACTGAATCAGTTTGAATTATTTAGAAGTTTTGTTTTCCTCTTACATTTGTCTAAGTTACTTAACCTCTCTGCTTCTTTGTTTTCTTAATCTATAAAATGCACGTACTTGTATCTACCATTTGGGTTGTAAGGAATAAATATAACAATACATGTGAGTAGGGCTAACACAGCACCTGATATACATTAAATGTTTGCTAAGCATCCATTTCTTTCTCCCTTCCTGTTCCCCTTGGGACTTAGGGAAAGTATGGATAAGGTATAGTGCTTAGAGGTACTGGGCCAATTGTAGGTGCTTAATAAATGCCTGGGTGATGATAAATCATGGGTGTATGGCTGTGCCAACAATAGAGTCTGCTGCCAGCCCTTAGCAGTCAAGGGCAACCTCCTGGGATTGGGGCAATGTGCCCAGGATGAAGGGTACAGAGATGAATAGGAAGCTAGAGGTTTTAAAAATCCAATAATCCACTTGTCAGGGACAGAAACAATAAAATACCTGTGAACTTCTTAGGTCTGGACTTTCTGGTGTTCAAAGAATCACTGGACATCAGAGAGAGAGAGAGAGAGAGAGAGACAGAGAGACAGAGAGAGAGAGAGAGAGAGAGAAGCAGCCGCTATTGGAGATGGAAGGATGCAGTGTGAGCGTGTGAGCCCAGGTCAGTTTATATCATTTGATTCAAAATGAAGGGCAAAATAGAACAGTTCTTGCTTAGATGTCTATAAAAACAGAAATTGTGTCTCGATGTGAAAATATACATCCTATGGAGCTTTCAGTGGGAACATAGTTCCCAGGGTGCCCTGAGGTAGCGTCCCCAAACAGCTGTAAAACAGCCCCAAGTCTATGGGAGGACCTCTGACAGCTTACAAACAGGAAGGCCACTTATAAACAACAAGCAGGAACCAGAAGGGTCACAGGAAAAGTGTGGCCCTGCCCTTTAAGGCAGAACCCAGCTTGCTCCCATGAGAAGCAGAGCAGGCAATTTTCTGGGCAGTTTTCTAAGCTGCCAGGTGCCCAGACTTTTAGCAACCTCATTATGTTAGTAACCCATCTCTTGCTTTGCACGAACTGCCTTTAAAGTACAGGTACACATTGTGTTTTAAGAGGTTTTATATTGGCTCTTTAGAGCTCTGTTTGCATTTTCCACCAAAAAACATATAAACTGTTGTTAAGCTCCCGATCTGAGCTACAAGAGTTGACTCTACCCGTAGCACAGCAGCACTGAAATAGAGGAAACAACCCTACTGCAATATTAAAAATCAAAAACAGTTGCCCATTGAATTGATTCCAACCCATGGCAATCCTATGTGTGTCAGAGTAGAACTGTGCTTCAGAGAGTTTTCAATGGCTGATTTTTTCAGAAATAGATCACAAGATCTTTCTTCCAAGGTGCCTCTGGGTGGACTTGAACCTCCAACCTTTGAGTTAGCAGCTGACCGCGTTAACTCTTTACACCACCCAGGGTCTATCAGAACCCTAATGCCAGCTGTGAGCCCTCCTGCCCTGGAAATCAGAGATGAAATCACTGTGAGCCACTTTCCCTTCAATTATAGGGCCTGTGAGAGCACAGAGGTCTACCCCCTTCACCTCATTCTCCTGTTCCTTTTTGAGGGGGAGGGAGAAATATTGTAAGGAAATGGGAAGAGGGAATCCTCTGTCATCCTGATCCCTCTTGCTTCCATGTCCTGCACGTCTGATTCACTTCACATTTGTTGTTGTTGTTGTTGTTATGTGCTGTCAAGTCGGACCGACTCATAGCGATCCCTCCTTGAGTTCTGAGGCTGTATCACTATGGAAGTAGATTGCCCAACCTTCCTTCCGAGGAGTGGCTGGTGGGTTTGAACCGCCAGCCTTCTGGTTAGCAGTCAAGTGCCTTAGGCCCTACGCTACCAGAGCTCCTCACTTTACATTTACCCAAGCAAAGTGTTTGGCCTCTTCATCATTTTCCACAGAACATTCTACTCTTGCCAAGCACTGTATGAACTTTAGTAGGCACTGCTGAAGGCTAGGGAGCAGGTAGGTAAATCTCGGGAAGAGTCACATCTTAGAGGATTTGCAGCCATTGCTTCCTCTCTTCTCCTTCTTCCCACCTGTCTCCTCACCCTCTGCCTCCTGGAGTGCCTGTGGGGGCCCCAAAGTCTCCTTCCTCCGCTAGGCAGAGCAGTGCCTTTCTCTCTGGGCTCATTCGAGCAGAGCAGTCATCCCAGTCACACCACACACCCTCCCCAGAAGCCAGTTGCTTTAGACTGTCAATGGCAATTTTGTTCTCCTTATACAGTGTAGTAATTTGATCAAACAGCAAAGCTATAGAACTGAACTGGAAAGTCATTTCTCAACAATAGCACTTTATTTGGTGCTCAGAGAGAAGTGGCTTTCATCAGAAGGTATGAGGCAGTAAATGGAAACACGTCCTAAGTAAATCTGGCAGGAATTGAAAGAGGGAGGTAAGAGAGAAGACAGTTAAAGGATGCAGTTGTAGAAGAGAGACTTGGTCACAGGTGGAATTACCGTGAGCAGTGAATGAGAGCAAAAGGAGGGGAGAAATGAGGGTGCACCTCTCTTGGGTTGAGAGTGGCTGCCTCAGTGTGTGTGTGTGGAGGATGGGGGAGCTGGAGGCCAGAGGAGGCTTTGTGAGGTGTCTTTGTGCAACAAATGTTTCAGGTTGCGTGTTTGCATTCTGGCAAGAATTTGCAAAATGGAAAGTTATGATTCTGCCCATTTTATAGATGGAGAAATAGGGAGAGTCAGCAATCAGCTCAAGGTCACATGGTTTGTTGTTGTTATTGTTACCCAGTAATTTAAGTATTTTTAATGCATTGTAAGACAGTATAGAGTTTATCTCAAGCTGTGAAAAATGTACACATGTGAATAGATATTTTATCTATCATATGGGTAAGGTAAGTTATGGGAGCTCTGGTAGCATAGTGGCTAAGACACTTGCCTGCTCACCAGAAGGCTGGCGGTTCAAACCCACCAGCCACTCCTCGGAAGGAAGGTTGGGCAATCCTACTTCCATAGTGATACTGCCTCGGAAACCCAAGGAGGGGTCGCTATGAGTCAGGGCTGACTCGACGGCACATAAGAACAACAACAACATGGGTAAGTTTTATTTTGCCTATAATAGATGTTTCTAAAAAAGTGAATTGAGATTGTGTGAATCTAGTCGAAAGCTCAAAGATATCAAATCTTGTACATGTCAAATGAAAAGTTATTGCATTAGTTTGTTAGGGTAGGTCTGACTTCAGAGCCTTTGCTCCTTCCACTTCCCAGTCCATGCCTCCCATAACACCACACCTGGCCCCTAAGCCACCCTTAAAAACTGGGCCTGCAGCTCCCTGAGCTCTATCTAGGAGAGGGAACTAGGTCAGGTTCCTTCTGGAAGGCTCCTCAGGGCAGTGACAGTTCTCTGTGGGCTTGGAATCTGGAGAGAGGCTGGTCTGGTGGGTCTGAGCCAGGCTCTGGGTCACGTGGTCCCATGGCTGTTTAATAATATTTAACATTTTTACTGCCTTTCTCCCCTATTTGTTCCATTAACAGTCTGCCTCCAGCTGCCGACAGGACGCATCCTCAGCCGGTCCCCGCCAGCCCATCTGTCACTAGGAGACAGCTTCCATACGGGCCTCTCTGTTTTTAGACTCCAGGAAGGTTGGACATCTAAAACAAGAGGTTATTTCTTATAAACAGCTGGCAGGAAGGAGGCACTGGTGCCTGGCCGGCAGAGGGAGTACGTTCATCTGAGTGAACTTTTCATCCCCATGCTCACCACCCCAGCTTCTCCGAAATGAAAATTGCAGGGTTCCCTCTGCCTGGTGAGGATCCATATACAACCTTCTGAGCCTTGGAGAAGCTTCAGGGTCTAGTTAAACTCCACTGTTGCCCTCCCCTCCTTAATGTTTTTGTCCATCCAGGTGAGACCTGGGAAGCCTGGGAAGGGAAGAGGCAGCTGGAAGGACTAGGAAGAAAGCCTTGTTCCCTCCTCCCCTGCCCGCAGCATCTGCTCAGAGTCCGGCCACATCTCAGTCCCTTCCCCCTTTGACCTAGACTCCTGCTCTCTTCTCCGCCCTCTGGCTGCTCTGGGGTCCTCCTTCTGGGCCCTTTGTCAGTCCCACCTCCCAGCACACACTATTGTCCTGGCTCTTCTTGTCACACTTTGTTTCTACTTGATGAGGCACTTTTATCCTGCCTCTTTCTGAAGGGACTTCTGTAATTGTTAAGACTGAGCCCTGTGGAGATGAGAGGTACCATCTCTGTCATTTTGGTTCAGTGCTTGGCACACAGTAACTCACCGTTATGCGTCTGCTACCAGGGCTTACAGAGCCCCTGGGGGGTGCAAACCATTAATGCACTCAACTGCTAATCAAAAGATTGGACTTTGAGTCCACACAGAAGCACCTCAGAAGAAAGGCCTGGCAATCTATGTCTGAAAGATCAGCCATTGCAAACCCTGTGGACAGTTCTACTCTGACACACATGGGGTTGCCATGAGTTGGGTCAACTTTATGGCAACTGGTTAACAGGGACTTAAAGTTCAGACCATGAGCTTTGTTTCTTTCATCCCCAGATAAAGGAACCACATCCTCTGTCCCTGGTGGCTTGTTCTATGACCAATGCTAGCTGGCAGGGGCATGAAGAGGGCTGGTCAGGGAAGTGCCTCAAATTCTGCATGCTCTGTGTTTGGTAATGTGATTTTGAAAAGTTTTCTTGGGGGAAAAAAATGATGAAATACCTGATGGAATCAAAAGTAGCATTATAGAAAAAGTATTGAATTGGAACTTAGCTGACCTTCATTTGGCGAGTGACCTTCCATTTCTGGGCTTTCATTTCCTCTCTTTGTAAAATGGAGTGGTAATATCAATCTCGCCACTTGCCTGGGTGATAGGCATGGACTAATGCAAAGCCTGGGAGCTCTGGTAGCATAGTACCTAAGGCATTTGACTGCTAACCAGAAGGCTGGAGGTTCAAACCCACCAGCCACTCCCCAGAAGGTGTTGGTGTTGTTGTTATGTGCCGTCGAGTAGGACCCGACTCATAGTGACCCTTCCTTGGGTTTCTGAGGCAGTATCACTACGGAAGTGGATTGCCCCATCTTCCTTCCGAGGAGTGGCTGGTGGGTTTAAACCGCCAGCCTTCTGGTTAGCAGTCAAGGTGGGGTAATCTACTTCCATAGTGATACCGCCTCAGAAACCCAAGAAGGGATGGCTATGAGTTGGATCTGACTCCATGGCAATGGTTGCATTTGCATTCATGCAAGTCCTTGCGCACAGTAGGTACTTACTCTTAGTGGGGCTGTGAATCAGTTGAACGACTCCAACCCAACACTGCCACCTTCTGGTAGAGCTGCTCTAGTGCTGAATGGTGATTCCTGGTTCAGACCCAGAAGCCCAAGCTCCTTCTGGGCAATAGGGTTGAAAGAAGAGGAGCTTTCTGTTTAGGGGCGTCTTTATCAGAGCAGACAGAGCCACAGAGCTGCTGACAGTGCTTGGGGCCAGGAGGGACTGAGCTATAAAGAGACAAGAAAGAATGTTGGGGTTGGGGAAGGAAGGGCAACAGGATGGAGGGAAAGGGTCCAGGCTAAACCATGGGTTGTGTCCTTTCAGTTTCCTGCATAAGCATTACCCAGAACAGTGCCTTCTACCCCAGCCTCTTGCCTGAGGGCTCACTAGGACACAACCAGAGTTTCCTCTGGGGTTTTAGTAGAATGATCACACCTTACATGGCCTGCAACCAGGGAGGAGAGGGCAAAGAGAACCACTTATTAACTTAAATGCAGTTAACTTAAATAACCTAATTCTTAAAGACCAAAGAGTGGAGGGGCTGAAGGGATGGTGGGTTCTCAGAGGGACCTCTATTGACATCAATTCAGATCGAGCCACCACTTACAAGCACAGCTGGTGCCAGGCAATTTCACATCCATTACTGTCACTGCATCTTGAGATCAGCTCTGGAAGTGAACATTATTGTTGCTGTTAGGTGCTGTTGAGTCAGTTCCTACTCATAGTGATTCGATGTGTGACAGAACTGTCCGGTCCTGTGCCATCTTTACAGTCATTGCCACACCTGAGTCCATCACTGCAGCAACTGTGTCTGTCAATCCATCTTGTTGAGGGTCTTCTCCTTTTTCGCTGACCCTCTACTTTGTTGTTGTTATGTGCTATCAAGTCAGACCTGACTCATAGCAACCACTCCTTGGGTTTCCAAGGGTGCCTAAGGTACTTGACTGCTAACCAGAAGGCTGGAGGTTCAACTGCACCAGCCACTCCTTGGAAGGAAGATGAGGCAATCTACTTCCATAGTGATACTGACTCAGAAACCCAAGGAGGGGTAGCTATGTGTCAGGTCCGACTCGACAGCACATAACAACAGCCACAACATCACTACGGAAATAGATTGCCCAACCTTCCTTCCAAGGAGTGGCTGGTGGGTTTGAACCACTAGCCTTCTGGGTAGCAGTGAAGTGCTTTAGGTACTATGCTACCAGAGCTCCTAACCCTCTACTTTACCAAGCATGATATCCTTTTCCAGGAACTGGTCCTTTCTCTTTTTTTTCCCCACTTTTTATGGTGATTTGGGTGAAAGTTTACAAAGCTAATTCATTTCATTCATGTGTATGAACAGTTCATACACATGTAACAACTCTCTTCCTACTTCCTTCCTGTGGTTACCCTTTCTCTGTGTCTTTCTTTCCCATGCATTTCTGCCCTCTGAGCTTTCTCTTTGCATAGATGCTGCCCTTCTGATCTCCCATGGTTGATAATTGTAAGGAGTACACCTACCTAGTGTAATTGTTCACTTTTTAGGCCTGTCTGTTGTTTGGCTGAAAGTTAAGCAAGAGGAGTAAGTTCAATTCCAGGCCTGAAGGGTAACTAAGGGCCATTGTCTCAGGGGTTTCACTAGTCTATCAGACCAGTCTGGTCTCTTTTAGATTTTGAGTTTTGTTCCCATTTTTCTCCCACTCTCCAGGATCTCTAATTTTGATCCCTTTCTAAGTGGTTGGCAGTGGTAGCCAGACACCATCTAGTTCTTCTGGTCTCAGGGTTGTGTAGGCTGAAGTGCCTATAGTCCATTAGTGCCTTGGACTAATTGTTTCCATGCACCTTTGATTTTTTCCACTCTGCTTTGCTTTGGATGAGGAGAGACCCACTGTTGCATCTAGATGGCTGCTTGCAAGCTTTTACGACCTCAGTCACTACTCACCAAAGTAGGATGTAGAACAAGGTTTTTGGGTGCTATGCTATGCTAATTGAGCTTGATATCCCTGACGAGGCACTGGTCTCTTCTAACAACATGACCAAAGTACAAGAAATGAAGTCTGGCCATCCTCACTTCTAAGAAGGATTCTGGCTGAACTTCCTCTAAGACATTTGTTCATTCTTCTAGCAGCCCATGGTACATTCAGTATTTTTTTTTTACTTTGGTCAAAATCACAATCCAGATATATCAATTCTTCTGTGGTCCTAATTATTCATTGTCTAGCTGTCATACGCATATAAGGCCATTGAAAATATCATGGCTATTGAAAATACAAACACCTTAGTCTTGAAAGTGACATATTTACTCTTTAATACTTCAAAGGGATCTGTTGCCCAATGCAATCTACCATTTGATTTATTAACTACTGCTACCGTAGGCTTTGATTATAGATTCCAGTAAAATGAAATCTTTGACAACTTTAATCTCTTCTCCATTTAGCATGATGTTGCTTATTGGTCCAGTTGTGAGGATTTTTTTGTTGTTGTTTTATGTTGAGGTGTAATCCATATTTGTAATCCATACTGAGGGCTTTAATCTTTGATCTCCATCTGTAAGTGCTTCAAGTCTTCTTTATTTTCAGCAAGCAAGATTGTGTCATCTGCATATCCCAGATTGTTAACAAGTCTTCCTCCAATCCTGACGCTGTGTTCTTCTTCATATATAGTCCAGTGCCTTGGATTATTTCCTCAGCATACAGATTGAATAAGTATCGTGATGCAACCCTGACACACACCTTTCCTGATTTTAAACCATGAACTATCCCTTTGTTCTGTTCAAATGATAGCCTCTTGGCCTATGTATAGGTTCCTCATGAGCACAATTGGGTTATCTGGAATTCTCATTCTTTGTAATGTTATGCATAACTTGCTACGATCTACATAGTCAAATGCCTTTGCGTAGTCAATAAAACACAGGTAAACATCTTTCTGGTATTCTCTGCTTTCAACCAAGATCCATCTGACATGAGCAATGATATCCCTTTTTCCATGCCCTCTTCTGAATCTGGCTTGAATTTCTGGCTGATCCCTATCAACATCCTGCTGCAACATTTTTTAATTATCTTCAGCAAAATTTTACTTGCATGTAATATTAATGATATTGTTCAATAATTTCTGCATTCTGTTGGATCATCTTTCTTTGGGGTGGGCACAAATATGGACATCTTCCAGCCAGTTGACCAGGTAACTATCTTCCAAATTTCTTGGCATCAACAAATGAATGCCTCCAGCACTGCATCTATTTGTTGAAACATCTCAGTTGGTATTCCATCCATTCCTAGAACCTTGTTTTTCACTAATTCCTGCAGTGCAGCTTGGACTTCTTTCTTCAGTACCATCAGTTCTTGATCATATATACTACTTCTTGGAGTGGTTGAATGTCAACCAATTATTTTTGGTACAGTGATTCTGTGTATTACTTCCACCTTGTTTTTTAAATTTGTATTGAGTCAAGTTCAGTCTTTGTGGTATACAGTTCCATGGGTGTTGACAAATGTATGGAGGCATATGTCCACCCCCACAGTACTACCATACAGAACAGCTCTATCATCCTAAAAATTTCCTTGTATGGCCCCTTTGTAGTCAACTCCTTCCTCTTCCCTTAACAGTGGGTAACCATTGATCTGTTTTCCATCCTAGAATGTCATATAAATAGACTCGTACAATATTAGAGTCTGGCTTCTTTCACTTAGAAAAATGCATTTAAGATTCATCCACATTGTTGCATGAAGCAGTAGTTTGTTCCTTAGTGCCTAAGGCATTTGACTGCTAACCGGAAGCCTGGTATTTCAAACCCACCAGCCACTCCTTGGAAGGAAGGTTGGGCAATCTACTGCTGTAGAGATACCACCTCGGAAACCCAAGGGGGGGTCGCTATGAGTTGGGCCGACTCGACAGCAGTGAGCGAGTATTCCATTTTATGAATGTACCACTGTTTGTTTACCTATTCATCTGTTTATGTACATCTTGGTTGTTGTGGCTTGCCTTTTCACTCTCTTAATGATGTCTTTTGAATAGCATAAAAACAAAACAAAAACTAGTTGACGCTGAGTCAATTCCAACTAAGGGTGGCCCCATGTGTGTCAGAGTATAACTGTGCTCCATAAGGTTTTCAATGGCTGATTTTTTTTTTTTTTATTGTGATTTGGGTGAAAGTTTACAGGGCAAATTCACTTTCCATACAGAAGTTCACACACACGTTGTCTCATGACATTGACTACAATTTACCCCAATGCAACAGCTCCCCTCCCACTTCCTCCTGATAGTTACCTCTTCCCTGTGTCCAAACCTCTCAATGGCCGATTTTTCAGAAGCAGTTCAACAAGGCCTCCTTGTGAGGCATCTCTGGGTAGATTCAAACTTCCAACCTTGTGCTTAGTAGCCAAGCGATAAACATTTGCACCTCCCAAGGACTCCTTGAATAGCATAAATTTTTAAATTCTAATATAGCCCAATTTATGAAATTTTTCCTTTATAGTTATCCTTGCCTTAGTATATTGTTAAAGAGTCTTTGCCCTAAGATCATGAAGATATTCACATTTGTTTTCTTCTACAAGTTTTTTTTTTGTATGTGTGCATCATGCAGTCTGTTTTATTTTTTATCTTTTTTAAATTTATTTTTTTAAACTTTTAATTTTGAGTGGAAGTTTACAGAAAAAATCATTTACCATTCAACAATTCATACACATTTTGTTTCATGTCTTTGACTGCAAATCACTGTAACATCACTCTTCTGACATCCTCCCTGTGTTCCTCATTTCCATTGCCCCTTTTTCCTAACCGTTCCTGCCTTCTGAACTTTGTCCTTGGGCAACTGCTGCCCTTTTGATGTGGAATGCTTTGTTGTTCTAAGGAATGCATACCTCTCTAGTTGCATTGTTCACCTTATAGACCTGTCTTATTATTTGGCTGAAAATTGAGCCATGGGGTGAATTCAGTTCTGGGTGGAGGGGGATTCCACCAGTCCCTATATGATAAGTAAGCCTGGTCTTTTTATGACCCTGAGTTTGGTTCCACATTTTTCTCTCACTCTATCCAGGACCTTCTAATGTGGTCCCTTTCAGAGTGATAGTCAGGTACCATCTAGTTCTGGTCTCAGAGTCCAAGGTGGTATCACTACAGAAGTAGATTGCCCAACCTTCCTTCTGAGGAGTGGCTGGTGGGTTTGAACTACCAGCCTTCTGGTTAGCAGTCAAATGCCTTAGGCATTATGTCACCAGAGCTCCCATTACATATATACTAGATGCAAATCCAAACAACAATGAGATATCATCTCATTGGTTCATGACATGAACCTCAACAGGTTGAGGTTCACATGGTCCTTTAGTTCTTGGGACTAATTGATTGTATGTGTCTTTGATTTTCTTCACTCTTCTTTGCTTGGACAGGGAGAGACCATAGTTGCCCCTTAGGAGGATGCTCACAAGCTTTTAAGAGCCCAGTGACTATACACCAAAGTAGGATGCAGCACATGCAAATAAAAATGTAGAAAATACCCTCTGTCAGACGTCTACATATTCCTGGTACAATCCCATTCTCCTTCCCACACCTATTCAGCTTGTGTGTCTATCTATCTATCCACTTGTAGATTATTGTTATTACTTTGTAGGGTTGTGTATGTAATAGTATTTACCTCTGTTGCCTTTATCTGTTGCTCCTCCCAGGGTCCTCCTTACTTTGATCATTTTTTGCTGACCTTCCCCTTATTATGTATTTCCTTTCCCTTCACCCAAGTTAATATGTGTTTAACCTCTAGTTAATGGTTTACCTTCCCTTCCTCTCCCACGCCTGTTAAACATCAAAGAATATTTATTTTTGTATGAAAACCCTTTCTTGACTTTTTATAGTAGTGGTTTCATACAACAATTGTCCTTTTGTGATTGATAAATTTCACTCAGCATAATGTCTTCCAGGTACATCCATGTTATGAGATGTTTCTCAGATTCGTTGTTATTCCTTAACATTGCATAGTATTGTGTCTGTACTATAGTTTATCTATTCATCAACTGATGGGCCCTTAGGTTGTTTATATCTTTTTGCTATTTTTAATTGTGCTGTGATAAACATGGGTATGTATACATGTATTCCTGTCATAGCTCTTATTTCTGTAGGATATATACCTATTAGTTGGATTGCTGGATCATATGGTATTCTATTTCCAACTTTTTAAGGAAGTGTCATACCGTTTTCCACAGTGGATGTATCATTTTACAATTCCACCAGTAGTGTATGAGAATTTCAGTCTCTTCTCATCCTCTCTAGCATTTGCTTTTATTTTTTTTTTTTAACTTTGCTAATAATGCTAGAGTGAGATGACACCTCATTGTTGATTTGATTTGCATCTATGTAATGGGAACTCTGGTGGTGTAATGCCTAAGTCATTTGACTGCTAACCAGAAGGCTGGTGGTTCAA
>NW_006921641.1:13649313-13651909 GCF_000298275.1 Orycteropus afer afer
ACTGCTAACCAGAAGGCTGGCGGTTCAAACTCACCAGCCACTCCTCGGAAGGAAGGTTGGGCAATCTACTTCCGTAGTGATACTGCCTCAGAAACCCGAGGAGGGGTCGCTATGAATTGGGGTCGCTATGAATTGGGTCCGACTCGACGGCACATAACAACAACATTCAACATTTAATAAGTTTTGGCCCTTTGTCAAAGATTAGCTGTCTATAGATGGATGGATTTACTTCTGGGTCCTCAATTCTGTTCCATTGGTCTATGTGTCTGTCTGTCATTGTACCAGTACCAGGCTGTTTTGACTACTGTAGCTGTGTAGTAAGTTTTGAAATCAGGGAGTCTAAGGACTCCTACTTTCTTCTTCTTTAGTGGTGCTTTTCTTGTCTAAGTCTGTTTTCCTTTCTATATAAATTTGGTGATTAGTTTTTCTATTTGTTTAAAGAACGATGATGGAATCTGGATCAGAATTGCATTTTATCTGTAGATTGCTTTGGGTAATGTTGACATTTTCACAATATTAAGTCTTCTGATGCATAAATATGGTACATTCTTCCTTTATGTAAGTCTTTTTGGTTTCTTGTATTAGTGTTTTGGAGTTTTCTTTGTATGGGTGTTCTCTGATTAGGTTTATTCCTAAGTACTTCATCTTTTGCGAGGCTATTGTAAATGCTATTGTTTTCCTGATTTCCTTTTCAGAGCGGTGTAGTGCCTAAGGCATTTGATTGCTAACCAGAAGGCTGGTGGTTCAAACCCACCAGCCACTCCTGGGAAGGAAGATTGGGCAATCCACTTCCATAGTGATACCCCCTCAGAAATCCAAGGAAGGGTCACTGTGAGTTGGATCTGACTCGACAGTAGTGAGTTTGGTTTTTTTATTGTTGTTGTTCTTCATTAGTGTAAAGAAATCCAAGTGATTTTTGTATGTTGATCTTGTACTCTGCCACTTTGCTGAATCTTTCAATTAGTTCTAGTAATTTTCTTGCTGAGTCTTTGGAATTTTCTATGTATAGAATCATGTCATCTGCAAACAGAGATAGTTTTATTTCTTCTTTGCCAATTTGTATGCTTTTTATTTCCCTTTCTTGCCTTATTGCTCTGGCTACAATTTCCAATACAATTTTGAGTAGAAGTGGAAATAAAGGACATCCTTGCCTGGTATGCTTTTGTAAGGAGAAAGCTTTCTGTTTCTTTTTGTTGAGACTAATGTTGGTCGATGGTTTTGTATCTATGCCCTTAATTACATTGAGGAATTTCCATTCTACTCCTATTTTGTTGAGTACTTTTATCAGGAATGAGTGTTGGATATTTTTAAATTCCTTTTCTGCATCGATTGATATGATCATGTGGTTCTTTGTTTTATTTATGTGGTGGATCATATTGATGGTTGTTCTAATGTTGAATCATCCTTGTGTATCTAGTATGAATCCCACTGACCATGATGTATTTTTTTTATATGTTATTGGATTCTATTGGCTATGATCTTGTTCAGAATTTTTGTGTCTATGTTCATGAGGGATATTGGTTTATAGTTTTCTTTTTTTAGTGATTTCTTTGCCTGGATTTTGTATTAGCTTTATGTTTGCTTCATAAAATGAATTTGGGAGTATTTCCTCCTTTTCTATATACTAGAATAGTCTGAGTACTTCTCTGAATGTTTGGTAGAATTTGCCAGTGAAACTGTCTGAGTTACAACTTATTTTTTGGTTGGAAGATTTTTTATGACCTGTTTATTCTTTTGTTATGAGCCTGTTCAAATTTTCTACCTCAGCCTATGTTACTGTGTTTCTAGAAATTTATCTATTTCTTCTAGGTTTTCAAATTTGTTGGAATACAATTCTTCATAATATTCTGCTAATATCTTTTTTATTTCAATTGGTTTTGTTGTGAAGTTACCCATTTCATTTCATATTCGTGCTGTTTGCATCTTCTCCTTCTTTTTCTTTGTTAGATTTGCCAGTGGTTTGTCAATGTGATTAATACTTTCCAAGATCCAACTTCTAGTCTTGTTGATTCTTTCTATTATTTTTCTGTTTCATTTATTTTTGCTTGAATCTTTATAATTTCTCTTCTTCTGTTGAGTGTAGGCTTATTTTGCTGCTCTTTTTCTAATTGTTGGAGATACTGGGTTAAGGTGTTAATTTTCATTCATTCTTCTTTTTTGATGTGTGTGTTTATTGCTATAAATTGCCCTCTGGGCACTCCTTTTGTGGAGTCCCAAAGATTTTTGTGTGTTTGTTTTCATTCTCATTTGATTCAAGGAATTTTTAGTTCATTTTTTATTTTTTATATTACCCAGTAGTTTTTAGGTGATCTCACAGAATGTGGAAATTATCAAACAATATCATTAATATCACATGTAAGTAAAATCTTATCTAAGATAGTTAAAAAATGGTTATAGCAGTATATTAACAGAGAACTTCCAGAAATGCAAGCTGGATTCAGAAGAGGACATGGAATGAGGGATATCATTGCTGATGTCAAATGAATCTTGTATCAAAACAAAGAATACCAGAAAGATGTTTACTTGTGTTTTATTGTCTATGCAAAAGCATTTGATTGTGTGGATTGTAACAAATTATGGATAACATTGAGAAGAA
>NW_006921641.1:13652498-13654777 GCF_000298275.1 Orycteropus afer afer
GGGTTTGAACCGCCAGCCTTCGGATTAGCAGTCAAGTGCCTTAGGCACTACACTATCCGAGTTCCACATATAGCACTGGGCAAATTGGCTGCAAGAGACCTCTTTCAAGTTCTGAAGAGCAAAGATGTTTCCTTGAAGACTAAGGTGCACTTGACACAAGCCATAGTATTTTTCAATCGTCTCATATGCATGTGAGATCTGGACAATGAAAAAGGAAGACCAAAGAAGAGTCGATGCTTTTGAGTTGTGATGTTGACAAAGAATACTGAAAATACCATGGACTGCTAAAATAACTAACAAATCTGATTTGGAAGAAATGCAGCCAGAATGCTCTTTGGAAGCGAGAATGGCCAAACTTCTTCTCACCTACTTTGGTCATGTTGTAAGAAGGGACCATTCCCTGAAGAAGGATATAATGCTTGGCAAAGTGGAGGGACAATGAAAAAGGGGAAGGCCCTCAATGAGATGGATTGACACAGTGACTACAACAATAGGCTCAGATATAGCAAAGATCATGGGGCTGGCTCAGGACCAGGCAGTGTTTCATTCTGCTGTGAATGAGGTCACTAGGAGTTGGAGACAACTCGACAGCACCTAAGAGTAGTTTTTAAGGAGGGTGTTATTCAGTTTCCATGTGTTGTTTTTTTTCCCCTTGATCTTCTTATTGTTGATTTCTAATTTATAGCTTTGTGATCTGAGAAGATGCTTTGCAGTATTTCAATGTTTTTAAATTTATTGAGGCTTGCTTTGTGGCCTACCATATGATCTAGTCTGAAGAATGTTTCACATGTGCTGGAAAAGAATGTACATTTGACTGTTGTTGAATAGAGTGCTATGTATATTATCTATGATGTCAAGATGGTTGATTTTGTTGTTAAGTTCTTCTATGTCTTTGTTGAGTTTCTAGTTATTCTGTCATTCATTGAAAGTGGTGTATTAAAATCTCCTATTATTGGGGAGTAGTCTATTTCTCCTTTTAATTCTGTTAAAATTTGTTTTATGTATTTGGGGCTCTTTCATTGGGTGTAGAGATAATTATTTTGCTTATGTCCTCTAGTTTGACTGACCCTTTAATCATCATCTAATATTCTTCCTTGCCTCTTGTGCTTGTTTTTGCCTTAAAGTCTATTTTATCAGAAATTAATATTGCTATTCCTGCTCTTTTTTTATTGCCCTTGGCTTGATACTTTTTTCCCCCCAAACTTTGATTTTTAATCTATTTTTGTCTTTGTGTCTAATATGTGTCAAATGATGAGTGGTGTTTTCTTATCCAGTATGCCAGTGAAGCTATGTGTCTCTGTCTCTTGACTGGTGCTTTTAATCAATGTACATTCAATGTAATTATTGATAAGGAGCTCTAGTGTCTTAGCGCCTAAGGCAATTGACTGCTAACTGGAAGACTCACAGTTCAAACCCACCAGCCACTTCTTGGAAGGAAGTTTGGGCAATCTACTTCCGTAGTGATATTCAAAAACCCAAGGAGGGGTCACTATGAGTTGGATCTGACTCGATGGCAGTGGTTTATAGATAGGTAGGAGTTTATTGTTGTCATTTTGCTGGTTTTTTTTTCTTTTGCTGATTTCTTTGTTCCATATAATTCTCTATGCTGAGTTCACTTTGTTTTGTTTGTGGATTTTGTTATAATTTCTTTGTGGCCATTGTTTTAGTGTTGCTAAATCTTTATGATTTTCCTCTTCTTTATTTTGATGGGAAAAATTATTAATTTTCTTTGAGGTTGTCCTGTAATTTATTGTTTTCTTCCCAAATTTAAAACAATTCATTCTCTCTTGAGATCATCTTACCTTCCTCTCTGTTTCAAAGTTTTGTAACTACACCATTTATTCTCGTTTTACTTTTAGTTGTCCTCGTTTACAAATTGATGCATCTGGCTTTCTATTTTCAGTCTTATAGGTTTATTTTACTTTGAATATTTCTACATCTGGGTTGTTTTCTGGATGAGGTTGTGATGTGTTCATTTCAGGTTGTTGTCTACAGCTTTTTGTTCTCTGTCTGAAAGAGTCCCTTTACCATCTTTTGTAAAGTTGGTCTGGTTTTTTACAAATTCCCATACTTTCTGTTTATCTGAAAATGTCCAAATTTCACCATCATATTTCAGGGATAATTTTGATGGATATATAATTCTTTTTATTTTTCCTTTCAAAGTTTTATATATGTCATTCTATTACCTTCACATCTGCATGGTTTCTGCTGAGAAATCATAGTGTAGTCTTACCGGTTCTCTTTTGTAGGTAACGTTTCTTTCTTTTTTTTTTTTTTTT
>NW_006921641.1:13659557-13664228 GCF_000298275.1 Orycteropus afer afer
GGTCTTTTCCTATTCTAGAATTCTGATCATTTTTTTCATTCTTTTTCTCTGATTGCTCCTGTAATAGACTAGTTTGAGAGATTTGTTTTCAGTCTTGCTAATTCTATCTTTCATTGATTCAATTCTACTCTTTTGCCCTTTAAAAGTGTTACTTATTTCTGAAAACACTGTTTTAATCTGGATTTCTATTTGCTGTTTTTGTAAGACTTCTAATTTTTCATCTATTTTGTCAGGTTTTTTTTTTTTTTTTTCTATTATTGTTTTCCTGAATTCTCCCAGAGTTTTGTTAGTGTTTTCCTTGATTTGTCTCATAATTCATTGAAGGTACCTAAATATAATTCTTTTGAATTCCTTATCAGGTAGTTCCAATGCCATTTCTTCCTCATGGAAGTTTTCTGGCTCTGTATCTTGGTCACTTGTTTATGTCACTCTGTCTTGGTTCTTTGTGCAAACTGAGGTTGTTTGTTGTCACTGAGACATTCTGCTGTTGCTATATTTGTATTTAATTGGTGTATGTTGATGTGTTTCACTCAAGTTTTTTTTTGGCTTTATTTTGTTTGGATATATCTGAGTTAATGGGGCAGGTGTGTTACTGAGCTTGCTAGTTCAGCAGCACTTATGTGCTCACATATAGAGGATGGGAGTGTGTGCTTAATTCTCTGTTCATTGTTCATGTAGAGTATTTGAGCATGGTTTGGGCTGGTGTTGGCCACCGTCTATCATTGATCAGGGGATGCAGAAGTTAATGGTGGCCTTTGATGAGTGGGTGGGGCTGAAGGAGGTATGGATGTGGTTGGGCAGTGTGGGCTCAATTGCTGTCTCCCACTGAGTAGGACAAAAAAAAAGTAACATGAGAAAAAATACACAAACAACAACAAAAAAGAAAATAAATCAAAAAAGAAAAAGAGATGAACAGTAAGAAGAAAATAAATGATGAAGAAGAAGAAAACAAGGGAAGACAAAAGGAAAAAACAAGAAAGGGTAAAAGAAAAGAGAAAAAAGGAAAAGAAAAAAGAGAACAAGGAAAAGAAAAAATACAACAACAGGGTAAGGGAAAGAAAAGAAAAGGAAAAAGAAAGGAGAAAACTGAGGGGGTAGGATGGAGTTCCTGCCTGCCTAGAAGGTGTATGGGGGTGGAGGGTTGGCTGCACCTCTGGCCACTGGGAGGGTGTGGGACCTTTCTGGTCACCAGTTACAAGTGTGTCAAGCCAATTGACAATTCAGAGTTCTGTTTGTCTCCTTGTTCACTGTTTTCATTCAGTTTCTTTTTCTAGTCAGTTTTCAATCCACTTCTTTATCTTTCCTTTGAAGCTCAGGGTTCCAGTACTATCATCTTTATCTGTTTCATTTTGTTTCTTGTATCTTTGTTGTAGAGGGTCTGGGTAGCTTGTCTGCCAAGTCTGCTATCTTGCCAGAAGCCTTCTCTTCTATTATTATTAATTCTCCATATTAATTCTATGCTTCATTTGGAATTGATTTTGTGTATGGTATGAGGTAGGAAGGTATCCTTGGGTGGTGCAAATGGTTTTTGCCTGACTAGAAAAGCCCGGTGATGTGCTTCTTAAAGATTACAGCTAAGAAATCCCTATGGAGCTCAGTCTACTTTGTAACATATGGGATCATCATAAGTCAAATAGACTCCATGGTAACAGGGTTCTGTTCTGTTTTGTTGTGTGTATGTGAAGTAGGAATCAAGATTCATTTCTCGCTGTATACATATACAATAAACCCAATACCATTTACTGAACTCTCCTTTGACCCCACTGCGTTGCAGTGTCATTTTTGTCATAAATCAGCTGGCTATATGTGCAGGTCTCTTTCTGGAATCTTTGTTGGGTTCATTGACCTGTTTGTCTATCCTTGCACCGATACCACACTGTGTTGTTGTTGTTAGGTTCCGTTGAGTCAGCTCCAACTCATAGTGACACTATGTGCAACAGAATGAAACACTGTCTGGTTCTGTGCCATCCTCACAAGCACTGCTATGCTTGAACCCATCATTATAGCCACTGTGTCAATTCATCTCATTGAGGGTCTTTCTATTTTTTGTTGATCCTCCATTTTAACAAGCACAATATCCTTCTCCAGGGACTGGTCCTTCTGACAACATGACCAAAGTAGATGAGATGAAGTCTGGCCATTCTTTCTTTTAAGGAGCATTCCAGCTGCACTTCCTCCAGAAGGATTTGTATGCTCTTCTGGCAGTCCAAGATATATTCAATATTCTTTGCCAACATCACAATTCAAAGGCATCAACTCTTCCTTATCAAGGTCTTCCTTATTCATCGTCCAGCTTTCACATGCATGTGAGGCAATTGAAAATGTCATGACGGCTTGGGTCAGGCACACCTTAGTTTTCAAAGTGACATCTTTGCTCCTCAACACTTTACAGAGGTTTTTTTGCAGCAGATTTTCCCAGTGCAATACAACGTTTGATTTCTTGACTGCTCCTTCTGTGGATGTTGATTGTGGATCCAAGTAAAATGAAATCCCTGACAACCTCAATTTTTTCTCCATTTATTGTGATGTTGTTTATTGGTCCAATTGTGAGGATTTTATATATCTTCATATTAAGTTGTAAATCATACTGAAGGCTGTAGTCTTTGATCTTCTTCAGTAAGTTCTTCAAGTCATCTCACTTTCAGCAAGCAAAGTTATGTCCTCTGCATATCACAGGTTGTTAATAAGTCTTCCTCCAATCCTAACACCACATTCTTCTTCATATAGTCCAGCTTCCCAGATTACTTGCTAAGCATATAGACTGAATAAGTATGGTGAAAAGTGACAAAGCTGATGCATACCCTTCCTGATTTTAAACCATGCACTATCCCCATATTCTGTTTGAATGACTTCCTCTTGGTCTGTGTACAGGTTCCTCATGAACACAATTATGTGTTCTGGAATTTCCATTCCTTACAATGTTACCCATAATTTGTTATGATCCACATGGTCGAATGCCTATGTATAGTCAATATAACACAGGTAAATATCTTTCTGGTGTTCTTTGCCTTCAGCCAAGATCCATCTGACATCAGCAATCATATCCCTCATTTCTCATTCCATGACCTCTTCTAAATCCAGCTTGAGTTTCTGGAAGTTCCCTGTTAATATACTGCTGCAAATGTATTTGAATTATTTCTAGCAAAATTTTACTTGCAAGTGATATTAATTATATTGTTCAATAATTTCCACATTCAGTTAGGTGACTTTTGTTTGGAATAGGCACAAATATGGATCTCTTGCAATTGGTTGGTCAGGTAGCTCTTTCAAATTTCTTGGCATAAATGAGTGAGCACCTCCAGCCCTACATCCATTTGTTGAAACATCTCAATGGTTATTCTGTCAGTTTCTGGAGCCTTGTTTTTGGCAATTCCTTCAGTGTAGCTTGGACTTCTTCCTTCAGTATCATTGCTTCCTGATCATATGCTACCTTCTAGAATGGTGTAACATCAACCAATTCTTTTTGGTACAATTCTTTTTGGACTCTGTGTATTTCTTCCATCTTCTTCTTCTTTTTTTAATTATGATTTGGGTGAAAATTTACAGAGCAAATTCACTTTCCATACAACAACTCACATGCACTTTGTCTCATGACATTGACTACAATTTACCCCAATGTAACAGCTCCCCTCCCACTTCCTCCCCATAGTTACCTCTTCCCTGTGTCCATCCCTCCATGCACTTCTGCCCCCTGAGCTGTCTCCCTGTGCATAAACAGCCCTTCTTTCTCCTAGGATGGATCTCTCCAAGGAGTGTGTCTACCTCAGGTAAATGTTCAACTCATATGCCTGTCTTTTGTTTGGCTGGAAGCCACAGGTGTGGGTTCAATTCCAGACCTGAAGGGCAACTAGGGGCCATAACATAGTCTCAGTGGTTCCACCAGGCTCTATCAGACCAGCAAATCTGGTCCCCCCCCCTTTTTTTTCCCAAGTGAATTTGAGTTTTGTTCCACATTGTTCTCCCTCTCTATCCAGGATCTCCTACATAGATTCCCCTCCGAGTGGTTGACAGCAGTAACTGGGCACCATCTAGTTCTTCTGGTCTCATAGTCATCTAGGTTGTGGATCACATGGTGTACCAGTTGCTAGGACTAATTGTTTCCATGAATCTTTGGTTTTCTTCATTCTTCTTTGCTCTGGACAAGAAGAGACCCATCGTTGCATCTAGACCTTCCATTGTCTTTTGATGCTTCCTACATCATCCAATATTTTGCCCATAGAATTCTTCAATATTGCAACCTGAGGTTTGAATTTTTTTCTTCAGTTCTTGCAGCTTGAGAAATGCTGAATGTGTTCTTCCCTTTTGGTTTTCTAACTCCAAGTTTTTGCACATTTGATTCAATACTTTGTCTTCTCAAGCTACCTTTTGAAATCTTCTGTTCATCTCTTTTATTTCATCATTCTTTCCATTCACTTTGGCTACACTCTATTCAAGAGCTAGTTTCACAAAATTATTTGGAGAAAAATAAAGGGTATGGGAGACCAGGTTTGCTGGTCCGATAGAGTCTGGTGGAACTACTGAAACTATGGCCCCTTGTTGCCCTTCAGGTCTGGAATTGAACCCACACCGGTGGTTTCCAGCCAAAGAAAAGATAGGCATATGAGTTGAACATTTACCTCAGGTAGATACACTCCTTGGAGAGAACAATCATGGGAGAAAGAAGGGCTGCTT
>NW_006921641.1:13664833-13666562 GCF_000298275.1 Orycteropus afer afer
GTTGTTATGTGCCGTCGAGTCAAACCCGACTCATAGCGACCCCTCCTTGGGTTTCCGAGGCAGTATCACTACGGAAGTAGGATTGCCCAACCACATGTATAGCCACTGTTTATGTTGTTGAAAAAAAGGTATTTGCAGTGCAAAATTCTATCATGCGATCTCTGCCATCATTCCTATCACAAAGGCCATACATTCCAACTACTAATGATTCTCATTTGTTTCCAGCTTTCACATTCCAATCACCAGTAATTATAAAGACATATGGATATTATCCTATTGCTGACAGCATTGTACTTCAGGATAGATCTTGAAATGTTCTTTTTGATGATGAATGTGACACCATTCCTCTTTAATTTGTCATTCCCAGCATACTAGACTATATGATTATCTGATTCAAGATGACTAATACCAGTCCATTTCAGCTCACTAGTGCCTAGGATATTGATCTTTATGCATTCTGTTTCATTTTTGACAACTTTCATTTTTCTTAGATTCTTCCTTTGCATATTCCATGTTCCCATTATTAATGAATATTTTTGCAGCTGTTTCTTTCTATTTTGAGTTGTGCCCATCAGCAAATGAGGGTTCTAAAAGGTTTACTCCATCCACATCACTACGGTTGACTTTACTTTGAGGAGACAGCTCTTCACCAGCCAAATTTTGTGTGCCTTCCAACCTGAAGGGCTCATCTTCTGGCACTATATCAGATAGCATTTCACTGCTATTCATAAAGTTTTCCAGCTATATATAAAAACTGTTTCAGTGCTATTCATAAAGTTTTCAGCTGCTAATTTTTTCAGAAGTGAGTGGCCTCATCCTTCTTCCCAGTCTGTCTTAGTCGGAAAGCTCTGTTGAAACTTGTCCACCATGTGTGACCCTGCTGATATTTGAAATAATAGTGGTGGTAATTACACTCTATTAATTACTAAAACTTTAGCATAGAGCTTGATAGCCAGTAGCACAAGGCTTTTAGCCTTGTTTCTCTTCTTCAGTATTGCTATGATTACTCTTGACTTTTTGCATTTCCTTATATATTGTAGAATTAGCTTGTCAACTTTCATCTGCTCAAAGACTTTAATTAATTAGAATTTTATTAACTCTATGGATCAATTTTAAGGAACTCTGCTGGCATATTGGATAAGCCATTTGGCTACTAACCAGAAGGTCAGTAGTTCAAACCCACTAGCTGCTCTGCAGAAGGAAGATGGGGCAATTGACTTCTATAAAGATTTATATCCTCAGAAGCCCATTGGAGTTCATTATGAGTCGGAACTAACTTTTTGGCAATAAGGCTTTTTTCTTTTTCTTTTATGGATCAGTTTTGGGAAGACTCAGCATCTTAATACTATTGAGCCTTCAAATCCGTGATAATGGTATATCTGAGAAACTTTCCAAAGACACTGAAACACAAAAGTTTTGCTCACCCAACTCTGCACAACTATAAGGGGTCTTTTAACCTATGCTCCAGATTACCCAGGGCCTCCACTCAAGACACAGGAAGGGCTGGCCTTTTATGCACCCCTCCCAGCAAGACTCACATCCAATGCTTTCCTTGAATGGAGCTGCTTTATATCTCTTTAAAATATTTAAACATATAAACATTAAAAATATCATTTTGAGGCATCTCAGAAGAAAGTTCTGGCAAAAAACCAGCTATCAATAAACTCATCAACTCATTTGCCTGGGAGCATATGATTTTATTTTGTTTGATAATTAACTATGAACCTAG
>NW_006921641.1:13674091-13680121 GCF_000298275.1 Orycteropus afer afer
CAGTGACATGAGACAAAGTATATGTGAACTGCTGTATGAAAAGTGAATTTACTCTGTAAATCTTCACCCAAATCTTAAAAAAAAAAAAAAAAAAAAAAAAATCTTAGCTTTTTAGCAAGGGCTGCAGTCTTTTTATTGTCAACAAACTATAATTTTTACTGTCCCCCGCAAAAAAATCCCTCCACCATTTAGGGTTTATTTTCATCTTTAATTTCATCATGCATAGATGGAGAGTACATCTTTAGTTTCATCACACGTAGGTGAAGACTATTGTTGTTGTTGTTATGTGTTTCTGTTAGTTGGATCCAACTCATAGCAACCCCTCCTTGGGTTTCCAAGGCAGTATAACTACAGAAGTAGATTGCCCAACTTTCCTTCCAAGGAGTGGCTGGTGGGTTTGAACTGCCAGCCTTCTAGTTAGCAGTCAAGTGCCTTAGCCACTATGCTACCAGAAACTCACTAGGTGAAGACTCCACTACTGAGTTACCTGTATAAATTTCTATGCTGACATGTTTATAGTCCCCTTGCTCAAGCACCTTCAAACTAGGTACGTACTACTCTTGAAACGGAAGTGTCACTTCATCAATTGTTATTTCCTTCTTCTTCCTGAGGATTCATGAAATGAGCATGACATTTAATGCAGAATATAAATCTCTGGTCAGATCTCAAAGCATAAATGGTTCGGATTTTAGCCTGTTAAAATTATAGCAGCAGAAAACTGGAACTGTGATCACTAATGAGACTTTCTCCTTCTCTTGCTCCTTTGAGTGGCTCTTCTGTCTGCCCCAGAGCTAGGCTGGACCCTGCAGACTCAGGCTCAGCTGGCACTTAGCTCTGGTGGAGAGCAGGGAGAGGCACTGAGGCAGCATCTCCTGGTCCCTGAGAAACATTCCCCTCAGTACCATCAGTGCCCCTTTGCATGGGGCTGCCTATGTGCTAAGCTACATCTTGTCAGAGGTGTCCTTCTCCCTGGAGATCCCTCTGGGAAGTGATCAGGCAGGGAATCTGTGGAAGAAGGAAGCAACCCATTTGTGAAACAGAGGCAGATTTGGGACCCGTCCTGGGCAGGTGTCCAGGCTAGACCTCACAGAGAATTGGAGCACCAGCCTTGGCCTCTAGGGTGCAGACATAGCTCTGATGACCCAGCTTAGCCCCAAGGCCCAATGTGTGCCTTGCCATTGCTTCAAGAATGTCCCCTGATCCACACACTGATTCCACCACCCTCCTCAAGACTTGATTTCTCATGGATCTATGTTGGCTTCCCCTTCTCCAGTGCTTGCTCCTCCTGCCCTCCTTCATGTGTCTCCCACCCTGAGTTCTCCCAGTCAGAGTCTCTGCCAACTAATCACAGAGTTCTCACAGGCCATGGGCTAGTAGCTTGATTCTTGACTGTCCTATTTCTTTGACTTCAATTTAGGCTTAGTTTTTGCATTTTTTTTCCAACCGAAGTAGAATTTTAAGAGGGATCCACTTTCAAGATTTTGACATTTTAATGGTCACAGGCTTTGCTCCATCACCACCTTTCTCCTTGGTGTTTGTTTTGCACAGTGGAAGCAGAGTCAGGCAGACTCAGGGGACCTAGGTAGCTCTCAGGCCTATCCTTGCCTGCTGAGTGACCTTGACCTATTTCTTCTCCTCTTCCAGGGCCTCATTTCCATATCCATGATCTGAGAGGGGTAGTCTAGATGAGACATCTCCAGACATTTTTGATCATTCATCCCCAGCAATAAAAAAAACAAAACAAAAATGTTGAGCATGCACCCAAAATATTTGCATATAAATTTATAAACTATGTATTTTTACTACTATACTAATATGATATACTGAGATTCAATTCCCAGCCAGTGCACCTCATACATCCATCAGTGGTGGCTTGCATGTTGCTGAACAAATTTCAGCCGAGCTTTTAGAGTAAAATGGACTAGGAAGAAAGACCTGGCAATGTACTTCTGAAAATCAGCCAAAGAAAAGCCTATGAATCATAACAGGTCCAACCCACCACCAGTCTCATGGAACTGGCCCAGAACCGGTTAGTGTTTCATTCTGTTTTGCATGGGATCAGCATGAGCTAGGGCTGACTTTATGGCAGCTAACCACAATATGATATAAAACATGCACAATAATAAAAAAAAAAAAATTAAGTATGAGCTAAAGATTATATTACATTTATATATTATATTTTTAAAATTCCCTTTTATTTTATATCACAAAGTTTCTTCCTCTCATTATTTTATAGTTTGTATACAATTAAAAAACAATATTGTAAGGAAAATCAATGTGATTAAATATATTTCTTTATATTTGACATCTTGCTTTAACACTTTGAGATATAGTGATTCAGAGGTTTGTTTCTAGTTTATTTTTAGTGGCTGTCATAGCTGATCCAAAGAGAAGGATGTATTAAATCATGGTACTCCTGTTCAATCCAATGCACCAATTAAAGGCTTTTTGTTGAAATTAATCTACTTAATGTCCATTTTCTCTTATGCCAGGCAGTGGCTCTTACAAGCTAATTGGAAATCACTGCGTTTTTACATTTTTAACAAATTGACTCAAAATCCACTAAAACTCTTTATTTGGATGTTTTTAAAGTAGGTTAGGAAGATATGTTTCTAATATTTTCAGATGTGCGGATATAGGTGCTTTTATAAATGGCACTATATATTTTCAACAACAAAAAGCCCATTTTGAAAATATTCTCTCCAAAGCATGAGTTCCTTTGGAAAAGCTGGTACTCTATCACTCATTGCTAAGTCACCTTTACCTTGAAGAGGCAAGTTAATTTGAGTTCAGTTTTTGGTGAATATTTGCTAGGGAGAAAACTGGCAACAGCCATCTATCTTCACAAAACCAAACTCACTGCCCTCAAGTCAGATTCAACTCATAGTGACCCCTCCTTGAGTTTTCCAAGACAGTATCACTACAGAAGTAGATTGCTCAACCTTCCTTCTGAGGAGTAGCTGGTGGGTTTGAACCACCAGGCTTCTGGTCAGCAGTCAAACGCCTTAGGTACTACACCTCCAGAGTTCCTGTCATCATAAAAAAGTCAGCACGTTTGGAACACTTGTCTTTTTGTAAAAGAAAAACCTATACCTCTTCTTCAAGTTTTATGGCTCTTTTAAGTGCCCAGCAAACCTGCAAAACCAAAGAAACCAACCTCACTGCCGTCGAGTCGGATCACTAGGGAAGCAGATTGCCCGACCTTCTTTCCTAGTGGTTCAAAAGTTCTTATGGCCACTTCCCATCTCATTGCCAAGCACTGTGTAAGTTTTACTATAAATAAACTACCCACATTAATGCATCCTGTAGAGCTTCATATACTTCTGGATTAAACTTCTGAATTCCAATAGCCTTCAGGGAATTGAGCAGTGAACTAGTTCCCCATGTGTTGCCATCTCTGCACCCTCACCAGGAGTCCTTTTTCATTGTGGTACAGCCAGTCCATCAACAGTTACACTCAGACAATTTTTCTCCTAACTAGTATTTTTATTGGGAGCTGTAATGGCATAGTGCCCAAGGCATTCGACTGCTAACCAGAAGGCTGGCAGTTCAAACCCACCAGCCACTCCTCAGAAAGATGATTGGCAATCTACTTCTGTAGAGGGATAGCCTCAGAAACCCAAGGAGGGGTCACTGAGTCGGAATCCACTCCATGACAGTGTTTTTATTCAAGAAGTAATTTGCTGTTCAGTCCATATCACTCACCTCTTTCCTTTAGGGGCTCAGATAAATGTGGTTCTTCATGTATTTCATTATCGAAGGACAATCTAGGAAAACCATGTTAGAAACGTCTGTACTTGTACTCAACTATGTAACAATTCAAGAAGTCCCTGGGTAGAGCAAATGACTTAAGCACTTAATTACTAGCTCAAAGGTTGGCAGTTCAAAGGTACCCAGAGGCCCCTCAGAAAGCAGGCCTGGTGATCTACTTCCAAAAAGTCACGGCTTTGAAAACCCTGTAGAGCAGTTCTACTCTGCACACATGGGGTCTGCATGAGTTGGAATCAACTCGATGGCAATTAATAACAACAAATTTAGCAAGTATCTATTCAACTATTTAGCAAATTTTCTTCAATGTGAAATGTTACAATGATTGTTTCACTGTATCATGAACAATATTTTCTCTACCTCTTCCAACAGTATCTGTGGTAGCCATGTTGTAATCTATTTTCTATTCTTGCTATCATGCCCACAGCCCCCTTCCCAATTACATAAGGCAAGGTATGTGTTTCTGTATAAACAAAAGTCATGTGATATCAGCCTGAAAACAAACAAACAAAAAATGACAGCTTCCATCTAGTTGATTCTCACTGGTTAAGACCCCATGTAGGGCAGTGTTTGCATAGGGAGACAACTGGGAGGGTGGGCAGGAGTACATAGGAGGGAAGAACGCAGGGAAAAGGTAACTACAGGGAGGAAGTGGGAAGAGAGCTGTTACATTGTGGGGAATGCATCAATGTCGTGAGGCAAAATGAGTATAAACTGCTGTATGGAAAACGAGTTTGTTCTGTAAACTTTCACCCAAATTACAATTAAAAAAAAAAAAAAAAGACCCCATGTGTGTTGGAGTAGACCTGTGATCTGTATGGTTTTCAACAGTTGTATTTTTAGAAATATTTAGCCAGGCTTTTTTTCCAAGGTTCCTATGAATAGTTATACCATGGCACCAGCCAGGGACTCTGAGATCAATCTAAGGGAGAGTGAATGACTTCCTGGCAACCACCGCCTTCCTGTCACTGCCAGCAAAGCCAGGTAATGGGGAGAGTCCCAGAGAAGGGGAATTCGGTACCTCATTCCTGATTGGATATGTACTTAGATGGTGAGCTTGTGGGTCCACTTGGTACTTGTCTGAGCACAGGAAAGGAGAACTGAAGCAGAAACTTCTTGTATGTTTGACTGGATTCTCACCATTTCCACCTCATAGAGAAGAACTCGTATTTTGAGTGGATTATCAGCTTTGACGTTTTCTTGTTGTTCACTTGCATTTGCATTACAAGCAATTATAAGCATTATCTTCAATTGTGGTTTTCTTGTAGAAATCTTGTTAAGCCATGCATCCATTTGTGAGAGTTAATTTAGTTGAAACTTGGTAATGTAATCTGTAAAGGTACTTAGCTGGGTACACTTGACCTGGAACAAGTTACAGGAGTAATACTTATCAGCATTAAGTAGAGGCAGTTGAACCAAATATTTCTGGACAGGTGGTGTTTGAGGTGGTAGAATGGAGGAACGGAAGAAGAAGGAGCTTGTTTGGAGAGGTATTAGCAGGGCAGCCTGGATTCTCCTGGAGACTGGCTCCAGGACTCTTTATTCCTGGACCTTTTAATCAGGATCTCTGAGATTGGGAGCTGGAATTCACATTTTTATAAGGGCTTCAGGTGATTCACATATGTTCAGCAAAGTCTGAAAACCACATGGCCTTCTGGGGTGACACAGATACCACCTCCCCACACACCTCAAATAAATGGGAATGCTCAATAAAATAAAACCATACTTTTTTCCACAGGTTCTTGTGGTTATATGCCATTGAGTTGGCTCTGAATCATAACGACCCCATTATTATAATGAAATGTGCAAAGACCTGGAGTTAGAAAACTAAAAGGGAAGAACACGCTTGGCATTTCTCAAGCTGAAAGAATTGAAGAAAAAAATTTAAGCCTCGAGTTGCAATACTGAAAGATTCTAAGGGCAAAACACTGAATGATGCAGGGAACATCAAAAGAAGATAGAAGGAATACACAGAGTCACTGTACCAAAAAGAACTGGTCGATCTTCATCCATTTCAGGAGCTGGCACATGATCTAGAACCAATGGTACTGAAGGAGGACGTCGAAGCTGCAATGAAGGAATTGGCGAAGAACAAATCTCCAAGAAATTGATGGAATATCCATTGAGATATTTCAACAAATGGATGCCCCATTGGAGGCATTCACTTGGTTATGCCCAGAGATTTGGAAGACAGCTACCTGGCCAACTGACTGGAAGAGATCCATATTTGTACCCATTCCAAAGAAAGGTGATCCCACAGAT
>NW_006921641.1:13681111-13692311 GCF_000298275.1 Orycteropus afer afer
TGGCGAAGAATGCTGAAGGTACCATGGACTGCCAAAAGAACTAAGAGATCTGTCCTGGAAGAAGTGCACCCAAAATGCTCCTTGGAGGCGAGAATGGCCAGACTTCATTTCACCTACTTTGGTCATATTGTCAGAGGGGACCATTCCCTGCAGAAGGATATCATGCTTGGTAAGGTGGAGTGTCGATGAAGGAGGGGAAGACCTTCATTGAGATAGATTGACACAGTGGCTGCGACAACGGACTCAAGTATAGCAAGGATCGTGGAGCTGGTGTGGGATCGGGCAGTGTTTCGTTCTGCTGTGCATGGGGTCGCTATGAGTTGGAAACAACTCGACAGCACCTAACAACAACAACAACATAGCGACCCTATGTACAACAGAATGAAACACTGCCTGGTTCTGCACCAGCTTCACAGTCCTTGCTATACCTGAGCCCATTGTTGTAGCCACTGTGTCAATCCATCTTGTCAAGGGTGTTCCCCTTTTTTGCTGACCCTCCACTTTACCAAGTATGATATCCTTCTCCAGGGCATGATCCCTTCTGAGAACATGACCAAAGTAGGTGAGATGAAGTCTGGCCATTCTCCCTTCCAAAGAGCATTCCAGCTGCACTTTCTCCAGGACAGATTCGTTAGTTCTCTGGCAGTCTGTTGTACTTTCAGTATTCTTCACCAACACCACAACTCAAAAGCATCAACTCTTCTACAGTCTTCCTTATTCATTGTCCAGCTTTCACATGCACATGAAGTGATTGAAAACACCATGGCCTGTGTCAGGTGCACCTTAGTCTTCAAAGAGACATCTTTGCTCTTCAGCACTTTAAGGAGGTCTTTTGCAGCAGAGTTGCCCAAGGCAATGCGTCATCTGCTGTCTTGACTGCTGCTTCCATTGGTGTTGACTGTGGAACCAAGTAATATGAAGTCTTTGACAATTTTAATCTTATCTCCATTTATTATAATGCTGTTTATTGGCCCAGTTGTGAGGATTTTTGTTTTCTTTATGCTGAGGTATAATCCATATTGCACACTGTAGTCTTTAATCTTCATCAGTAAATGCTTTCGGTCATCTTCAGTTTCAGCAAGCAAGGTTGTGTCATCTGCATATCACGAGTCGTTAATGAGTCTTCCTCCCATCCTGATGCTGTGCTCTTCTTCATATAATCCACCTTCTAGGATTATTTGTTCAGCATACACATTGAATAAGTATGGTGAAAGGATACAACCCTGATGCCCTGACACACGCCCTTCCTGATTTTAAACCATGCAGTATCCCCTTGTTCCATTCGAATGACAGCCTCTTTGTCCATGTACAGGTGTCTCATGAGCACAATTAAGTGTTCTGGAATTCCCATTCTTCTCAATATTATCCATAATTTGTAATGATCCACACAACTGAATGTTTTTGCAAAGTCAATAAAACACAAGTAAACATCTCTCTGGTATTCTTTGTTTTCAGCCAAGATCCATCTGACATCAGCAATACTATCCCTTGTTCCACATCCTCTTCTGAATCCAGTTTGCATTTCTGGCAGTTCTCTGCCAATATACTGCTGCAATTGTTTTTTAATTATCTTCAGCAAGATTTTACTTGCATGTGATATTAATGATATTTTTCGATAATTTCCACATTCTGTGGGATCACCTTTCTTTGGAATGGGCACAAATATGGCTCTCTTCCAGTCAGTTGGCCAGGTAGCTGTCTTCCAAATTGCAGAGAAATTTGCAAGACAGCAATCCTATGTACAACAGAACAAAACACTGCCTGGTCCTGCACCATCCTCACAGTTGTTGACATGCTTGAGCCCACTGTTGCAGCCACTGTATCAATCTGTCTCATTTGGGATCTTTCCTTTTCTTGCTTACTCTCTACTTTACACTTTACCAAGCATGATATCCTTCTTCAGGCATTGGTCCCTTCTGACAACATGACCAAAGTACAAGAAATGAAGTCTAGCCATTTTCACTTCAAAGGAGCATTCTGGCTGTACTTCCTCCAAGATGGAAGTGTTTGTTCTTCTAGCAGTCCATGGCACATTCAATATTCTTCACCAACACAACTCAAATGAATCAGTTCTTCTGCAATCTTTTTTATTCGTTGTCCAGCTCTCACAAGCATATAAGGCTATTGAAAATATCATGGATTGGATTAGGGGCACCTTAGTCTTCAAAGTGACATTTTTGCTTTAACGCTTAGGGGTCTTTTGCAACAAATTTGCCCAATGCAATACATCATTTGATATCTTGACTTCTGGTTCCATGGGTGTTGATTGTGGATCCAAGTAAAATGAAATCTTTGAAATCTTCCATCTTTTCTCCATTTATCATGATGTTGCTTATTGGTCCATTTGTGAGGATTTTTGTTTTCTTTATGTTGACGTGTAATCCATACTGCAGACTGTAGTCTTTAATCTTCATCAGTAAGTGCTTCAAGTCTTCTTCACTTTCAGCAAGCAAAGTTGTGTCAGCTGCATATCACAGGTTGTTAATGACTCTTCCTCCAATCCTGATGTCACATTCTTCTTCATATAGTCCAGCTTCTCAGATTATTTGCTCAGCATACAGATTGAATACATGTGGTGAAAGGGTACAACCCTGATGGGCTCCCTTCCTGATTCTAAACTATGCAATATTCCCTTGTTCTGTTCAAACAACAGCCTCCTGGTCTATCTACAGGTTCCTCATGAGCACAATTAAGTGTCCTGGAACTTCCATTCTTCTCAATGTTACCCATAATTTGCTATGATCCACACAGTTGAATGCCTTTGCATAGTCAATAAAACACAAGTAAACATCTTTCTGGTATTCTTTGTGTTCAGCCAAGACCCATCTGACATCAGCAATGATATCTCTTGTGCCACATCTTCTTCTGAATCCAGCTTGCGTTTCTGGAAGTTCTTTGTCAATATACTGCTGCAACCATTTTTGAATGATCTTCAGCAAGATTTTACTTGCATGTGATATTAGGCAGACATATATATTATCCCATTCTATCTTATAGATAAGAAATCTTGGGTTTTGGGAGATTAGGTAATTTCTCTAAAGTCACTCATTAGTAAGTTGTGATACCAGGACTCAAACCCAAGTCTGTCTGACTTCCACATAGATAGGTCATAGTGGTTAACTCTGCGGATTACAAACAATTTTATTCTACTTTTTATACCTTTAAAAATATTTTATTTTCTACATAAAATGGAGAGAAATCATAACCATATAAAAGAATAGCACAATTTTAAAAAATGAGCCTTTGGCCATCAATAGATGAGTGGATAAACAAAATGTGATACATACATCCAGTGGACTACTAATCAGCATAAAGAGAAATGAAGTCCTGACACGTGCGACATCATGGATGAGCTTTGAAAACATAATGCTGAGTAACATAAGTCAGTCACAAAAGGACAAATATTGTATGGTCTCATTTACATGAAAGAGCAAGAATAGGCAAATGTACAGAAACCAAAGGAGCTTGGATGGTGCAAGCAGTTTGCAATTGGCTGGTAACCTAAAGGGTGGCAGTTCAAACCCATCAAGTGGTCCTGTGGGAGAAAAGGCCTGCTGATCTGCTTCTGTAAAGATTTACAGCCTAGAAAACCCTATGGGGCACTTCAGCTTTGTCACATGGAGTCGCAATGAGTCAGGGGCCAACTCCACTGCAGCTAACAACAACAACAACAACGTAGAGACCAAAGTTGATTTAAGGTTACCAGGGGCAGGAGGGAGGGGAAAAGGGGAGTCAGTGTTTAGGAAGGGCTAAGTTTCTGGTTTTTGTGATGGGAAATTTGACAATTACGGGTGATGGTTGCATAGCATGATTAATGTAACCAATACCACTAAATTATGCTCCTGAAAAATGTTGATTTGGCAAATGTTGTGTTATATATATATATTTACAACAATAAGAATGATGTTAATAACAACCATTTGGAAAAATGAGTCTTTGGAATGGATATGCAGGAATGTACCTAAGGCTAACCAGAAGGCTGGCAGTTGAAACCCACTCCTCGGAAGGAAGGTTGGGCAATCTACTTCTGTAGTGATACTGCCTCAGAAACCCAAGGAGGGGTCACTATGAGTCGGCTCTGACTTGATGGCACGTAACAACAACAACAGTAGGAGAGAGTGATGTTAAGCACAACCCCTTGTCCCTGATACCTCCTATAATACCTAAGGACCTGCTCATTGAACCAGCATCTACTTCTATATTTAGGTTGTGGCTTTTTTTGTTTTTTGTTTTTTTAATCTCAGAGCAGGGTGCAGTTCTTCTTCTGATGAGAGAGACCCAGAGAGGTATGAACCTGACACTGATAGCCTCCCTCTCCCATTCCCCACCAACAGGTCAACCCTTTCCGAGACCGAATCTGCAGAGTGTTCTCTCACAACGATGTGTTCTCCTTCGAGGATGTGCTGGGCATGGCATCTGTGTTCAGTGAGCAGGCCTGCCCTAGCCTGAAGATTGAATATGCCTTTCGCATCTATGGTGGGTACTGTGGAGGACTGAATGGTGGGGAGGAAATGATCCATCAACATCAGTTATCGGTGGGATGGTGTTAATTGGGTTTTACTTGGTATTTATGGGTAACTATCATTGAAGTTGCCAGGGATTTCATTTTATTTGGATCCACAATCAACACCCATAGAAGCAGCAGTCAGGTCAAGATATCAGATGTCATATTGCATGGGGAAAATCTGCTGCAAAAGACCTCTTTAAAGTATTAAAAAGCAAAGATGTCACTTCGAAGACTAAGGTGCGCCTAACCCAAGCAATGGTATTTCCAATCACCTCATATGCATGTGAAAGCTGGACAGTGAATAAGGAAGACTGAAGAAGAGTTAATGCCTTTGAATTATGGTGTTGGCGAAGAATACTGAAAATACCATGGAGTGCAAGAAGAACGAATAAATCTGTCCTGGAAGAAGTGCAGCTAGAATGATCCTTGGAAGTGAGAATGGCCAGACTTCATTGCACCTACTTTGGTCATGTGGTCAGAAGGGATAGTATCCTGAAGAAGGATATCACACTTGGTAAAGTAGAGAGTGAGTGCAAAAGGGGAAGACCCTCAATGAGATGGACTGACAAGGATTGTGAGGATGGTGTAGGAGCAAGAAGCATTTCATTCTGTTGTCCATGCGGTTACCATGAGTCTGAGTCAACTCAATGACATCTAACAACTACAACAGCATGTTTCTCAAATACTCTGGAATTAAAAAAAGGTTGAGAATTACTATTGATACCTCCTGCTAACTAGTCATCAGAGGCAAATGGTGTTGTTATTTGGTAGTAGTGGTGTGGCCAGGCCAGACAGCGAGGGTTACAATTATGCTTATTTGGCAGGTAGAGTGTTGGAGACAAAGTTAGAAGATCTGAACACTGGCCCCAGCTCAGCCAATAAATGACTGATTAATCTTGTGAAACCCCTTTCACTCTTTGGGGCCTTGGTTTCCTCATATTTAAAACAAGGGAGTTGAGAGAGATAATCTCTGATACCCTATGGCATTTTTTGGTCTCTGAATCTGTCTTGGGTGGTTTTAAGGTACTGAAATTCTGTCCCCTTAGCACACCTGCAATGTCCGGAATTCTGAAAAGGAATCAAAAAGAAAGAAATGAAGCCTTCAAATAACCCAGTGTGCATGGCTTTGAGTACATGATAACAATTCTTTGGCCCCACAGTACTTGCACATTTAGTCTTACATATTTAGGCATATCATCTGCCTTCCTTTTCTGCCAACTCCTTCCCTGTCTCTACATGGTGGACACCATCTCTTTTCTGGCACAGTGAAGTAGACTTAGACAGAATAGTATAGAATGAGATTTAAACCAGATGGATCCATGAGATCCTTTTCTTATCTGTAACCGAACCCAACCCAACCCACTGCCATCAAGCCAATTCTCACTCACAGTGTCCCTATAGGATAGTTTAGAACTGCCCCACAGGGTTTCCAAGGCTATAAATCTTTACAGAGGCAGACTACCACATCTTTCTCCTGCTTTTATCAGTAAAAGGAGCTTAATTATATTTTGTGTAAATTATATGTCCTCAGGATTATCAGTAAGCACAAATGAAATCCCAGATTTTCCTATTCTTATTCTGATAAAGACTGAGTCAGCTCCTGTCATACCATCCTTCCTGAGGATAGCAACTATAAACTTTGAAAAAAATTAAAAAATCAAGTATTGACTGGAAAGCTACCAAAAGCAGACAAATTCTAGAGGGAGTTGACACTTGGATAAAAGAAATGTCACTGGATGGTTTTCTCGTAATTATTATTTTTAACCTGAACACAGGATTCAGTGAGTGAAGAATCAGAGAGTTGTGGGTAACCACGGCCTTCAGAAAGTGAAGCAACAGTTCAAAAACAAAGAGTGCCAGAAAGGAGAAGCCCTAATTTTGTGTATAAACTATGCCCAAATCTCTGTCTGATCCCTAAACCTTCAATCACTGCACTTGTGTAACAAACTCAAAGCTGCTCAGTTAAGGACAAAAGAACTGAACTGATGCTTGAGTTACCACCACATTATAAGACCCACTTTATAAGATCCTCAAGAGACAGGCTTGCAGTTTGAGTCCAACCAATTTTTCTGCTAAAGTCAAAATATATAAGCACTCTTTTTGAAGGAATAAAGATCCCAGGTGGTGCACTCTTTAAGTGCTCAGTTGGTAACCAAAAGGTCAGTGGTTTGAACCCACCAGCTGTTCCACAAGAGAAAGATATGCAGTCTGCTTTCATAAAGATTACAGCCTTGGAAAACAGTACAGGACAATTCTACTCTGCCCTATAGGGTCAAAATCTAATGGACAGCAATGAGTTTGGGATTTTTTTGTTTTTGTTTTTGAAAGAATATGACAGAATTCAAACAGAATCTTGAATCTCTACAACATAACATTTGCAATTTCCAAGATGGAATCCAATATTACTCAATACACAAAACTAAAAAATCAACATACTCTTAAGAGGGGAAGGAATCAGTGGAGACTGACTTCATTATTATCCAGATTCAAGATGCTAGAATTAGCTAAAAAGGAATTTAAGGCAGCTATTACAACCATAAGGAGTTCAGGTGGCATAGTGGGTAAGACATTTGGCTGCTAATGAGAAGGTCAGTAGTTCAAACCCACCAGCTCCTCTGCAGGAGGAATATGAAGCTATGTATTTCCATAAAGATTTGCAGACTTGGAAACCCAATGGGGGCTGCTTTGAGTTGGAATCAACTCGATAGCAGTGGGTTTGGTTTTAGGTTTATTATTATTATTATAATCATGCTCAATGATGTAAAAGAAAATATGCTCATAATGAATAAAAAGATAGGAAGTATCAGTAGGGAAATGTTGTTGCTATTAGGTGCTGTCAAGTCAGCTCCAACTCATAGAGATCCTCTGTGCAACAGAATGAAACACTGCACAGTAGTGCACCATCCTCACAATCATTGCTGTGCTTCAGCTCATTGTTGCTGCCACTGTGCCGATCTATCTCGTTGAGAGTCTTCCCCTTTTTTCACTAACTCTCTACTTTAAAAAGCATGGTATCCTCTACCAGGAACTGGTCTTTCCTGGTAACATGACCACAGTATAAAAGATAAGTCTGGTCATTCTCACTTCTAAGGAGCATTCTGGCTGTACTTCCTCCAAGACAGATTTGTTTGTTCTTCTAGCAGTCCATGGTACATTCACTACTATTTGCCAACACCACAACTCAAATGCATCAATTCTGCAGTCTTCTTTATTCAATGTCCAGCTCTCACATGCATATGAGACTACTGAAAATACCATGGCTTGGGTTAGGTGCATCTTAGTTTTCAAAGTGACTTCTTTGCTCTTTAACACTTCAGAGAGGTCTTTTTGCAGCAGATTTCCCCAGTGCAATAATATGTTGTCTGATTACTTGACTGCTGTTTCCATGGGCAATGATTGTGGATCTAAGTAAAATGAAATCCTTGACAACTTCAATCTTTTCTCTATTTATCATGATGTTGCTTATTGGTTCAGTTGTGAGAACTTTTGTTTTCTTTATGTTGAGATGTAATCCATACTGAAGGCTGTGGTCTTCAATCTTGATCAGTAAATGTTTCAAGTCATCGTCACTTTCAGCAAGCAAGGTTGTATCATCTGCATATTGCAGGTTGTCAGTGAGTCTTCCTCCAATCCTGATGCCACATTCTTCTTCTTATAATCCAGCTTCTCGAATTATTTGCTCTGTATTCAGATTAAATAAGTTTGGTGAAAGGATACAGCCCTAATGCACACATTTCCTGATTTTAAACCATGCAGTATCCCCTTGCGCTGTTCAAATGGCTGCCTCTTGGTCTATGTACAGGTTCTTTGGGAACACAATTAAGAGTTCAGGAATTTTCATTCCTCTCAATGTTATCCACAATTTGTTATGATCCACACAGTTGAATGCCTTTGCATGGTCAATAAAACACAGGTAAATATCTTTGTGGTATTCTTTGCTTTCAGCCAAGATCTATCCGACATTGGCAATGATATCCCTCATTCTAGATTTGCCCTTTTCTGAATCCGGCTTGAATTTCTGGTATTTCCATGTTAACATAGTGCTACGACCATTTTTGAATTATCTTCAGCAAAATTTTATTTGCATGTGATATGATTGATAGAGTTCAATAAATTTCTGCATTCTGTTGGATCACCTTTCTTCACAATGGGAACAAATATGGATTTGTTCCAGTTGGTTGGCCAGGTAGCTGTCTTCTGAATTTCTTGGCATAAATGAGTGAGTGCCTCCAGTGCTGCATCTATTTGTTGAAACATCTCAGTGGATATTCCATCAATTTTTGGAGCCTTGTTTATCACCAATTCCTTCAGTGCAACTTGGACCTCTTCCTTCGGAATCATTGTTTCTTGATCATCAAGAAATGGATGAACATCAACTAATTCTTTTCAGTACAAAAACCAAAAAAAAAAAAAAAAAAAAAAACCCAC
Organism: Orycteropus afer afer; assembly: GCF_000298275.1. Taxonomy (NCBI): domain Eukaryota; kingdom Metazoa; phylum Chordata; class Mammalia; order Tubulidentata; family Orycteropodidae; genus Orycteropus; species Orycteropus afer. Next base: position 13,690,047 of record NW_006921641.1, read on the forward strand.
TGCCATTGAGTCGATTCTGAAGCACAGCAACCCCCACTGGGTTTTTGAGGCAGTAAATCTTTACAGAAGCAGATAGCCCTGTCTTCCTTCCACTTTTCGGTACAGGACTCTGTGTATTCCTTCCATCTTCTTTTGATGTTTTCTGCATTGTTCAATATTTTATACATAGAATCCTTCAATATTGCAACTCTAGGCTTGAAATTTTCTGTAATTCCTTCAACTTGAAAACTGCAGAGTGTGTTCTTCCCTTTCAGTTTTCCAATTCTAGGCCTTTGCACATTCTGTAATATTTTACTTTGTCTTCTTGAGCTACCCTTTGAAATCTTCTGTTTAATTCTCTTATTTAATCATTTCTTCCATTTCACTTTAGGCACTCTCCATTCAAGAGCAAATTTCAGCATCTCATCTGAATCCATTTTGGTCTTTCCTTCCTTTCCTGTCTTTTTAATGACCTTTTGCTTTCTTCATGTATGTCATCCTTGATGTCATCCCACAACTTGTCTGGTCTTCAGTCACTGATGTTCAGTGCATCAAATCTAGTCTTCATATGGTCACTAAATTCAGGTGGAATATAATTGAGGTCATATTTTGGCTCTTGTAGACTTGTTTTAATTTCCTTCAGCTTCAACTTAAATTTGCATATGAGCAATTGATGATCTGTTCCACATTTGCCCCCTGCCCTTGTTCTGATCAATGATATTGAGCTTTCTATTGCCTCTTAGCACAGATGTAGTCAATCTGATTCCTGTGTATTCCATCTGGCCAGGTCCATATGTATGTATGTATGTTGTTGTTGTTAGATGCCATTGAGTTCATTTCAACTCATAACAATTCTATATACAACAGAATGAAACACTGCCCAGTTCTGCACCATTCTCACAATCCTTGCTATGCTTGAGCCCATCATTGCAGCCACTGTGCCAATCTATCTTGTTAAGGGCCTTCCCCTACTTCACTGACCTCCACTTTACCAAGTATGAGATCCTCTTCCAGTGACTGGCCCCTTCTGACAACATTACCAAAGTAGGTGAGATGAGGTTTGGCCATTCTTGCTTCTAAGGAGCATTCCAGCTGCACTTCTTCCAGGACAGATTTATTTGTTCTAGCAGTCCATGGTATTTTCAGTATTCTTTGCCAGCACCACAATCCAAAGGCACCAATTTTTCTTCTGTTTTCCTTATTCATTGTCCAGCTTTCACATGCATATAAGATTATTGAAAATACCATGGCTTAGTGTTCAAAGTGACATTTTTGCTCTTTAACACTTTAAAAAGGTCCCTTGTAGCAGATTTGCCCAGTGTAATACAATGTCTGATTATTCAATCTGTATGCTGAGCAAATAATCCAAGAAACTGGACTACATGAAGAAAAACACAGCATCAGGATTGGAGGAAGACTCATTAACAACCTGAGATATGCTGTTCAAACCTACCAGCTGCTCCCACGGGAGGGAGGTCAAGCAATCTAGTTCTGTAAAAATTTACAGCCTTGGGAATGCAGTGGGGGTTGCTATGAGTCTGAATTGACTCAATGGCAGTGCGCTTGGCAGTGGGTACACTCTAGTTAGTGATTTACCATCCTTTCCCTTCCCACCCCTGATAACCTTCAAATAAAGTATCTTCAAAGAGTATATTTTATTGATTTTTTATGGTAGTGGTCCCATATAATACTAGTCCTTTTGTGATTGACTAATATCACTCAGCATAATGTCCTCCAGTTTCATACATGTTATAAGGTGTTTCATAGATCCATTATTATTCTTTACTATTGTGTAGTATGCCATTGTGTGTATGTGCTATAGCTGTTTATCTATTCATCCATTGATGGGCACTTTGGTTATTTCCATAATTTTGCTATTGTGAATAATACTGTGATAAACATGGATGTGCATATATCTATTTGTGTCACAGCTTTATTTCTGTAGGATATATACCTGGTAGGGAGATTGCTGGATCGTATCATATTTCTATTTCCAATTTTTTTAAGGAAGTATCATTCCGTTTTCCCCAGTGGTTGCACTGTTTTACATTCCCACCAGTGGTATATGAGGGCTCCAGTCTCTCTACACCTTCACCATTATTTATTGTTTTCTGTTTTTTATGAACTTTGCTGTTAATGTTGGGGTTACATGATATCTCATTGTTGTTCTGATTTTCATCTTTCTAAGTGTGACATATTGATTGTACTCATGAGGAATCTGTACCTTGACCAGGAGGCTGTCATTCGAACAGAACAAGGGGACACTACATGGTTTAAAATCAAGAA
>NW_006921641.1:13693871-13723454 GCF_000298275.1 Orycteropus afer afer
CCTCAGAAGGAAGATGGGGCAATCTACTTCCGTAGTGATACTGCCTCAGAAACCCAAGGAGGGGTCGCTATGAGTCAGGTCTGATTCGATGGCACATAACAACAACAACAACACAACAAGCTTGCTCCTATTTTTTTTTATAATCATTATAATTTTAGGTGTTATATTTAAATTTTTGCTACATCTTGAGTTCATTTTAGTGTATGATGAGAGATATGGATCTTGTTTCATTTTTCTGCAAATGGAGTTTTGCCTGCACCATTTGTTAAAGAGATTATTTCTTCCTCCATTTAATGGTTTCAGCCCTTTGTCAGAGATCAGCTATCCATCGGTGGATGGATCTATTTCTGGGTCCTCAATTCTGTTCCATTAGTCCATGTATCTGTCATTGTACCAGTATCAGGGTGTTTTGGCTACTGTAGCTGTGAAGTAGGCACTGAGATCAAGGAGTGTGAGGCCTCTTACTTTGCTCTTCTTCTTTAGTAGTACTTTGCTTATCTAGGGTCTCTTTCCTTTCCATATAAAGTTGATGATTAGCTTTTCCATCTTTTTAAAGAATGATGATAGAATGTGGATTGGAAATGCTTTATAGTTATAAATTGTTTTAGGTAGTATTGACATTTTCATAATGTTAAGACCTCCTATCCATGAGCATGGTATAGTCTTCCATTTATGCAGGTCTCTTGTTTTCTTTTCTTTGGAGCTCTGGTAGCATAGTGCATAAGGCACTAGACTACTAACCAGAAGGCTGACGGTTCAAACCCACCAGCCACTCCTTGGAAGGAAGGTTGGGCAATCCACTTTCATAGTGATACCGCCTTGGAAACCCAAGGAGGGGTCGCTGAGTCGGGTCCAACTTGACGGCACATAACAACAACAACAACAACTTGTTTTCTTATAGTAGTGTTTTGTAATTTTCTTTGCATAGGCCTTTTGTAACACTTGTTAGACTTATCCCTACGTATATCATCTTTTGAGTGCCTGTTGTAAATGGTATTGTTTTCCTGGCTTCATTTTCAGTGTTCTCTCTGGTAGTATAGAGGAATCCAACTGACTTTTGTACATTCATCTTGTACCTTGCCTATTTGCTGAATCCTCCTACTAGTTCCAGTAGGGTTTTTTATTTCATTGACTCTCAGGGATTTTCTAAGTATGAGGTCCTATCATCTGCAAATAGAGATAGTTTTACTTATTCTTTGCCAATTTGGATGTCTTTTATTTCCCTTTCTTGCCTTATTGCTCTGGGTAGAACATCCAATATAATATTGAATAGGAGTGGTGATGAAGAGCATCTGTTCTGGTTACCTAGTGCTGCTCTGACAAGAATATACCACAAATAGGATGGTTTTAACAAACAGGAGTTTATTATCACAATTTGGAGGCTTTAAGTCCAAGTTCAAAGTACCAGGCTCTAGTGGCTGGGTGAAAGCTCCTCAACCTTGGGGTCCAGCTCTACCTCCTGCTCCCAGCCCACTGGAGCTAGAGGCATTTCTTCACTCAGACAGCTGCTGGCTGCTAAAGCTGAGAAGCCCCAAGGTTGACAAGTAAAAAGGCACAGTCCCAATGTTACCAAACCACATGGCAGGCCATTAACTTAAGTCCATTGTAAGTCCCAAGGTCGGCAGAGCATAGCAGGCTGCTGAGCAACAACACAGCTAAATGCAGGGTCCAAGCGTGCCATAATAAGCTGGAGACCATTCTCAAGGCTTCTCCTTATATGCAGGAAGCAGACCACATCCTAAAGGCTGCCTGTGGTATATCCCACCATGGAGTTGATTCGTAGTCTTATCATGGGGAATAACTACTACCAGCTGCCCAGCCACTCAACCAGGCCCAGCCAAGTTGACACACAAACATAATCACCACAGCATCCTTGTTTGATTTCCATTGGTAAGGGGAATATTTTCAGTCTCTCTCCATTGAGAATAATATTGACTGTTAATTTTGTGTATATACCCTTAATTATGTTCAAGAACTTTCCTTCTATTCCTTTTTTTTTCTTTCTTTTTTTAAATCAAGAGTGGGTGTTGGATTTTGTTAAATGCCTTTTCTGAGTCAATTGATATGATCAGGTGGTTCTTTTCCTTTGTTTTACTTATGTGGTGGATTACATTGATTGTTTTTCTAATGCTGAACCATCCTTACATATCTAGTATGAATTCTGCTTGGTCATGATGTATTATTTTTTTGGTATGCTGTTGGATTCTACTGGCTAGGATTTTGTTGAGAATTTTTGTGTCTATGTTCATGAAGGATTTGTTGTTGTTGTTGTTATGTGCCGTCAAGTTGGACCCGACTCATAGCGACCCCTCCTTGGGTTTCCGAGGCAGTATCACTACAGAAGTAGATTGTCCCATCTTCCTTCTGAGGAGTGACTGGTGGGTTTGAACCGCCAGCCTTCTGGTTAGCAGTCAAGTGCCTTAGCCACTATGCTACCAGAGCTCCTTCATGAAGGATATTGGCCCATAATTTTCTTTTTTAGGAGTATCTTTACCTGGCTTTGTGTCAGGGTTATTCTTGCTTCATAAAATGAATTTGGGAGTATTCCTTCTTTTTCTATACACTAGAATAGTTGGAGAAGAATTGATGTCAGCTCTTCTCTGAATGTTGGTAAAATTTGCCAGTGAAACCATCTGGGCCAGGACTCTTTGTTGTTGATAGTTTTTTTTAATGACCTGTTCAATTTCTTCTTTTCTTATGAGTCTGTTAAAATTTTCTACCCCAGTCTCTGTCAGTTTAAGTAGGTAGAGTGTTTCTAGAACTTTGTCCATCTCTTCTAGGTTTTCAAATTTATTGAAGTTTAATTTTTCATAATATTCTGTTATGATGCTTTTTTATCTCAGTTGGTTTTGTTGTAATGTCATTTATCTCGTTTCTTATTTTCATTATTCACATCTTCTCAATTTTTCCCTTTGCCACTTTGGCCAGTGGTTTGTCAATTTTATCGGTTCTCTCAAGGAACCAACTTCTAATATAAACTTCTAATATAAAGAAGGAAAGGAGAGGATGGTGGTGGTAATTTTATTATTTTTCTGTTTCCTATTTCATTTATTTCTGCTCTGATCCTTATTGTTTCCTTTCTTCTGATAACTGTGGTCCACTTTTGCTGCTCCTTTTCTATTTGTTCAAGTTGTTGGGTTAAACTATTGATTCTTCCAATTTTTTCTTTTTTGATGTGTGGATATACTGTTATAAATTCTTGTCTGAAGACTGCTTTTGCTGTGTCCCAAAGTTTTGGTATGTTGTGCCTTCATTCTCATTTAATTCTAAGAATATTTTAATTTATTCTATTATCCAGTGGGAGCTCTGGTGGTGTAGTGCCTAAGGCATTTGACTGCTAACCAGAAGGCTGGCGGTTCAAACCTACCAGCCACTCTATAAGGAAGGTTGAGCAATCTACTTCTGTAGTGATATTGCCTAGGAAATCCAAGGAGGGGTTGCTATGAGTCGGATCTGACTCCATGGCAGTGCATTGCATTTTGTTTGTTGCATTATCCAATAGTTTTTAAGTAAGGTATTATTCAGTTTTCATGCATTTAGTTTTTCCCCCCTGTTCTTTCTGTTATTAGTTTCTAGTTTTATAGCAGTATGATGACAGAAGATACGTTGTATTATTTTGATATTTTTAATTTATTGAGGCTTGCTTTGTGGCCTAAAATATGGTCTGTTCTGCAGAATGATTCATGTGCATTGGAGAAGAATGTGTATTGTGCTACTGTTGGTGGTGTGTTCTGTATATATCTATGAGCATCGAGTTGGTTGGTTGTTTTATTTAGATCTTCTGTATCTTTGTCGACATTTGCTTCTTCTGAGACAACTAGGGAGAGAGGGTCTCTTGAGCCAGTCTGCTAGCACAATGGAATTTTACATAGCAAATGTAATCATGGAAGTGACGTCCTATCACTTTTGCCATATTCTATTGATTACAAGCAGGTCAGAGGTCCTGTCCATAATAAAGGGAAGGGTATTACACAAAGGGATGAACACCAGGAAGGTGGATCATGGGGTGGGGGGGCAGGACACTCTAGAGTTTGTCTTCCATAAGCCATGTGGAACCCACCATAGAACTGCAGTAGACCTCTTGAGGGCTTAGGATGCAGCTGAAGCAAGGCAGTTACTTTCTGTTTGTTTTTTATTTTCTCCTCTACAGCTGCATTGTCTTTCATCTGCTCCTCTCTTTGAACCTGTTTCAGGCTTCTCTTTCTGCAGACCAGATTTTTACGCCTCTGTGCCTACCGCCAAAGATGACTACCTCAGCACCCCACACACACACCCCATTCTCTGCAGGCTTTGCTCTGATTGACTAGCCATAAGCATCTCTGTTTCTCACTTCTATTCTCTCAGGAGATGCTGGTCGGCTCAGCCAAACCCATGATTTAGCTGCCCAATCAACAACAGCCCAAAAGAAGCAGAGTACCATAAACAAACATGACTCCAGGGGCCTACCACTTGGAGAGTGGGGATACTTCTCAGAGATGGTGATGTATAGGCTGAGCAGATGTCCCAAAAGATGTGTCCTCAGCTGTCTTTCCATGGTTTCTAAAGCTAAACAAACAAACAAATCCAAACCCTCAGGGAGCTAGAAAACCAGCAGGTATTCTTTAAGCTTCAAGGCACAGGTGCTAAATTGTGTTTAGCTCAGAATGGGGAGAATATCCTCACCCCCAAGAGGTTAGACAGTTGCCTGGGGTCAGATCAAGGACCAGATACCACACTGTCCCCCACAATATCCTTATCTCCTCCCACACCCACTGAACACGCTGCTTCCTTCCTCCTTGAGCCCAAGCATAGAAACAAAAAGCTCAAGACTTCATGCAAATCAGATGTGAAAACAGATGCCTAGGGACTCATAAACCCCAAGGTTTCGTCAGATATACCCAGACAAATCTGAATTCTCTTTGGACTCAGAAGATGTATCACCTTACAGAGCCATTAGGAGGATTAGAAATAGGGCACATGAATTCCTGAGCCTAGAAGGTTGGGCAATCTACTTCTGTAGTGATACTGCCTTGGAAACCCAAGGAGGGGTTGCTATGAGTCAGGGCCAACTCGATGGCACATAACAACAACAACAACAACAACAGCACCTGGCATGTGATAGTTGCTCAGTGAATTGAGATGGTGGTAGTGTACAATGAAGGATGAAGGGGAGGAGGGATATAAAGAAGAAAAAGGATATAAAGAAGAAAAGGAGAGGATGGTGGTGGTAATGATCATGGTGATGATTCTTGGCCAAAGTCCAAAGACCTGATTTAATTCACTAAGCCCTTGCTACTCAAAGGACCTGCTACCCATGGACTTGTATCATCAGCATCACCTGGCAGCATTTTGTAAATGCAGACTCTCAGGCTTCACCCCAGACCTACTGAATGAAAACTTGCATTTTAACAAGATCCCTAGTGAGTCATCTGCACCTGAAAGTTTGAAAAGCACTGCTTTAACCCCCTGATTTTCAAACTTAGCTACATATTGAAATCACCTGGGGAGCTTTAAAAAATACTGATACTTGGACCCTGCTTTCAGAGATTTGATGTAATGGTATTGGATATGCCCTAGATGTTGGGCTTTCAAAAGCTCCTGGGTGATTCTAATGTGCAGCAGAGTTTGAAGACTACTATGCTAACCCATTATATCAGTTAGAATTGCATGACTCAATTATAACATGTAATTATGTGTACATAGTTGTATGTAACACTCGTGTTAAAAAAATAAATAAGTAAATAAGCCTGGAGGCAGGCATTCCAGAGCTGGGGCAATGGCTCAAAGAAGTTACCAAGAGCCCAGTTTCCTTAAAGCTTCCTAATCTTCCACGTTTGGGAGCTCTGGTAGTGTGGTGCCTAAGGCACTTGACTGCTAACCAGAAGGCTGGTAGTTCAAACCCATCAGCCACTCCTCGGAAGGAAGATGGGGCAATCTACTTCCGTAGTGATACTGCCTTGGAAACCCAAGGAGGGGTCGCTATGAGTCAGGTCCTACTCGATGGCACATAACAACTACAACAATCTCCCACGTTTAGTATGTTAGCTGTGCCAACAAGCATCTCATCTGCATTCCAAGCAGGAGGAAAAGAGGAAGAGATAAGAACAAAGTGGACATTCTAAAGCACAGATAAATCTACTCTCCTTTAACAAAATTTCTTGGAAGCCCCATCTGGCAACTTTGGCTTGTATCTCATTAGTTATAAGTGTGTCACATTGCCACCCATAGATGCAAAGGGGGATTGGAAGACTGAGTATTTTAAGTTGAACATGGTGTTATCCCGGACAAGAAATGAAATTAGGTTGGTAAGAAAAAAAGAGAAAATGGCTATTGGGCAAGAATCCAGCAGGATCAGCCACACCAGCCTAACACTTAGTTGCTGAGCTCCAGTCTCCGCACTGAAGGACATGCCTCACCTCAATTGATCGATCTCCCTCTCTCAACACCTCTGGGGGAGATTTTCTACCTGTCAGAGACAACATAATGGCAATGTCTCCCTGTTTCCTTCCACATAGCTTCCCTCAGATATGAATTATCCTCAAGCAGGTGCCAGAGAACTGTCTCCCCACACTTTCCCAAGACCTGACGCAGCAGCAAGCAATGCCAGTGTCTGGGGAGAGGAGAAAGAAGATCCCTTGGTTCTCACTGGTTAACCCTGTCTGTGAAATGGTAATAATTATGGAAGCATGCCCTACCTCCCTCTATCAAAAAGGCTGATTTTTGCGAAAGTGCTTTGTAAATTACAAGGAGTGATAATGACAGAGATGATGGGATGACAATGATGAAGATGTAAAGGTCTCTTGGGGGACTGGAAAGCTGAGCCTGAGTCCACCAGTGAGCTCCCTCACTATTGGGAGCAGCAGGACAAAGGCTCTGCCCGTGCCTGGAGTGGCCCAAGGCTCAGATCCTGAGGACTGCAGAGGTTGCATAGGTTGCCAGCAACCAAGAGCGCCTCCCGCCCTTTCCCAGACTGCTCTGCCCTTGCACCCCCAAAGGAGGGGAATTGCCTGGGACTACATTTTTCTTCAGCAAATTATTCTGTTTCCAGATGGCTTGAGACCAAAGCCATGTCACTTTGCTGCAGTATCCGCATAGGGGAGCTGGGCCAGCAGATGCCTGGGGACACTGCGGGGTCTCTGGGAAAGGCCGTGGAGCTGCTCACAGCAGTGCACTTGTCACTGCAGCTGCCCCTGCCTCCAAGCCCCGTACTAGTCCCTCAACCCCCTGCCTACTCTGAGCCATTACATAGCGTGTGTTGACAGAGCTGTGTAGTTACAGCCTTAGCCTCTCATCCTTGGGGCTGACAGCACTCAGCCAGGAGAAAGGCACCTGTTTAAGGAGTAAGATGGTTAGTTAACTTTGCACATCTGTGTTTTACTTTGGGGCACAAAGACAAAGGTGTTGGCTTTGCCACTGAAGGACTCTGTGACATCACCAAACTCACTTGTCCACTGTGGGCCTCATTTCTCTAATGAGGCCAATATAGATCTATCTTTCATTCTTCAAGGTGGGAGATTATGAAGTCTCTTAAGGTTTGCATTTATAATATTTAACAAGTGATACAGAATTGAGAAGGAGCTCTAGTGAATAGTGGTTAAGGCATGCAGCTGCTAACCAAAAGGTCCATGGTTTGAACTCACTAGCTGCTCCATAGGAGAAAGATGAGGCACTCTGCTTCCATAAAGATTTACAGCTTTAGAAACACTATGGAGCAGTTCTACTCTGTCCTGTAAGATCATTTTGAATTGGAATCAACTCGATGGCAGTGGGTTTGTTCTTGATTTTTATAGAATTGAGTCGCTACTATATCTAATAAGCTGTACTGAGCATTTCTATATTCCAGACCTCATGCCAGGCAATTTAGATGAATTTTCTTATTTAATGTTCACAGCAGCTATGTGGAGATACTGCTATCATTCCCATTTTACAGATGAAGAAACTGAGGCTCAGATAATGAATTACTATTAAAATTGGTGACAAATGACAGGAAACCCCAAAGAAAAGTGGCTTAAATGAGATAGCTCCCAAGATCACTGGAAGTTATCAATTTATTTCTCCAACATGTAGACCCCCAGAGGTAACTTCATGGTGGTTCTAAAGCACCACAGTGTCAGGGACCCAGCTTCTTTCTATCTCGTCGCTCTACCTTCCATTCCCAAGGTTCCCTCGTTGTCTGATAAAGATGCACTTTTTCTTTAAAGTCGATTCCTAGAAGTTGCATGTGCCAAATGTAGTCATTTGGCCACTTCTACCAGCAAGGGAGGCTGGGAAATGTAGTGTTCATTTTGGGTGGTCATATGCCCAGCTAAAGGCTGACACAGTTTACACTTGACTACTAACCTAAAGGTTGGTGATTCCAACCAACCCAGTAGTGCCATGGAAGAAAGGCCTGGCTGTCTGCTTCTGTAAAGACTACAGCCAAGAAAACCCATCGGAATAGTTCGGACGTCTCTTACTCTGTAACACATACATTGCATCGCCATGTGTCAGAATTGACTCAACAGCAATGGGTTGGGTTTTTTCTTTTCTTTTTTCCTTAATGCTAGCTAAAATTGTGGGTATTTTGTTATAATAAAGGAAGTTATGACTGGTTAAGAGCACAGACTGTCCATAGAGTCACACTGCTTAGGTTTAATCTGATTACTATCATTTGTTAATGTATGACCTTGAGCAGTTTGTTCATTCATTTATTCAGTAAATATTTATTGGGAATCTACTTCAAGAGAACTATTCTAGGAGCGAGGGACAGAATAGTGAACAAAAAGACAAAAATCCCTGCCATTGTGGAATTGCATTACACATGTGACAACGAGCTCAAGCATGGTAACAATTGTGAGGATGGTGGATGACCAGCCAGTGTTTCGTTCTGTTGTACATAGGTGTGCACATCAAGTCAGAACTGACAGCACCTAACAACAACAAAAGAGGGGAAATGAACAAGTAATAAGTAAAACCTATCCTGCGTTAGGTTCTGAGTATTGCATGCTGGGAGGAAAATAAATCAGCGGAGGGGACAGGATGTCTGGAATAAGAGTGTTTTAGGGAGTGGGAACCACAAGGGCCCTGAGGCGGAGAGTGATGGAGGATGGAGGATGGAGGAGGTAGAGTGAGGGCTGAGCAGACCTTGAGGATCAGTGTCAGGACTTGGGCTTTTACTCTGGGTGAGATGGGAGACTGCAAAGCACAATGAGGGAGGAATGATGTAGGGTTGATAGGATCACTCTGGCTACCGAGCTGAGAATGGTCTGAAGGGGCAGAGTGAAAGCAGAGAAACTAGTCAGGAGGCTACTGTGATGATCCTGGAGAGAGGTGATGGTGGCTAGGACCCCAGTGAAGGCAGTGCTGTGGGGAGAAGTGATCAGTCTTTTGAAGATGGAGTTGAGTGGATTTGCTAATAGATTCACTGTGGGGTAGGAAGGAGGAGAGAGTCAAGGATGCCTCCAGGCTTAATGATATGAGCAAAGGAAAGGGTGGAGGTGCCCATTTACCAAGCAGGGGACAGCTATCAGTGAAGCAGATTTGGGGGCAGGGGAGGGGGAGGTATCATGAGCTGCAATTTGGTTGTGTTGAGTCTGAGAAAATTATCAGACCTCCAATTGGAGAGGGCAGGAAGGCAGATGAATGCATGAGGCTGGAGTTCAGGAAGAAGCCGAGGCTGGAGTTCAGGGAGAAGCCCAGGCTGGAGACATAAATTTGAGATTTGTCAGCATATAGGTGGTATGTAAAGGCAAGAGCTTGAAAGGATATCAAGGAAATAAATATGGGGGTTAATCTGTGCATGCCTCACTTTCTCCATCTGAGTTATGAGGATAAAATGCCATCATCTACAAAGCACTTAGACCATTGCTTGGCACATCTGCACTTGTTGTAGTGGCAATTATTATAACCTGCTCAATGTTCTTGTGTTTACGCCATAGCTACTGAGTGGTTCAGGGGACCATGTTGGGTGTTTTTGGGGAGGAATGCCAAGAATATCAGTACCATTGCCCCACCCTGGCATTCAAAGCTCTTTGACATTGAACCTGGCAGTTCAGCCCACCTTAACAGACTTACTTCTGACTCCTACCCCACCCAGACCTTCTTGCAAGCCTCTGTTCCCCTCATCCCTAGTGCTCAACACCCCTGCACTGTTCTTTCTCTGCTGCTGTCCCTAGGGACATTGGCTCCTCTTCCAATTACCATCTCTATAAACCCAAGTCCTTTAGGTCCCTCCCTATTGGCTCCTTCTCCAAGAAATCTTCCTCATTCATACCCTTACCCCAACCAGATACGAACTCACCCATCTGGAAACCTCAGATCCCTTGGTGTCTCACTGGAGATACCTGTTCCTGTCTTCCTGGAGGCAAGCTAATTGGGTAGCAGACTGTCTCTCCTCCACATCCAGCCTGGGAGCTCCTTGCAAGCAGGAACCAGTGTGGTACAACTGTGTAGCCAATGCCTGGCATGGGACCTAGCGCCCAGCAGGTACCCATCCATGTCTGCTAGTGGAACTGAGTGGAGAATCATGGAGAAACTTGTCCTGTGACTGTGGAGACAAGGTAGCCCAAGGCTACTGATGGTAAGGGCTGTGCATGGGCCATTGTGGGTGAACAGGTCCTATATAAGAAGCTGCTGGATTAGTATTTACAATTACAAAAAGATGGAAACAACCTACCTGCCCATCGACAGAAGAATAAATAACAAAACTATGGTACCTATGCACAATGGAATACTGTTGCTGTTGTTGTTGTTGTTGTTATGTGCCGTCAAGTCAGACCTGACTCATAGCGACCCCTCCTTGAGTTTCCGAGGCAGTATCACTACGAAAATAGATTGCCCAACCTTCCTTCCGAGGAGTGGCTGGTGCGTTTGAACCGCCAGCCTTCTGGTTAGCAGTCAGGTGCCTTAGGCACTACGCTACCACAGCTCCTAATGGAATACTATGCAGCACTAAAGAATAATGCAGAATCTGCAAAGCACCACATAACGTGGATGAACTTGGAGGACATTATGCTGAGTGAAAGAAGTCAATCACGGAAGGACAAATATAGTTTGTTCATTATTATAAAAAGTCAAGGAAATTTTATATGTGGAAGGAAACTTTCTTTGTTGGTTACCAGGAGTGGGAGGGAAGGGGAAGGAACACTGCAAAAAAAAAAAAAAGAATGCATTGACCCATGTCACTTTAGTTTTGTGTATTTCACTGTATATAAGTCATATTTCAATAAAATGTATTTAAAAAGAAAGAAAGAAAGAAGAGGAAGCTGCTGGAGCTCAAGGAGGAAACAATCCCTGGGTGAGTCAGGGAAGGTCTCAATCAGAGTCTGGGACAGAGTCAGAGTCAGAGCATTTCACAGAGCTTGGAGAAGGAGGAAGGGGAGTAAACTATGGGCCCGGGCTGCAAAGGCCTGGAGGCAGAAGTGCCTGAGGCTTGGTCTGAAGCCCTGTAGTGGGTACTGAAAGGATGACGGACATATTTCCAAAGTGTCTCTGCAGGATCAGGGTTAAAATAAACTCTGGCTGTCCTATGTTCAGGGGGCATATGAAATAACCAAATCTTCTGTCTTAAAAAGGAGGATCTGCGGTCTGACAAAGGCCCAGGTGCCCCCAGAAAGGATGGGACAGTGGGTGGGAACTGGACGTTGTCTTGGAAATCAGGGACACTAGGGCTGTGGTTGTAGTTGAAGAATAAAGCAGCCATGATGCACCAAGAGTCAGCAAGCAGCATCTTTCCAGCCCACAGATGTGAGAAAAGGCAATATGCAGCCTCAGTGCCACCCGCTCGCAGTGCCCTGGTAGCTTCCTGCTGCCTGCACCCTGTGTGTACACTAGGGCCACTGCAGCATCATGGGCTGTTTGGAGGAATAAAGACGTGTGAAATCCCCTATGGGCTGGAGCTTCCCTTTCCTCTCTCCCCACCACCCTTTCTCTGACAACCATATCTTGCCTGGCGTGAGGCGCATTCCTCCCCACTTCTGGGTCTCCAGGGCATAAGGAGGATGGAACCACACAGGGCTAGAGTGCCACTTGCCTCTTGTCCCCTGACCTTGTTGGCATGGATCCAGAGTCCACACTCCAGCCACCTCGTGGCACTGGCTGCCTGCCTAGTGACCCTGAAAGCAAGTTCCTGGGCAAGGACTGCTGTCATTTCACAGAGGATATAGGGGCACATGCCCAGGGCTACACAGCTACTAAACAGGGCAGGAGCAAGGACATGTGCCCAGGCCCTGCAGCTCCAAACCCTGACCTCTTTCACTCTTCCATGCTGCCTAGTTCCTAAGGAACCTAAAGACATACTGGCTTCTGACTTTGAAATGGAGATCTCTACAGTGCAGTGATTAAGGGTGTGGGCTCGGAGATCAGACTACCTGAGTTCAAATCCCAGCCCTTTCACTTACTGTCGGTGTGAACTTGAGAAAATTGTATAAGACTTCTGAGCCTCTCTTTCCTTTTTGGTAAAATGAGAATAAAAGGTTGATTGTGAGGATTAAATGACTTAAAAAGGTAAAGCTCTAAAAACATGTCTGGGCACCTAGTAAAAATTCAATCAATATTTTGGTTGCCATTTTTACTGTGCTATTTAGCACTAAATTCGCCTGCAGCCTACTCTCTTGTGACAGCATCCTGTCCCTTAGGCCTGTCCAGGTCTCACCGAGTCACAGGTTTCAGTCCCACCTAAGCTAGTGGCCTCTTTGGGGGTCTCCCTGAGCCTGGTTGGTGCCATGGGCCCCCAGATTCTTCAGGCAGAGGAAGCCCACTTTTTGTCCAGCCCCTAACTCTCTTCAACTCAGGCTCCACTCCTCTGTACAGATTTTAATGAAAATGGCTTCATCGACGAGGAGGATCTGCAGCGTATCATCCTCCGACTGCTGAACAGCGATGATGTGTCTGAGGACTTGCTGATCGACCTCACGACACATGTGTGTACCTGTGGGCTATGGGCAGGGGTGGGGTAGCAGGTAATTGTCCAACACCCCTGGTTGTCTGGCTGCCCATCTTGGGAGACAACAGGTCAGTCTCAGGGCCAAGCCTAAAGCAGATGGCCTTTGGTGCACACATGGCTTGGGGTCCCTGTGGGAGGCAGGCAGGATAAGAGATGGGTACACAGCTGGAGACAAATATCCCTCAATTCTCCATCCTTCCTCAAAGATGGTGATTCCTATGCAATGTGCCATGATCTACCCATTCCAAGGGGATCCCTCCACCAACACTACAGTCATTCCAGGCAGAGGGGCCAAAAGGAGGATTAGCATCAAATATCTGCTTCTTCACCCACTACCCTCTCCATAATCCCAAAATCAAAAACCAAACTTTCTGCTGTGGAGTCAGATCTGACAGAGTGACTCCTTGGGTTTCCAAAGTGGTATCACTATGGAAGTAGATTGCCCAACCTTCCTTCTGAGGAGTGGCTGGTGGGTTTGAACTGCCAGCCTTCTAGTTAGCAGTCAAATGCCTTAGGCACTATGCTACCAGAGTTCCTTCCATAATCCCAGCACAACCCAATGCCCAGATGTCCCAAAGTGACAGTTCAAAGTAGAGCAAAACCTTAAGACAGCCTCACAAACCCAAGAGATGGCATGATTCTACTTGTCATAGACCATGAAAATCTTCAAGTATATTTGGTCTGGATAGAAACTAGAAGCAAAGATTAAACCAGGTGTACTCTATTGAGTGGGCCATTGCTGCCTCCCCTACCCAACTGAGTCCCTGAGACTGGGTGGCAGAGGGTAGGGATGGGAACTGTCTTAGTGTCCTAGAACTGCTGTAACAAAATATCACAAACTAGGGGGCTTACAAGAACAAATATTTATTATCTCACAATTCTGGAGGTTAGAAGTCCAAATCAGGTATCAGCCATGTTGATTCCTTCTGAGGCTCCGAGGAACAGTCTGTCTCATGTGTCTCTCCCAGCTTCTGGTAGCTCCAGGCATTCATTGGCTTGCAGTAGTAGTGTCACATAGTATCCTTCCTCTGTCTCCCTGTCTGGGTGTATCTTCTCCTCTTTTATAAGGACACCAGTCATATAGGATCAGGACTCATCCTACTCCAGTATGATCTCATGTCAACCTAACCAATAATATCTTCAAAGACTATTTCCAAACAGGGTCACATTCACAGGTATAGGGGTTAGGACTTCAACATACCTTTTGAGGAACATAGTTCAGTTCATAACAAGTATATCCACCAGCATCCCTGCTCTAACTGCCAAGTTTGTGCCAGAAACACTGGGAGGGATCTTCCCATGAGTAGACTCAACCATCAGGTTCCAAACCTTAGTGCAAATAACCTCCTTTCTCAAATTTGGTTTCTGGTCTATGGAATGGGGATAAAAATACCTGTTTCACAGAGGGTCATAAGGACTCAAGGACATGAGATGAGTGTCAAACTGACAGAGATCCAGACATATGGTAGCCACTCAACATACAGTACTTCCTTCCATGTCCCCTCCATCCCCATTTCACTGTCCTGACACTGGATTCCTCTCTGCCTCCTTCCCCACCTACACTGGGCAGGTCCTGAGTGAGTCTGATCTGGACAATGACAACATGCTGTCTTTCTCAGAGTTTGAACATGCAATGGCCAAGTCTCCAGATTTCATGAAGTAAGGAGTTCTGGAGGGGGAGGGGCTGCAAGAGGGGGAGTAGGAAGAGCCTCATCTTCTCTTGGCCAATGGTATACCTCTGTCTTCCCAAGGAGGTCATAAGTTTCCAGAGTACTTGCAGATTCTTTCAGAATCAGTAAAACTGGACCTTCTTTGAAATTAGGTAACCTAGGAAGAGACTGGGGGTAGGCTAATAAAGAGGAGGACTGGATTCTAGGCTTTTCAAACAATGTGGGTGGTCCAAACTCAGGTTCATGCAGCTCTACAGCTGGCACATCTGTATGCTTTGCCCAAAGTCCTCTTGGATCTGGGACTGACCCAATGAGTTGCCTTTCTTTTATTCCTGCTTCCCTCCACCCTCTATCTAGGGAGGCCACTAGGAATTGGGGATTTGCGCAGGTCTATACCATGTCGGAAACCCAAAGAGGGGTCACTATGAGTGGGATCCAACTCAACAGCAGTGATCTTGAGCTATTAAGATTTTGAAGGAGCCCTGGTGGTGCAGTGGTTAAGTGCTCATCTGCAAACCAAAAGGTTGGAGGTTGGAACTCACCAGGTACAGTGAAAGATGTGGCAGTCTGCTATAAAGATTGTTGTTGTTGTTGTTGTTATGTGCCGTCAAGTCAGCCCTGACTCATAGCGACCCCTCCTTGGGTTTCCGAGGCAGTATCACTACGGAAGTAGGATTGCCCAACCTTCCTTCCGAGGAGTGGCTGATGGGTTTGAACCGCCAGCCATCTGGTGAGCAGTCAAGTGCCTTAGCCACTATGCTACCAGAGCTCCCAGTCTTAGAAACTCTATGGGACAGTTCTACTTTGTCCTACAGGGTCACTATGAGGCAGGATTGACTTTATGGCAATGTGTTTGGTTTTTCGATCTGAAGATTCTGGTGATAGAGCCTAGAGAAGAACTCATGCATTTCCAACTCTTGATTCAGACAGAAAAGAAACTCAACTACAGATGCAATTCTACTTCTTAGAGTGGGAAGGGACTTGATGGTCCTATCTGGTCTAAACACCCTTGAGAAGACTGAGACATCTCCATGTATCCCTGGCCGTGTTTAACAGTCATTTTCAAATCTGTCAAACAACAGATATGCTTTATCCCTTTATTTCCTTTATGCACAGGAAATGCTTTATCCCTGGAGGTATAGCCCATTGTGTTATAAAACAGCACTACTAGAGTGTCCTTCCTAATGTTCAGCTAACATCTATTTACATCTGTCTTCTATTCCTGAGGAGCTCTGGTGGTACAGTGATTAAGACATTTGGCTGCTAACCAAAAGGTCAGCAGTTCAAATCCACCAGTCTGTCCATGGGAGAAAGATGAGGCAGTCTGCTTCAGTAAAGATTTCCCAAAAAAACCAAACTCACTGCTGTCGAGTCAGATCTGACTCATAACAACCCCTCCTTGGGTTTCCGAGGCAGCATCACCATGGAAGTAGATTGCCCCATCTTCCTTCTGAGGAGTGGCTGGTGGGTTTGAATCGCTAGCCTTCTGGTTAGCAGTCAAGTGCCTTAGGCACTACACTACCAGAGCTCCCCAGTAAAGATTTACAGCCTTGAAAAACCCTGTGGGGCACTTTTATTCTGTCCTATGGGGTTACTATGAATCAGAATTGACTCAATGACAGTGGGGGGTTTTGTTTGTTTGTTTGTTTGTACTCCTGGGTCTTGTCCTGCCCCTTAGTGTCAAGTTGTTGTTGCTGTTGTTAGGTGCCATCAAGTCAGCTCCAAATCATAGCAACTCTGTGTACAACAGGACGAGACACTGTGTGGTCCTTTGCATCCTCTCAAGCATTGCTATGCTTGGACCCATCATTGCAGCCACTGTGCCAACCCATTTCATTGAAGGTCTTTCCCTTTTTTCCTGACCCTCCACTTTACCAAGCACAATATCCTTCTCCAGGCACTGGTCCCTTCTGACAATATAACCAAAGTAGGTGAGATGAAGTCTGGCCAGTCTTTCTTCCAAGAAGCTATATTTCTTCCAGAATGGATTAGTACACTCTTCTGGCAGTCCAAGATATTTTCAGTATTCTTCGCCAACACCACATTTCAAAGATATCAACTCTTCTTCAGTTTTCCTTATTCATTGTCCAGCTTTCACATGCACATGAAGTGATTGAAAATGCCATGATGGCTTGGGTCAGGTGCACCTTAGATTTCAAAGTGACATCTTTGCTCCTCAACACTTTACAGAGGGCTTTTGTAGCAGATTTGCCCAGTGCAATATAACATGTGATTTCTTGACTGCTGCTTCCATGGGTGCTGATTGTGGATCCAAGTAAAATAAAATCCCTGACCATCTCAATTTCTTTTCTCCATTTATTTTGATGTTGTTTATTGGTTCCACTGTGAGGATATTTTTTTCTTAATTTTATTGTGATTTGGGTGAAAGTTTACAGAGCAAATTCATTTTCCATACAGTACTTCATATACATTTTGTCTCATGACATTGACTGCAATTTCCCACAATGTAACAGCTCTCTTCCCACTTCCTCCTCATAGTTGCCTCTTCCCTGAGTCCTTCCCTTCCATGCACTCCTGCCCTCCCATGCCACCCCCAACAGCTGCATCCCTGTGTAAACACTGCCTTTCTGTTCTCCCATGACTGATCACTCCAAGGAGTGTATCTACCTGACGTAAATGTTCACTCCATTTGCCTGTCTATTGTTTAGCTGGAAGCCACAGGAGTGAGCTCAGTAACTGTGAGGATTTTTTATTTCTTTATATTAAGGTGTAATTCATACTGAAGGCTGTAGTCTTTGATCTTCTTCTGTAAGTTCTTCAAGTCATCTTCACTTTCAGCAAGCAAGGTTGTATCACCTGCATATGGCAGGTTGTTAACGAGTCTTCCTCCAATCCTGATGCTACGTCTTCTTCATATAGTCCAACTTCCTGGATTACTTGCTAAGCAGACAGATTGAACAAGTATGGTGAAAGGATACAACCCTGATGCACACCCTTACTGATTTTAAACCATGCTCAAAAAACTCACTGCTGTCAAGTCGATTCCTACTCATAGTGACCCCTCCCTGGGTTTCCAAAGTGGTATCTCTACAGAAGTAGATTGTCCAATCTTCCTTCCAAGGAGTGACTGGTGGGTTTGAACCGCCAGCCTTCTGAGTAGCAGTCAAATACCTTAGGCACTACGCCACCAGAACTCCCCTAAACCATGCAGTATCCCCATATTCTGTTTGAATGATTGCCTCTTGGTCGATGTACAGGTCCCTCATGAGCACAAGTAAGTGTTCTGGAATTCCTATTCTTCACAATGCTATCCATAATTTTTTACAATACACACAATTGAATGCCTCTGTATAGTCAATAAAACACAGGTAAACATCTTTCTGGTATTCTTTGCTTTCAGCCAAGATCCATCTGACATCAGTAATGATATCCCTCATTCCACGACCTCTTCTGAATCTAGCTTAAGTTTCTGGCAGTTCCCTCTCAATATACTGCTGCAACCATTTTTAAATTAATTATCTTCAGCAAATTTTTGCTTGCACGTGATATTAATGACATTGTTGGATAATTTTCACATTCTGTTGGATCACCCTTCTTTGGAATGGGCACAAATATGGATCTCTTCCAGTTAGTTGGCCAGGTAGCTATCTTCCAAATTGCTTGGCATAAATGAGTGAGCACCTTCAGCCCTGCATCCATCTGTTGAAACATCCCATTGGTTATTCCATCAATTCCTGGAGACTTGTTTTTCACCAATGCCTTCAGTGCAACTTGCACATCTTCCTGCAATAGTTCTTGATGACATGTTACCTCCTGAGATGATTGAATGTCAACCAATTATCTTTGGTTCAGTAACTCTTCATTTTCCTTCCACCTTCTTTCGAGGCTTCCTGTGTTGTTCAGTATCTTGCCCATAGAATCCTTCAATATTGCAACTCAAGGCTTGAACTTTTCTTCAGTTCTCTCAGCTTAAGAAATGCCAAGTGTGTTCTTCCCCTTTGATTGTCCAATCCAGGTAAATACACATTTCGTTGTAATACTATACTTTGTCTTCTAGAGCTGCCCTTGGAAATCTTCTGCTCAACTCTTTTACTTCATCATTTCTTCTATTCACCTTAGCTACTCTCCTTTTAAGTTTCAGAGTCTCTTCTGACACTCATTCTCATCTTCTCTTCCATTCCTGTCTTTTTAATTACCTTTTGCTTTCTTGGTGTATGATGTTCTTGATGTCATCCCACAACTGGTCTGGTCTTTGGTCACTGGTGTTCCATGCATCAAATGCATTCTTCAGATGGTCTCTAAATTCATATTTTGGCTGCCATGGACTTTGTTTTACTTTTCTTCAGCTTTAACTTAAATATGCATATGAGCAATTGATGGTCTGTTCTACAGTCTGCCCCTGACCTTATTCTGACTG
Organism: Orycteropus afer afer; assembly: GCF_000298275.1. Lineage (NCBI taxonomy): Eukaryota > Metazoa > Chordata > Mammalia > Tubulidentata > Orycteropodidae > Orycteropus > Orycteropus afer. Next base: position 13,712,821 of record NW_006921641.1, read on the forward strand.
ATGATATTGAGCTTCTCCATCGTCTCTTTCAACAGATGTAGTCTATTTGATTTCTGTGCATTCCATCTGGCAAGGTCCATGTGTATAGTTGCTGATTATGTTTATGTGGGTCTCATAGTCTAGGCTCTTTTGATAGTAAGAAAGAGTACTCACTCAGGATGGTTTAACAAACAAAAAAAGAACAAAGACAGCTAGACCTCAGAGAGTGCCAGGACAGGAGCCCGGAAAAGTTGTTTTTTCTCTCTTGGTGCCCAGCTTTTCTGCGTCTCTTCTCAACTTCCCTGCATTTCACTTCATGCTGCAAACCAGCAATCTCCGCTTTGTCAGACCCAAGGCCAAACATGGCTTACCCTCATTGTCAAGTCTATATATGTTGAGCCTCAAATGGTCCTCAGTAACTCTTACCTACTCTCTCAGCTCTGATGCCAAACTCCTTGAGGAGAATATCTGACTGGCCTACCTTGGGTCCAATACCTACCCCTCTTGTAACCCTCTGTATGGGGGATAGGGCCTTATCCTTCCAATGTGGCTAATAGGTGGCTGTGGTTTAGGCTAACTTTCTAAAAAATAGCTACCATACTTGGAACCACCCCAGCCAAGGTTGATTCCTCTTCTTACTTGGCAGTTCATCAAATAACTGAAGCTGGCTATAATCCTGTCCTCCTTGAATTTCTCTTTTAGTCACTTCATTTCTTTTCATTGGTTCCTGGAACACAGGTTCTGAGACCCTCTGTCATTCCAGTGGTGGTAAAAGAAGCATAAAGAAGGCTTTGGGTTGACTTGGGAGAGCTAAAAACTGGTCATTGCCCAGAGAGTGGGATAAAAGAGGAAGTCAAGGAGGGTGGCTCTAGGATTACTGTGACCCTGAAGTTAGAAGAAGGCCCATTAGAACTGCAGGCTCCAGGTAGCTTATGGAATTCTTTCTTTCAGCTCCTTTCGGATTCACTTCTGGGGATTCTGATGTGGCTGTAAAGACCTCATCTGGTGGCCTCAGGAGAGACCCCCAGAATTTGGAATTCAAACCCCTCCAGACACTGGAGGAATCTGCTTTGAAGTATGACCTTGTTCCTGCCCAGCCCTCACCTTTAGAATAATGTTTATCAAATAAAGTAAAAATAAATAAATAAATAAATAAAAAACAAAGTCTTTCCTCACTCCTTCAGTTCATTTATTTTTTAATGCAGTGTCATATACAATACTTTTTTATTTTGAGCTGCTCATTTCAAGGCTTAAGTCTGCCAATGACAACCAAGCAAGCTAATCTTTCTGAGGTCAGGGTTCAAATTCCAGTGTGTATCATAGCAGAGGACCAGGCCAAATGGATGAAGTTCACTAAGGAAAAAGACACATCCTTCCCTCCCTGTACCAGACCCCTTACCCCTACATCTATCTTTGCATTTCCCAGTGTGGGGCTGTGCAGGGATGTGCACATACTTCTCATTCCAGTTGGTGCCTGACTGCCTAGGCTTTGTTTGAGGGAGAAGACATATTGGCCCCTCTTGGCACCCCCAAGCCCTCAGGAGAGGACAGTGCGTGACCAGCAATAATGGTTTATTCGGTGACTGTTCAGCCAAGCCCTAGAATGAATTTGACCACCACAAGGACCCTTTGGGACCCAACTGGTTAGGGATTCTCAGACCCAGGAGAAGCCACTTATAGGGGTCTCTGAGAGCTATCAGTTGCCCACCTGATGAGCGTGGTTCATCTTTACACTGCCCTGGGATGAAGTGCCTAAACCCTGGTCTACAGGGAAAGGCCGTTTCATCTGCCTGCACTGTGAACCTTGCTGTGATTCCCTTGCTTTTAGGCAGGTTCAGGAGAGACCACTGGAATTTGGAAATTCAACCCCCTCCAGGCACTGGAAGAATCTGCTTTTAAGTATGATCTAGCTCCTGTCCAGCCCTCACCTCTAGAATAATGTTTATCAAATAAACCAAAACCAAACCAAATTCACTGCCGTGGAGTCGGACCTGACTCATAGCCACCGCTCCTTGAGTTTCCGAGGCAGTATCACTACAGAAGTAGATTGCCCAACCTTCCTTCCAAGGAGTTTCCAAGGTGGGTTTGAACCACCAGCCTTCTGGTTAGCAGTCAAGTGCCTTAGGCACTATGATACCAGAGCTCCTTTATCAAATAAAGTAAAAAAAGTCTTTCCTAACTCCTTCAGTTCATCCTTTTTTTTTTTTTTTTACTCACTCATTCAAAGACAGGTAAGAAGGGCCCCATGCTTTGATCAAGCCCAGAATGTTGAAGAACTCATGTGGTATGAGTACACATCTGGCCTGAGGTCCCCATTTCCACATCCTGTCTACTCCGGAGCTTTCCCCTACATCTTGTCCCCTGCCCCAGCAGGCAGACAGCTTCCCAGCAGGGGGAAACAGCCTCCACTGAGAGCAGACACCACCCCCAGACCCTAAGCACGTGGCCTAGGAATCCACTCCGGATGTGTACTTCTGGCCTGGAGACTCCTGTAACAGAGAGAGTCCTTGAAGACTGGCTTTAGTCCTGGGCCACTCCATTCCACCCCCTTCTAGAAATGGTCCTGGAAGCAAATGCCAAAGCAGCAGAATGCAATGGAAGTGGCCGTTTTACACAGCTTCTTCTCTCAGGCATTACCCTGCCCCAGAGTTCTTCAGGATCCCAAGGGCCACACCATTTCTGCCCCTCAGTCTCCACATGGGCCGCAAGCAGGACATAAAGTGGAAAAAACGGGGGCTTTGGAGTCAAAGACATCTAAGTTCAGATCCAAACTGTGTCACTTAACAGCTGTGTGACCTCAAGAAACTATCTCAACCTGTCTGAGCTTCAGCTCTGTATCAGTAAAGTGGAGATAATAGTATCTCCCTCACAAGGTTGGGTGTGTGGACTCAGTGATGTAGAATTCGTGATCAAATGGTAATTACTTTCCATCTAACAACCAGGCAATTGTTCTAGGACCATCTTACTTCACTCAGACATGAGTCAGTCAGGCTTCTCAATTATGCCAGTGGAAGTAGATGGGAGGTAGGAGCTCTGGTGGTGTAGTGCCTAAGGCATTTGACTGCTAACTAGAAGGCTGGTGGTTCAAACCCACCAGCCACTCCTTGGAAGGTTGGGCAGTCTACTTCTGTAGTGATACCAACTTGGAACCCCAAGGAGGGGTTGCTATGAGTCAGATCTGACTCAACGGCAGTGAGTTAGTTTGTAGTTAGTTAGCTCTGTATCTGAGTGACCTGCAACCGAGACTAGTGACCCCTGGGTTCTATCTGCCCCCACCTTGGGGGAGTGGGTGGGTCCAGCAGGTTATTAAACACTGATTTTCTTGGTTTGAACCCTCTTGGCTGCACTTCTCACAAAGCCCTTTAGACACAATGCTGATCCTTCTGTCCTGCTCTGACCAAATGTTCCCAGGACATCCAGAGGAGAGGAGCATGGAATGGTCATGGCTACAGATTTTATTCCAAATACGCCAACCTAATCAAGACCAAGGCCAAGGCTCTCAGGTATCGGCTGCCTGGTCTCACGCTCTGAACTCAAAGTAGTAGTCTCTCTTCTGTCGCTCTTGTGGGGAGACCCTCTTCCCTGATGGGAATGTCTGGTAGGTCCTTAGGCTCTCGGGAGCCACTCTTAAAAGGTGCCACTTGTCCTTTGGGCTCAGAGGAGGCCTGGGGGTAAAAAAGAAGCCAGCATTATGCAGTAAAGGGGAAGGGAGGGTTAAAAAACAATAGCCTAGCCATTTCCCACTCCATGCTGATCCTGAGGCTACTGGGTGAAAGGTTAGTGCAGAAACATCCCAGAAAGGCTCCCCAGCTCTAGTGACATTGGGAGTGAGCAGGGATAGGAGTCTCTGAAGCCCGTGGGGTGGGGGAGCTCAGCAAATCTTTTCATTTCAAATCATTTCAAGAGGACACCTGTCTCCAGTAGAGGCCCCCTGTCTCCAGTAGAGGCCCCATACTCTGTCTGTAGGGACTGACTGGTTCAGTCTACACCTCCCAAGGTGTAGAGATACCCAGAGTTCTGGAGTTGGCATCAAAAGACCCAGGTTCAGCTTCCACCCAATTGTGCCACCCTGAGAAGCCCCCCAGGGCATCACTGAGGCTTAGTTTCCCTATTTGTAAACCAAGGTGATAATGCCCACCCACCTATCTTGCAAAAAGGAATCTTGGAGGAATGTAAATCTGTTTCTTTAAAAACCACAAAGCTCTATGGAATGGGTTGTTGCTTTATCAATGGTGATGATGGCAAGGCTTAGGGCTCTAGAGGCAAACAAGGGGTCAGCACGGAGTTGGACACCCAAGGATCTACACTGACCTCTCGTTAGGCTCAGTAGGACAGCAGAATGCTCCCTCCTGGGTGTGTGTGGGGTGAGGGGTGAGGGTGGCTCTGGGAGGCAGCAAAGGGGGTATCTGGACTCCTCTGCCTGCGCACCGCACATGAGTCATCTGTAGTGCCTGACTCGAGTACCAGCCATCACCAATTCTACCAGATGCACACAATTGCCAGTCAGCTAGCCAGCTGCTGGAAGACACCTAGGCACAGACCTGTGATGCCTTGCCTGGGCATCAGGAGAGACCACGCAGGCAGAGGGGGTTTTCCCCAAGGAAAAGAACTCTCTCAGATAAAAGCAGTGAAGGGTGGACTGTGAGGAAGTCTCAAATTTTGTTAAGTGAACAGTTGGGCCTTTAAAGATATTTTGAAGATCCCAGGAAAACAACTTCCAAGTCTGGACAGGGCTGGGAGACAGATTCCTGCTCACTGTAGTACCCATTTCTTCCATTAGAGGGCAGCAGCTCGTGGCTGCCTCAGAGCAGCCCTGCAGGCAGTGGGACTAGTACAGCTGCAAGGCTGCCATTTCTTGGCTAAGGGAGAAATTGACAGATTTGGGCCATTAGAGATTATGGGGTTTGCTCCCAGACTCCCAATGCATCTGACTGGGAAAAAACTCTTCCTAATTCCACTCATTCAGGTTCCTGGTGTCCCTCCTGAGGCTGCAGAAGACCTGACCACACTGTTCCGTAACTGTCACTCTCTGCACTGTAGGATTAGTCTGGGTACCTCTCCTTGGCTGGCAGAGAGTAGGTGCCCAGAGGATCTGTGTTTGTTCAGTGCACGGATGAAGGGAGGGCAGGTACTCACAAGTCAGTGGGGATAGGGTACCGCTCCCACTCCTTCACAGGCAGCACGAAGTAGGGGACCCAGGCCACTGTGCCTGTCTTATCTCGATAGTACTCCCGATGCTGCTGCACTGTCTACACCTCAACCAAGGAAGACAGGAAAGGTTGTTAGTGGGCAGGAAAAACCCTGAGTAACTGCAGTCTCAGGTCTGTACCTGAGCAGGAGATGAGGGACTCACCCAAGGCACTGCCATCCCCTTAATGCCCCTGGAGGGATCCAAAGACCTGGGGCCTCAGATCAATTGCTAACTACTGGGTATCATCTCTGATCCTCAGCTCCTCACCTGTCTAACATCCACTACTCCAGCTTTGCTATGGAGAGTACAGATAGAGACCAGCTAAGATAAAGTATAAACACACACAACGTAGGCTTGATATGTGTTTGTTCCTCCCTTTCCTGCCTTCCTGGACAGGAGGATATGGTTCTGTCTGGTCCATATGAGAGTGCAGATGGAGGCAAAAGGTTCCCAGTTCCAATGGGATGGTTTCAATGGGACTCCTCAGAGTCTGATGTCATCAGCCTGGTCTTTTCCCTCAAAGAAGCTACTATACTCACACGAGTTCTCTCCCCTGGGCACCAGGAGGCACTTACGTTCTTGGAGTCTGACTGGGAGGGAGGAATGTTTGCAAGGCCAGATGAGGGAGAGAGCGAAGCTTACAGGTACAGCAGATAATACATCTGCATGGAGCCCAGGTGCTCCCCTGCCTTCTCCAGGTAAGCCCTTATCCCTTGTGCACTGTGGCTTGACACTCCCCAAGCATCTGCTGGCATGTGTTGGAACCAGATCCAGAGGAGCCTTTAAGAGCCAGATAAGCAGGACAAGAATAATGGGGGTGTGGATAGGTCCTCCTTGATCCTCTCTTTTTCCCAAAGGGCAGTTTGGATCCAGTCTGAGCTGGAGGTTGACTCAGAGAACCCTATCAGAGAGACTGTGGTCAGGTGGGTGCCAGTACAGGTGGGTAAATACAATTGGGAGTAGACCTGGAGGTTGGCCTGGGGTAGGGGGCCTTGGTGGGGCCTTTGCTCACATAAAGGAGCTCTTGTGGTACAGTGGTCACTCTGTGGGAGAAAGACGAAGCAATCTGTTTCTGTAAAGATTTATAGCCTTGGAAATGCTGTGGGGAAAATTCTACTGTGTCCTATAGGGTCGCTTTGACTCGAAATTGACTTGATGGCAGTGTTTCTTTGGTTTGCTCACACAGGCCTCTGACTCAGGTAGGAAGTGAGTAAGGATCCACTGAGCCCAGAGGCTACAGGGCAGAGAAGTGCAGGAACATCTCCAAAGGCTCCCTAGTTCTGCTGGCATTGGAGGTGAGCAGGGACAGGAGTCACTGAAGCCCCCAGGGTGGGGAAGTTCAGTGACTCAGAGAACTGAAACCTGAGTCCTCCTCCCACTCCCCCTAGCCAAACTCACCAGGTTCCCAGCAGGCTCAAGGGCTCTGAGACAGCAAATAAAGACCCTCTCTAGTGGGTGAGAGGTCTTCCTTGAGCCCCTAGCCATTACTCTCTTCCCATAGCAGGGGGTAGGGGAGGAAGGGAGGCAGCAGCCTACCCCTGGCAGCTCACCTGGTAGAAGCACGTGAGGTCGTGGGAGCGGCTACTATCCAGATTGTAGCGGGTGTAGCTGGGGATGTGCAGCCAGCGGTCCCAGGTGTGGGAGTGGTTACTTAGCACGAGGTTGGGGTTTGGGGAGAAGAGGGTTGGGAAGTGGCCGCCTTTGCTGAAGGGAGTGTGACTTTTCTCCATGACTGCGTTGCGATAGTCCTGGAAGTACTTGAAAGTGGTGTTGCCATAGGTGGAGCCACAGGAGAAGGCCACACTCGGAACATGGCCTCCGTATCTGCAACATCAGGGGTGAGTGGGATGGTGGGAGGATACAGGCCAGTGATGGGCGTCAGGGCCAATTCCAAGAAGAGAGGCTTGTAGAAACTTGGGGTGAGGTCAGTGAGCTGCTGTGGTCAATTCTAGGCTTTGAGAGGCTCTCTAAGGTATACTTAATGGTTTAGGTATTTGGGGAAGTACAACTGAAAGAAACTCTGGGGCTTCTCTCTACCCCTGATGGTCTCTGCCTTGATGACTTACACAAGGGTCAGAACTCCTTCTGGACCTGAACCCCTCTGCAAATCTATAGGCAAATCACTGTCCTTAAACAGGCCTCCATTTACTTGAGGGTTGGCCTGAAGATGTGAGGGCCTTCTCTAGCTCTGTTATTCTGTGGTTATTTGACTAGTAGGTAGAGGAAGTGTAAGAAGGAGTGAATGGGAACAGTCAATGCAATGTCAAAGTGGCTAGATCTGTTATAGCTGAGACCTGGAATTCAGAATGCGGCAACCCCCCTCCCAACACAATTGCCTCAAGAGGTGCCACTCAGATGCCTGGAGAGCTCAACCAGAGGCTCTGGAGCACTGAGAGCCTTAGGAAGACCTCCATCACCCTCTACAGCCATGGAATCCCAGTGAGAGGGACAGGAGACCAGCAAGTGGAGACCCTTGGACTCACAGAGAGCACAAGCTAACGCAGGGCCCAGTTAAATGGGAGTCATGCAGAGGGCCAAAGGTATGCTTTGGCCAAGTGAGGAGAGAGTCAGCAACACCTAAAGAGCATGGGCTTCAGACTTTTGTAAACACCAAAGAGATGAAAGCTTTTCAGATCAGCACAACCTGAGGACTTTTCAGTCACTACTCACCCTACTGAAAGCTGGCCCCTGCCCCATGATGCCTTTGCAACTGCTTTTGACAAGATCACCTGCTGCTAATCCTGTGGGCAGTTTTCAGACTTTTATCCATGTAACCTCCTTGCAGAGTTCCTGAGTGGTGCAAACGATAATGTGCTTGGCTACCAACTAAAAGGTTGGCAGCTTGAGTCCACCCAGAGGTGCCCATCTTGCAAGCAAGAAAGGCCTGGCAGTTTACTTGCAAACAATCAGCTACTTAAAAGCCAATGGAGCACTATTCTACTCTGACACATGGTGTCACCCTAAGTCAAAGTCAACTTAACAGCAACTAGTTTAACCTCCCACAGCATTGGGCATTGTTGACGTGGTAGTTAACATTATGTGTCAACTTGGCTGGACCTGGTTTTGAGTGGCTGGGCAGCTGGATGTAGTTATTCTCCACGATGAGACTGGCAGTCAACTCCATGGTGGAATCTGCCAAGAGAAGCTGAGTAGCTGATTTATGGATGTGGTCTGCTTCCAATATATAAGGAGAAGCCTTGGGAATGGTCTGCAGCTTTTTGGCACGCTTGTACCCTGCAGGTAGCCAAGTCTTCATTCAGCAGCCTACCATCTTGGGACTTTTTCTGGACTTGAATTAGTGGCCTGCCATGTAGTTTGATAATCTTGGGACTGTGCCATTTTACCTGTTAACCTTGGGTTTGCCAACCTCAGCAGACAGAAGCTGCCTGAGTTAAGAAAAGACTCCAGCTTCAGAAGGCCCAGAGCAAGAGGCAGAGCTGAAGCCCAAGGTCGAGGGACTTTCACCCAGCCCCTGGAGCTTGGTACTTTGAACTTGGACTTCTAGCCTCCCAAACTGTAAGAGAAAAGAGCTTTGGTGGCATAGTGCCTAAGGGATTTGACTGCTAACCAGAAGGTTGGTGGTTCAAACTCACGAGCCACTCCATGGAAGGAAGACTAGGCAATCTACTTCCATAAAGATTTACTGACTTGGAAACCAAAAAGGGGGTCACTATAAGTCTGAATCAACTCAATGGCAATGAGTTTGGGTTGTTTTTTTTTTTTTTTTAAAAAAAAAAACTGTCAGAGAATAAATCCCTGTTTGTTAAAGCCATCCATTTGTGGTATTTTCTGTTAAAAGTGGCACTAGGGAACCAAAACAGTGGACCTCTCCCTTCTTGTAACAGTTGTATTGGTTTTTTATTCCACCCTTCTCTCATTTTCTGTTGGTTTTCACCTACATCTTTGACTGTTCCTGTTCAATCTCAGTATTTGCCTCATGATCCTTCTCTTCTGCCAACCTCTTAAGTGCTGGTGTTCCTCTGGGATCTGTACTGGGCCTCTTTTATAACGCCGTACAGTCTTCCTGTGTACTGGCACCCATGCCATGGCCTTAACCATACTTGTGTGCTGATGCCACCTGGTCTACATCTGTGGTAGTTATGTTTGTGTGTCAACTTGGCTGGGCCTGCTTGAGTGGCTGGGCAGCTGGTGGTAGTTTTCCCCATGATGAAACTGGCAATCAACTCTATGGTGGGATCTACCACAAACAGCTGAGTAGCTGACTTTGAGATGTGGTCTGCTTCCTGTATATAAGGAAAAGACTTGGGAATGGTCTTCAGCCTATGGCATGCTTGGACCCTGCATGTAGCTGTGTCGTTGCTCAGCAGCTTACTATGCCCTGCCAACCTTGGGACTTACAGTGGACTTTACAATGGCCTGCCGTGTGGTTTGGTAACATCAGGACTGTGCCTTTTTACTTGTCAGCTTTGGGGCTTCTCAGCCTAAGCAGCCAGTAGCTGTCTGAGTGAAGAAATGCCTCGAACTCCAGTGGGCCGGGAGCAGGAGGCAGAGCTGGACCCCAAGGTTGAGGGGCTTTCACCCAGCCCCTAGAACCTGGCACTTTGAACTTGCACTTAAAGCCTCCAAATTGTAAGAATAAACTCCTGTTTGTTAAAGCCATCCCATTTGTGGTATATTCTTGTCAGAGCAGCACTAGATAACCAGAACAACATCTCTAGCCCAAAACTTCCCTCCAAGCATAAGATTACAATGTACAATTGCACACTAGACATTTCTCTTGCATGTTCTGCAGGCATTATCTTCCCACCCCATCTTCCCCAATACTCGGTTTCCCATCTTGGTGAAGAGCACTCCTTAGTTGACCACGTCAGAAAATTGGGCATCCATCCCTCTCAGCTTCATCTCCCATAGCCAGTCAGTCCCCAAGTCCTGTAGTTCATCTCTACCACCTCGGCTCAAGCCTTCATAAGCTTTCACCTGGACTATGGCAGTGCCATCCTCACTTTTTTAAGCACATCATATCCCTGGCCTTGCAATTCATTTCCCATACTTCAACCAGACTCAACTTTTTAAAGTCAGACTTCTTAGCACAGCATTCAATGTCTCCCATGCTCTGACCCTTGCCTACCTCTCCAGCCTCATGAGCTACCCTAAACCTCAGTCATGAAGAGCCATTTGCAGTTCTCTAGGTCTAATTGCTCTCCCCCATCTCTCTTTCTCTGGTCCCTTGCCCTGTGCCTTGTTCGATCAGGCTAAATGTGTCCACGCCACTCCATCATCCTCCACCTTTCACCACCTAATACAAATGGTCCTTCAAGACTTACCTACACATCAGTTCTTTTAAGAAGCCTTTCCTTATAAAAAGCTACTTCAAGAAACCATAAAAGACCTAAATAAATGGAAAAACATCCCATCCCATGCTCATGGATAGGAAGACTGAACATTGTGAAAATGTCAGTTCTACCCAAAGCAATCTATACATTCAATGCAATCCCAATCCAGA
>NW_006921641.1:13725120-13735524 GCF_000298275.1 Orycteropus afer afer
TGTGTCTTAGAAAACAACTAGAAAATTAACTCTGTAAATCTTCACCCAAATCCTAATCAATAAAAAAAAAAAAAAAAAGAAGCCTTTCCTGCTACCCCTCTTAGGTCTAGGTGGGTCCCACTCTCTAGTCCACTGCACCCTACAACCCCCTCCATCAGACACATATCACTCTGTACTGCTCTTGTCTCTTTACATCTTTGTCTCCTCACTAGGCTGTGAGTTCTCCAAGGCACAGTAAATCCCGTTTTACTCATTTTTGTATACCCAGTTCTCAGTTCTGGGTCTGGCACATGGTATGTGGGTAAGAACTGTTTATATTGAACAAATGAAAAGATGAGTGGATGATATGCGTACAGTACTAATATATTTACAGTTGGACCAACATACACAAACACCCAAAGAACAGTGACCATGCCTTAGAAACTTCTGATACATCCAAGCCCCCCATACACACACTATGATGCCTGCCATTTTACTTTCTATCATTTGAGCTCTCTTATAGCATATCAAAATATTTCCGGTGAAGTCCCAGGAAGTGCATGGAACCTGCCAAGCTGCTACAACATCATCTGCTTCTACATTTCAGAAATTCGTCCTTCACCAGAGGTCAAAGAACACTGGGATCTTTGAAGTCAGTGCTTGAGTACCTCTGAGGGCTGCTCGAGGCCTCCGTCTCCTCACCAATACAATGGATAACAGCAGTGTCCTGGTTGTATTGGTTTTTATTCCACCTTTCTCTTGTTTTTTGTTAGTTTTCACCTACATCTTTGACTGTTCCTGTTCAGTCTCCGTATCTACCAGTTACTGTGGAGTCGATTCCAACTCATGATGGCCCTGTGTATGTTGGAGTAGAACTGTGCTCCATAGAGTTTCCAATGGCTGGTTTTTCAGAAGTAGATTGCCAGGCCTTTCTTCTGAGGGGCTCTGGATGAATTCAAACCTCCAAGTCTTTCAGTTAGCAGCTGAATGAATTAACCATTTGTACTACGCAGGCTCCAATAGAATGGATGTTGGAGTAAAATTAGATAGTGAAGCATGGTTTCCTCCTTTTCATCTTCAGAAGAAAGTCAACCATGGTTATTACTTACAGACCCTACAATTGCTTTCCATTGTAGGCAAACATAAAGAGTCCCTCCCCTTCCTTGTCTAACCCACTGTCTACAGCTATGCCTTCCTGGATCCTTGTGGCACCTGAGTTGCCAGGGGCTAGAGCAATGATTATGGCTGCCAAGCAGGCAGCAGAAGCAGGAGACCATGCCACTAGACCCACAGGACTTTCTCGCCCCTCCCCAGTGATCTCCTCATGGCCAAAGCCAGTGGCCTTACCCCATTTCTCATGTCCCTTGACTTCTCTGTGCCCTTGGTACTATGACCCTGATGGTCCTAAACGTTCCCCATCTACCTTGGTGCCCTTCTTGCTGGACCTTCCTGAGTTTCTTGCTGATGGTCATGCCTCATTCTGTCCTGAATCCCACTGATTGGTGAATGCCTTGCCCCTATGTCCTATGGCCACTTCCGAAGGGAACAGTCCTCATCCTTTGTCATAACTTGTCTCCTTCTGGTTCTGAAGCACATCCCTCTACCTCACTCCCCAATCAGTCTCTCTGTTTCTCTTAGCCTCTGTTCTCCCTCTTTGCCTTCTTCAAGCTCTTCTTCTCTCTGCCTAGAAATGTGCATAACCTTTCCTAGATTGCAAAATCCTACACTGGACCCTGCTGTCTTCTCACATACTACCCTTTCTCTTCCTCTCCTTCCTCATCTCTCTAAGGGATACTCTGTACCATCTGTCTTTAACTCCTGCTCTTCCCTTGAGCCCCCTTAGTCTAACTTTTGTCCCACCACTTTAATGTGAGCCTGTACTTTTTAACTAAGATCATATAAGATCTTCTCATTGCCACATCTGGTACCCCTGGCTCACATCTGCACTGATGAAGAAACTTAGTTGAAAGAAAATATAACCTGAGAAATAGAAGCAGAGTTCCTGAGAGTTCTTTGGCTCAATATGAACTTAATAAAAATGTAAACATAATAGAACAAGAATTCCAAGACAAGTGATGGGAAGATTCTTCTCTCCTTATCCTGATGGATCCTTCCACATACAGGGAGCTCCATACCCTAACTGTCCATCGCTCACTTGTTTTCCCACACTGGGGGTGGAGAAACATCTGATTTGTGAGTTCAAAGGAAAAAACTGGGCCTGTGTTAGCCGCCCCCCCCCCCACCTCTTTTCCCTTTCCTTGGAAACAAGGAAGTGGTATTGCTCTCTCATACCTGCTTTGGATGGAAAGACTCTATCTTGGGAGGAAAGCTTGTCCCAACCAACCCTGACACTGTGGCTAGGTAGGCAAATCTGTCTCATTCTGTACTAGCTTTCTTCTCTAGGCTAAACTGTCACCCTTTGACCTTGTTTCTCAAATGGTTCAGAACATAGGGAAAGGGTGCTGGTCATCAGGTGCTGCCAAACTCCAACAGTAAGATAATAAAGTAACAGAACAAAAAGTAAAGAATGATGGTCTACAATATTCTGTAGGGAAGAGTGCAACCCAAGAATCTCAAACTAGCCAAGGGGTCATTCAATATAAAGGTAACTGTCAATGTTTTCCAAACATGAAAGAACTCAAGAAGTAAAGCACTTGGATGCCTTTATGACCACTCTTATTCAATATTGTATTGGAAGTTCCAGCCGGAGCCATAAAGCAAGAAAGGGAAATAAAAAGCATCCAAATTGGCAAAGAAGAAGTAAAATTATCTTTATTTGCAGATGATATCATACACATAGAAAATCCTAGGGATTCAACAAGACAACTACTGGAATAGAAGGATTCAGCAAAGTGGCAAGGTAGAAAATCAATTTACAAAATTCAGTTGGATTCCTCTAAACTAACAAAGAGAATTCTGAAAAGGAAATCAGGGAAACAGTACCATTTACAACAGCCACACAAAGATGAAGTACTTAGGAATAAATCTAACTAGAGACACAAAAGACCAACACAAAGAAAACTATAAAACACTATCACAAGAAACCAAAACAGACCTACATAAATGGAAAAATAGACAATGCTCATGGACAGGAAGACTTAAAATTGTGAAAATGTCAATACTACCCAAAGCGATCTACAGATATAATGCAAGTCCATTCAGATTCCATCAACATTTTTTAAAGAGATGAGAAAACTAATCACCAGCTTTATATAGAAAGGAAAGAGACCCTAGATAATTAAAGAACTACTAAACAAGAACAAAGTAGGAGGCCTCACACTACCCAATCTCAAAACCTACTATACAGCCACGGTAGTCAAAACAGCCTGGTATTGGTACAATGACTATACATAGACCAATGGAACAGAATTGAGAACCCAGAAGTAAACCCATCCCCCTATGGACAGCTGATCTTTGACAAAGGGCTAAACACCATTAAATGGGGGAAGAAATAGTCTCTTTAACAAATGGTACTAGAAAAACTGGATATCCAGAATCCATATCTCACATCATATACAAAAAATAACTCAAGATGGATCAAAGACCTAAATGTAAAACCTAAAACATAAAGACAAAGAAAACTGGAGCAAACATAGGGATCCTAATACAATGCATGAATAAACTATTAAACATAACAAAAAGTGCACAAACTAGATGACTGGGACCTCCTAAAATTTAAACATTTATACACATCAAAAGACTTTGCCGAAAGAGTAAAAAAAGAACCTACAGACTGGAAAAAATAAGTTTGACAATGATATATCAGGAAATGGACTAATCTCTAAAATTTATAGAAAACTTCAACACCTCAACAACAAAAAGACAAACAATTCATTTCAAAATGGACAGAGGACATGAATACTTCACCAAAGAACATATTCAGACAGCTAACAGACACATGAAGAAATGCTTGTGACCTTTAGCTTTTACAAAGACACAAATCAAAACAATGATGAGGTATCATTTCACTCCAGCATTAACAGCAGAAAGTTCAAGAAAACAACAAATGTTGGAGAGGGTGTGGAGAGACTGGAACTTTCATACATTGCTGATAGGACTATAAAATTGTACAACCACTGTGGAAAGCAGTATGGCGTTTCCTCAAGGAGTTGGAAATAGAAATACCATATGATCCAGCAATCCCACTACAAACTAGGTATATATCCTACAGAAATTAGAGCCGCGGCACAAACAGAATTATGCACACTTTTGTTCATGGCAGCATTATTTACAATAGCAAAAAGACAGAACCAACCAATGCCCATCAACAGATGAATGGATAAACAAACTATGGTACATACACACAAAGAAATGTTATGCAATGTTAAAGAATAACAATTAATCTGTGAAATACCCCATAACATGGATGAACCTAGAGGACCCTATGCTGAGTGATATTAATCATCACAAAACGATAAATCTTATATGAGACCTCTACTGGAAAAAGTCAAGAAAAGGTTTACATACAGAAAAAAAATCATTCTTTGGAGGTTACCAGGGGTGGGAGGGGAAAGGAGGGTAAATCATTAACTAGAGGGTAGACACATAATAACTTGGGTGAAGGGAAAGGCAATATACAATACGGGGAAGGTCACCACAAAATGATCAAAGCAGTGGAAGACTCACAGAGAAGTACAGGAGTTAAAGACAACGAAGGTGAATACTATTACATACAAAATCCTGCAATAACAATAATCTATGAGCAGATACATAGACAGATGCTAAAGCTGAACAGGGGTGGGAAGGTGAATGGGACTATACCCATGAATATATCCAAGAATATAGACTTCACAGGGGACAAAGTTATAAAAACTTCTTAGCCAAACACCTTGAGGGAATGAGTCTCTAGATATGGTGGCTAAGGATCTTGGGGGACACTAAGAAAAAGAAAAGAGAAGCACTCACAAGGTCTTAGGTGCCTGGGTGGCACAAGTGCTTTGCATTTGACTACTACCCAAAAGGGTAGAGTAGTGCCTAAGGCATCTGACTGCTAACAAGAAGGCTGGCAGTTCAAACCCACCAGCCACTCCTCAGAAGGAAGGTTGAGCAATCTACTTCAGTAGTGATATTGCCTCAGAAACCCAAGGAGGGGTCACTATGAGTCGGATCTGACTTGACAGCAGTGAGTCTGTGTTTTTGGTTTTAGGGGTGCTATGGAAGAAAGGCCAGGTGATCTGCTTCTGTAAAGACTACAGCCAAGAAAACCCTGTGGGGCTCAGTTCTACTCTGTAACACATGGGGAACCATGAGTCAGAACTGACTTCATGGCAAGAGGTTCAAGTTCTTCTTGAAAGTTGTGTTTAGCGGCAAAATCCTGCCACCCAACAGATGATTCAAAAGAAAGAAAGAAAGAAAAAAAACCTCAATAATGCAAAACTTGTTAGAATGGCTGATGATGAGCTTCAAATTGACTTAGTACAGAACTAGGAATAGCAACTAGGTGACTGCTGATTTCAGAATAGAACATAAATGTTATGAAACCTGTCAAAGTAAAAATAATTTAAGCAACAAAACTTGGGGGGAGGATAGAAGGGAGACAGGAGTGCACTTACTGATAATCTTTTTAAAGACAGTTGATTCATGTCATCTAATATTAAAACATGTTTTAAAACCCACAGTGACTCCAACCCCTTAATGGTTTTTATGCTCTCTCTCTGATCTTTTAGGAACTAACATTATTTCCAGTGAATTAACACTTATCTGAAGTCTAGCTATTCTAAGGGAGATGAACTTGTCTGTCAGCTTGTCCTACTGTGGTGGCTTATGTGTTGCTGTGAGGCTGGAGGCTATGCCACTGGTGTTGCAAACATCAGCAGCGTTGCCCATGGTGGACAGGTTTCAGCAGAGCTTTCAGACTAAGACAGACTTGGAAGAAGGAAGAGGCCATTAACATCTCAAAGAGTTGGCTAGTGAAAACATTATGAATAGCAGTGAAAAACTGTCTGATATTTTACTGGAAAACTATGAATAGCCTTGAAACATTGTCTGATATAGTGCCAGAAGAAAAGACCCTCACATTAAAAGACACTCAAAATATGACTTGGAAAGAGCTGCCTCATCAGAGTAGAGCTGACCTTAATGATATGGATAAAGTAAGTCTTTCAGGACCTCCATTTCCTGAAGTGGAAATGAGAAGAAATAGCTGCAAGCATCCATTAATAATTGGAACATGGAGTGTACAAAGTATGAATCTAGAAAAACTGGAAGTTGTCAAGAATGAAATGGAACACATAGAGATTGATATCCTAGGTGTTAGTGAGCTGAAATAGACTGGTTTTGGTCATTTTGAATCAGATAACCATATGATCTACTATAACTGGAATGACAAATTGAAGAAGAATGGCATGACATTCATCATCACAAAGAATGTTTCAAGATCTATCCTGAAGTACACTGTTATCAGTGATAGGATAATATCCATACACCCATAAGGAAGGCTAGTTAATACTACTATCATTCAAATTTATGTACCAATCCCCAAAGCCAAAGATGAGGAAATTGAAGATTTTTACCAACTTCTGCAGTCTGAAATTGACCAAACATGCAATCAAGATGTGCTGATTATCACTGGTGATTGGAATGCAAAATTTGGAAACAAAGACTCACTGGTAGTTGGAAAATTTGGCCTTGGTGATAGAAATGCTGCTGGAGATCACATGATAGAATTTTGCAAGAACAATGACTTACTCATTGCAAATATGTTTTTTCAACAACACAAATGACAGATATACATGTGGACTTCACCAGTTGGAGTACACAGGAATCAGATTGACTACATCTGTGGCAAGAGGTGATGGAGAAGCTCAATATCTTCAGGCAAAACAAGGCCAGAAGCTGATTATGGAACTGATTGTCAACTGTTCATATGCAAGTTCAAGCTGAAGTTGAAGACAATTAAAACAAGTCCATGAGAGCCAAACCATGATCTTGAATATATCCCTCCTGAATTTAGAAACCATCTAAAGAATAGATTTGATGCATTATTGAACACCAGTGACCAAAAACCAGAGGAATTGTGGGATGACATCAAGAACATTATCCATGAAGAAAGCAAAAGGTCATTAAAAAGACAGGAAAAGAAGAAAAGAGCAAATAGGATGTCAGAAGAGACTCAAACATGCCCTTGAACAGAGAATAGCTAAAGCAAATGGAAGAAATGATAAGATAAAAGAGCTGAACAGAAGATTTCAAAGAGCAGCTCAAGAAGATAAAGTCAATTATTATAATGAAATCTGCCAAGACATGGAGTTGGAAAGCTGAAAGGGAAGAACATGCTTGGGATTTCTCAAGCTGAAAGAACTGAAGAAAAAAAAATTAAGCCTAGAGTTGCAATATTGAAATATTCTATGGACAGTATATTGAATGATGTAGGAAACATCAAAAGAAGATGGAAGGAATACACAGAGTCACTGTACCAAAAAAAAAAATTGATTGATGTTCATCCATTTCAGGAGGTAGCAGATGATCAAGAAACAATGGTACCAAAGGAAGAAGTTGAAGAAAGGAAGTGGTGAAAAACAAGCCTCCAGGAATTGATGGAATGCCCATTGAGATGTTTCAACAAATGGATGCTACACTGGATCCAGTCACTTGGCTATGCCAAGAAATTTGGAAGACAGCCACCTGGCCAACTGATTGGAAGAGATCCATATTTGTACCCATTTCAAAGAAACATGATCTCACAGAAATTATAGAGCAATATCATCAATATCACACGCAAGTAAAATCTTACTGAAGAAAATTCAAAAACAGTTGCAGCACTATATTGACAGGGAACTTCCAGAAACACAACCTGGATTCAGAAGAGGATGTGGAATGAGAGATATCATTGTTAATGTTGGATGGACCTTGGCTGAAAGCAAAGAATACCAGAAAGATGTTTACTTGTGTTTTATTGACTATGCAAAAGCATTTGACTGTGTGGATCATAACAAATTATGGATAACATTGAGAAGAATAGGAATTTCGGAACACTTAATTGTGCTCATGAGGAACCTGTACATAGACCAGGAGGCTGCCATTCGAATACAACAAGAGGACACTGCATGGTTTTAAATCAGGAAGGGAGTGTGTTAGGGTTGTATCCTTTCAGCATACTTACTCAATCTGTATGGTGAGCAAATAATCTAAGAATCTGGACTATATGAAGAAGAATGTGGCATCAGGATGGGAGGAAGAGTCATTAACAACCTGTGATATGCAGACGACACAATCTTGCTTGCTGAAAGTGAAGATGACTTGAAGCACTTACTGATGAAGATTGAAACTACAGTCTGCAGTGTGGATTACATCTCAACATAAAGAAAACAAATATCCTCACAACTGGACCAATGAGCAGCATCACAATAAATGGAAAAAAAGATTGAAGTTGTCAAAGATTTCACATTACTTATTTCCATAATCAACACCAATGGAAGCAGCAGTCAAGAAATCAGACATCGAATTGCATTGGGTAAATCTGCTGCAAAAGACTTTAAAGTTCTGAAGAGCAAAAATGTCTCTTTGAAGACTAAGGTGAGCCTAACCCAAGCCATGGTGAAAAATCACCTCATATGCATGTGAAAGCCTGACAATGAATTACTGTCTTCAGCTTTGACTTGAACTTGCATACAAGCAATTAGTGGTCTGTTCTGCAGTCAGCTCCTGGCCTTGTTTGGCTGAAGACATTAAGCTTTTCCATTCCTCTTTCCACAGATGCAGTTCATCTGATTACTGTGTATTCCATCTGGTGAGGTCAATGTGTACAGCCATGATTTATGTTATTGAAAAAAAGGTATTTGTAATGAATAAGCTGTTGGTCTTGCAAAATTCTATCATGTGATCTCCAGCATCATTTCTATCACCAAGGCCATTTTTTCCAACTACTGGTGGTTCTTCTTTGTTTCCAACTTTCACATTCCAATTACCAGTAATAATCAATACATCTTGATTGCATGTTTGGTCAATTTCAGACTGCAGATGTTGGTGAAAATCATCAATTTCCTCATCGTTGGCTTTAGTGGTTGGTGAGTAAATTTGAATAGCAGTAGTATTAACTGGTCTTTCTTGTAGGTATATGGATATTATCTTATCACTGGCATCATTGTATTTCATGATAGATCTTGAAACATTTTTCGTGATGATGAATGCCACACCATTCCTCTTCAATTTGTCATTCCCAGCATAATAGATCATATGGTTGTCTGATTCAAAATGGCCAAAACCAGTCCATCTCAGCTCACTAAAGCCTAGGATGTCAATTTTTATGCATTCCATTTCATTTTTTTACAACTTCCAATTTTCCTAGATTCATACTTTATACATTCCATGTTCCAATTATTAATGGATGTTTGCAGCTGTTTCTTTCCATTTTGGGTCATGCCACATCAGCAAATGGAGATCCTGAAAGCTTTACTCCAACCACACCATTAAGGTCGACTCTACTTTGAGGAAGCAGCTTTTCCCCAGTAGTATTTTGAGTGTCTTCCAGTCTAAGGGGCTCATCTTCTGGCTTTCTATCAGACAATGTCTCAGGGATATTCATAAGGTTTTCCAGTAATATATCAGACAGTGTTTCACTGCTATTCATAAGGTTTTCACTGGTCAATTCTTTGAGATGTTGATAGCCTCTTCCTTCTTCCAAGTCTGTCTTAGTCTGGAAGCTCCACTGAAACCTGTTCACCACGGATGACACTGCTGGTATTTGAAATACTGGTGGCATAGTCTCCAGCCTCACAGCAACATGTAAGCCACCACAATATGACAAACTGAGATTCTTAAAAAGATGGTGGACTAGGCAGAAAGACTGCACAGACCCTCTTCAATAAAGAAAAGGGAAACCAATTAACACAGAAACAGAAGATAATCCTGGACCCCTGAGCCTTGAAGGGAAGGATATAGAAGTGGACTAAACCCTAGCTAGTAGAAGAATTTGCATGAAAATACCAAAAAAGAAGACATACAGAGCTGTGGTGTGGCAGCAATCCTGAGCGATCCTGATGGCACAGACCCTTCGAGATTCTGGAGTGGTGGTAGGACTTAAGAATTCACCTAAAAATCACCCTGCTAGTCAGGGACTGCATGGAGGACTGTGAACAGTGGCTGGGGAACAAACAGAAGGTGAAGAGAAAGGTGGGCTGAGCTGTGGACTTTTGTTGGTCTGGAGGCTGCCGCCATTTTGTAGGTTTGAAAAGCGGCTTGACTAATTTGGATATTTAAAGAGACAGTGTTCTTGCAGATTCCTGTGGTGGTAGGACTTAAGAATTAACCTAAAAATCAACCAGCTAGCCAGGGATTGCACAGAGGGCTGTGCACGGTGGCTGGGGAACAAACGGAGAAGGTGAAGAGAAAGGTGGACTGAGCTGTGGATTTTTGCCGGTCTGGAGAGTGCCACCATTTTGTAGGTTTAAAAAGCGGCTTGACTATTTTGGATATTTAAAGAGACAG
>NW_006921641.1:13738541-13765670 GCF_000298275.1 Orycteropus afer afer
TAAACTGTGGTCAATGTCATGAGACAAAGTATATGTAAACTGCTGTATGGAAAGTGAATTTGCTCTGTAAATGTTCACCCAAATCACAATAATAAAAAAAATAAAAAAAGAAATAGATATATGCACACCCATGACAAAAAAAAATGCATTGACCCATGTCACTTAAGTTTTGTGTATTTCACTGTACATAAATTATATTTCAATAAAATGCATTAAAAAATATGACAAACTGACAGATGAGTAATATTAAGGTTATCATCCTTAAATCCACACTGAAATCCAAATTAACCTATCTCCTACTAATCTCCTTTATCCTCTATACCTACACAGCACCTGACACATGACAACTGTTCAAGAACTGTTCACTGAAGGAGTGCGAAGTCCATAAACACAAGGATGCCACGTCCTGAGACATCATTTTAAAAAGGGATTGGCTCTGATCTGCAGAGTGCACAGCGGGAACACTGGCACAATGCATCACACCCACAGAGAGGTTTAGGCTCTTCCAGAGAAAGGAGTTATAGAAATGTGCCGTGTTCTTGTGATTCTAGTCTTAGCCACCCCCAGGCTCTCTCTTATACTCCTCTGCTCCCTGCTTTTCCACCTTCTCTGAATACCAAGATATTTGCATCCCAATAGAAGCCCTCTCCTCCGCAATCCTCCAAGGGTTCTGCCTGCATTCCTGTTCAGAACTTGCTGCTCTGGCAAGCAAGCATGTGCCACGTACATGTTCACATTTCTTTAGCTCTCAGCAGGCATACCTTTGCATGGTAGGGCTACCAGCCTTGAGTGTGATCCCATGCAGCTGCACAGCAGAACCTTCTTGGGGCCAATTTTTGTTGGTCTTGTGGCAGGCCAGTGTAAAGATGAACCAAGGGGAATGGCAGATTTTATAATGTGGCATCAAACAGTCCCTTAGGGCAGTATCTGATGCCACCACACCTCTTTTTGTAACCCTTTGTCTGCTTCCTCCCCCTCCCCCATCTATATTCACTGTAGGATCTAGGAGACAGTGCTCAGCAGGGCCCCTAGGCAAGGATCTCCTGTAGATTCCAAGGCCCATTGTGGATTACTGCTATATACAGGGAGCAGCCCCCTTCTCGCCTCTTAAAAGCACTGGTGTATCCCATAGCTAACATTAAAATTAATTACCATGAGCCATCAGGGATCCCATGAGCAGTCTTATTAACTAATTAGCTAGCTGTTGTTCAGTATGTCCTCATTCCACAGGGTGTCTTTCTCCATAACACTCCCTACTGAGTAAAGTTCTCATCACATACTTCCCTTGGGCAAAAACCTTCAAGGTTTCCTATGAAATTAAGAACAGACTGGGCCAGGCACTCAAAGCCTCTCATGACACAGGCCCAACCTCTCTTTCCAAGCATATCTACTTTTCATATTGCAGCTTTACCACTCTGGCTATACCAGCCATTTGCTGTTTCAAAAGTATATCCTGCCTGTTATGGGTTGACTTGTGTCCCCCAAGAGGAACATTGAAATCCTAACCCCTAGAATCTGTGAACATGACCTGGTTTGGAAATAAGGTCTTTGAAGGTGTTATCAGTTAGGTTAACCTGAGGTCATACTGGAGTAAACTCAAACCAACGCCCAGTGATTCCCATTTGGTTTCCAAGGTGGTAAATCTTTACGGAAGTAGATTTCCCCATCTTCATTTCAGAGAGCAGCTGGTGGATTTGAACTGCCAACCTTCTGGTTAGCAGCCAAATGCCTCAGGCACTATACCACTAGAGCTCCGTCATAGGTGGTCCTAATCCAATATGATTGGTGTCCTCATAAAATAGAAGACACACAGAGAAAAGATGGCCATGTGAAGATGCATATAGAAACCAAGGAACACCTGGAGCTATCAGAAGCTGAGAGAGGCAAGCCAAGATACCTTCTGAGTCTTCAGAGAGTAGGCCCTGCCAACACCCTGAATTCAAACTATTAGTCCTCAGAACTGTGAGACAATACATTTCTCTTCTTATAACCAGCCCCCCACACACACACACACTCAGTTTGGGGTACTTTGTAATGGCAACCCTAGGAAACTAAGCATTGCCTGCACCTCCACTCCATGCCTTTTCTCATCCCCTCCATCCACAGGACTTTCCTCTCTATTCTTCTCCTCATCCACTGTGATCTGATCCATTTCCTCCAGGTACATTTCAAATACCCTCTTTTCCATGAGGTCTCTTCCAACCCACACCTTAGACCATGTCTGTGCCCTCCAGTGAACTCCTTTGCTCTCTGTGCTTCTCAGATCCCTCAGTTTATATTCTGCTGTAAGTATCTGAGCCCTTCATATATCCTTTCTTTCTAAATTATAAACTGTGGGTAGAGAAAGGAACTCTGATGGCATAGTGGTTAAAGCATTGGGCTGCTAACCAAAAGGGCAGCAGTTTGAACCCATCAGCTGCTCCACGGGAAAAAGATGAAGTAGTCTGCTTCCATAATGATTTACAGTCTTGGAAACCCTGTGGAGAAGTTTTACTCTGTCCTACAGGGTCGCTATGAGTCAGAATCAACTCAGTGCCAGTGGGTGGGTAGAGAAGGCTGTTTTCCTCATATTTGCAATCTTGGCATTCTCCACCCTAGTCAATGCTCTGTACACATTTGTTGCATTGAATTGACAAGTGAAACCTCATTTAAAGGGCTTCTTCCTCCTTCTGGAGAAGGAGTGTCCCTGTTACAAAGTTCAGGTTTCCGGGGGTTCCTGACCCCCTGTTTAGGAGGGTTCCTTAGGACTGTGTGAGAGGCCATCATTTACCTTCAAAACTGCCCCATCTTCCTTAACAAGGAAAACAGCTCAGAAATAAAATCTAAGGAAGAGATGGGGGGCTGACCTTGCATCAGAGGCCCTGGAGTGGGGTGAAAGAATGGCATGGTCTATGGACCCTAAGGAAGAGTCAGTAATACAATAGAAAGGCAGATGAGTGGCTGGAGGCCCCTAAGTGTCTGGGCTGGGAGAGAACAGGTTGCCTCTTGGAGAGAATGGTGATGGGGGTGTGGTGCATTGAATAGTGTTGTTGTTCTTGTTGGTGTTATGTGCCATCGAGTCAGACCTGACTCATAGTGACCCCTCCTTGGGTTTCCAAAGCAGTATCACTACAGAAGTAGATTGCCCCATCTTCCTTCTGAGGAGTGGCTGGTGAGTTTGAACCTCCAGCCTTCTGGTTAGCAGTCAAATGCCTTAGCCACTATGCTACCAGAGCTCCATTGTTAGGTGCCAACAAGTTGGCTCTGACTCATAGCAACCCTATGTACAACAGAATGAAACACTGCCCAGTCCTGTGCCAGGCTCACAATCCTTGTTATACCTAAGCCCATCATTGCAGCCACTGTGTCAATCTATCTCAATCCCTTCCACTTTTTCACTGACCCTCCACTTTAAAGCACTACCTGCACCTCCACTCCAAGCATGATGTCCTTCTCCAGGGAATGGTCCCTTCTGACAACACGACCAAAGTAGATGAGAGGAAGTCTGGCCATTCTCACTTCCAAGGAGCAGTTCAGGTGCACTTCTTCCAGGACAGATTCATTAGTTCTTCTGGCAGTCCTTGGTACTTTCAGTATTCTTCACCAACACCACAACTCAAAAGCATCAACCCTTCTTCAGTCTTCTTTATTCATTGCCCAGCTTTCACATGCATATATTGAAAATACCATGGCTTAGGTTAGGTGCAACTTAGTCTTCAAAAAGACATCTTTGCTCTTCAGCACTTTAAAGAGGTCTTTTGCAGCAGATTTGACCAGTGCAATATGTTGTCCGATTTCTTGACTGCTGCTTCCATTGGTGTTGATTATGGAAACAAGTAATATGAAATATTTGACAACTTCAATCTTTTCCCCATTTATCATGATGCTGCTTATTGGTCCACTTGTGAGGATTTTCATTCTCTTTATGTTGAGGTGTAATCCTTACTGCAGACTAGTCTTTAATCTTCAACAGTAAGTGCTTCAAGTCATCTTCACTTTCAGCAAGCAAGGTTGTTTTGTCTGCGTATCGCAGGTTGTTAAGGACACTTCCTCCAATCCTGATGCCACATTCTTCTTCATATAGTCCAGCTTCTCAGGCTGTTTGCTCAGCATATGGTTTGAATAAGTATGCTGAAAGGATTCAGTCCTGACACGCTCCCTTCCTGATTTTAAACCATGCAGTATCTCCTTGTTCTGTTCGAACAACAGCCTCCTAGTCAATGTACAGATTCCTCATGAGCACAATTAAATGTTCTGGAATTCCTATTCTTCTCAATGTTATCCATAATTTGTTATGATCCACACAGTCAAATGCGTCTGCATAGTCAATAAAATGCAAGTAAACATCTTTCTGGTATTCTTTGCTTTCAGCCAAGATCACCTGACATCAGCAGTGATATATCTTGTTCCACATCCTCTTCTGAATCCAGCTTGCACTTCTGAAAGTTCCCTGTCAATATATTGTTGCAACCATTTTTGAATTATCTTTAGTAAAATTTTACTTGCATGTGTTATTACTGATATTATTTGATCATTTCCACATTTTGTGGGATCACCTTTCTTTGGAGTGGGTACAAATATGGATCTCTTCCAGTCAGTTGGCCAGGTAGCTGTCTTCCAAATTTCTTGACGTAGATGAATAAGTACCTCCAGCACAGCATTCATTTGTTGAAATATTTCAGTGGGTTTCCCATCAATTTCTAGAACCTTGTTCTTCACCAATTCCTTCAGTGCAGCTTTGACTTCTTCTCTCAATACCATCGATTCTTGATCATATGCCACCTCCTGAAATGGATGAACATCAACCAATTCTTTTTCTTACAGTGACTCTATGTATTCCTTCCATCTTCTTTTCATGCTTCCTGCATCGTTCAATATTTTGCCCATAGAATCTTTCAATATTGCAACTTGAAGCTTGAATTTTTTCTTCAGTTCTTTCAGCTTCAGAAATGCTGAGTGTGTTCTTCCCTTTTGTTTTCTAACTCCAGGTCTTTGCACATTCATTATAGTAATTGGCTGTGTCTTCTTGACCTGCTTTTTGAAATCTTCTGCTCAGCTCTTTTATCTTGTTGTTTCTTCTATTTGCTTTAGCTACTCTCCATTCAAGGGTAAGTTTCAGAGTCTCTTCTGACATACATTTTGGTCTTTTCTTTCTTTCCTGTCTTTTTAATGACCTTTTGCTTTCCTCATGCATGATGTTCTTGATGTCATTCTACAATTCCTCTGGTTTTTGGTCATTGGTGTTCAATACACCAAATCTATTCTTTAGATGGTCTCTTAATACAGGTGGGATATAATCAAGGTCATATTTTGGCTCTCATGGACTGTGATAGTGTCTCCCCCAAAATTCATGTCTGCTCAGAACCTTGGAATGACCTTATTAGGAAATAGAGTCTTTGTAGATGTAACTAAGTTAAGGTCGTATTGGATTAGGGTATGCCTTAAATCCAGTGCCTGATGTTCTTATAAGATGATGAGAGGACACCCAGACACACATAGGGAAACAGGTCATGTGAAGACAGATGCAGAGATTGGAGTTATGCTGTCACAAGCCAAGGAAAGACAGGAGTCTCCAGAAGATGGAAGGGCAAGGAAGAAGTCTTCCCTAGAGCATGCAGAGAGACCATGGCCCTGCTGACACCTTGATTTCAGACTTCTGACCTCCAGAGCTGTGAATGAATAAATTTCTATTGTTTTAAGCCACCTAGTTTGTCATAATTTTTTATGGCAGCCCTAAGAATCTAACACAGGGGGTTTCTGAATGGGGCAGGGCCTGAAGGTAGAAGAAGGACAGGCAGGGCTGTAGAATTTATCTGCTTTGTATTTTGGGCTTGAATGGATGGCACGTTCTGCTCCCTCAGTTGGAGTAAGAACTGATGAGAGGGGTTGACTGTTGTACATCTTGTGTAACCTCTTGGCCTGGGGACAAGGGCCACAGAGAGTGGCACAGGTGCATGGCCCCACAATGGACCCTTCTTTAAAATGCTCAGAAAACAGGCCTAGACCTGTCCGTTTAACAATGACACTGCTGTGGCAAGGTGCTTGAGAGCTGTGCCACCTAGGCACAGGAAGGGACCAAATGGAACCCCTAGCCAACTGGTCTGAAGACCATGTTCATCATGGTGCCTGGAATCAGGTCTTGCACAAGATAGGGAGCTCTAACTGCTGATAACAGCTAACAATTATTGTGTGCTAGGCTCCATGCATATTAACTGATTAAAGCCTTCTTTAACTTATAGACTGTTACTATCCCCACTTAACAGATAAGATGTGTGAACAATATAAACCTACAAACCAAACCTGTTGCTGTTGAATCAATCTGATTCATGGTGATAGAGTAGAACTGACATCCAGAGGGTGTTCTTGGCTATAATCTTTATGAAAGAAGATCACCAGGCCTTTCTTCCACAGTGCCACTGGACGAGTTTGAATCATCAATCTTTTAAGTGAATAGTGAAATGCAAACCATTTTTGCCACCCAGGAACCTAACTGAGGCACAGAGAGGATAAATAACACTCCTAAGGCCATGCAACTAGTAAATGATGAAGCCAGGATTCCAATGCAGGCAGCCTGACTCCAGAGCAGTTCTTTGAATATCTGCTCCATCTCCTCCCTGCTAACAGAGGGAGGTAGTGTGAGAGGCAGCATGAGTGGGGCAGGGACAGGGAGATAGATGTTGGGGAGAGCTGGGGTGTTGAAGTCACAAAGACTTGGCTCAGCAACTTCTTTGCTGAATGACCTTAGGCAAGCTGCTCAGTCTCTCCAGATCTCTGATTCCTCATCTGGATTGTTGTGAAGATTATTGGTTTTTTTTTTTTTTGAGTTTCTAACAAGCCCAGCACAACCCCCCGGCTCATACAGCAAGTGTTCACACAGGGGTGTACAACGCTGGATGTCATGGACCTGGTTCAGGCAAGGCCCCTCAAGACCTCAGTAACCCCATCTGGAACAGGAAGAGGCTGGGCTAGATGAGCTCCAAGGTCATTTGCAGGACAAATCTCTGCCTCTACAAATAAAACTGGTAAGGGAGAAGGGGTGATTTGAGTGCCAGACTCAGGAAGAGGCTGGCTGTGCTTAAAATCCTGTGATTAGTGTTTGAAAAGACACACAAAAACAATAATCATCCATGTGTGGCTGGGAATTTTAGATTCTTTCATTAAGTTAACAAAATTGCCAGTGAGGTAGCGTTTAGAAACATAAAACCACCCAATTCATTCCTAGTTGATGGAAGCTTTAAGGAGAGCATATCCTTCCAGAAAGTATCAGACAAGAAAGCCGGCCTATACAGGCTCAGCTGCCCAAACTAGCATGGCTCAGGCTTGAAGCCTAATTAATGATTCACTTGTTATCACAATTTCTAAATCAATTGCAAGGCAGGGCACTCAAGGGAATGGCAGATAAGTGGCATGGATAGAGACACATCCTGCACAGTGTAGGGTAACTGGAGGAAGGGTTTACAGAAGTACCAGGCTTTGCCTTGTAGGCAGGAAATGGCAAAAGACAGAAGGGTTCTAATTGGAGCCTGTGGGCAGCTTAAGGAAAACAATACAAAATATGTCAACATCTAAAACCAAACCTCATGATGAACATCCAGAATGTGGTGTAAATCCAAGGCTGCAAAGGTGGGTTTGAACTAAATCTTATGTGTTTACACCAGATTGGAGGCCCCTTGAGGACAGCACCCCACTTGTTTGTCCTTATCTTCTCAGCATCTTAACACACTCCATACATCTTTATCACATGAATGTCCCACTGAATGAAAGAATTAATGTGAAAATCCTAAATCACCTTTTCTAACAGAGCCAGCTTCAGGAAAATACCATCTTCTGGGAAACCAGCTTTGTTTGATGAGAACCAAAGTAGCTTGGGGACTCTCCAAGGCCCAGAGAAATGGCCTATCCACAAATGGACCACCAGCCTCTAGTTACTGACTGTGCTCTGTGTGCACAGTCTCCAGAAATGATTTTAAATTACAACCCTCCAATGTCTTGCTTATTCTGCTTCAAAACACTCCAGCCTTCATACATAAATGTGCTCTGTGTAGTCTTTTCTTCATTTTGCACTATGTTCAGTTTGCAAGAGATAGCATATGGGTTCTTTTTCACCCAATAGCAGACTCTGCCTGCAGAACTCTCAAGATATTAATTTCATTCATTCATTCATTCACTCATTTATTCTATACAGTTTTGCTGCTACTGTGTAGGGGTGCTTCTCAGAATCTAGTTTCTTTCCACTGACTGGTAGGAGAGATGAATATCATCTTATACCCTAGAAGAGGAGTTTGAAGTTGGAAACCTTAAACACTTTGAGAGAAAGAACGGAAGGGAAGAGTTGCAATTTAGATGTTTGATGGTTGAAAACATCCAGAGAAAGGTAGTTTTGACTCTGCATCTGAAAATGCTAAAAGCTAGCTGTGGATTACCCAATAAGCAAGGTAAGCACAGCTTACTTGTGCCTTACTTATCTGTGCAGTTTCACATGTGAAACTGTTCACTGCAGATAAATAAGCAAAAGTAAGCCCTGCTTACCTTGATTACTGGGTACTCTATCCCTGTCAGGGATTATAAATTTGAAAGAGGTTTTGATTCTGTAGGAAGGTGCTCTGGGGTTGGGAGAAAGATAGATGCTAGCCATAGAAGTACAATCTTTGATGTGGTGAAAAAAATGTGAAAGTGTTCACTATAGATTTGAAAATAAGCACAAGCAAGCCCATGCTTATCTTGCTTACAGGATAATAGAACACTGCTAAAGACAAAGCTAGCATAGTGGCTAAGGCACTTGACTGCTAACCAGAAGGCTGACGGTTCAAACCCACCAGCCACTCCTCGGAAGGAAGATTCGGCAATCTACTTCCACAGTGATACTGCCTCGGAAACCCAAGGAGGGGTCGTTATGAGTCCGGTCCGACTCGATGGCACATAACAACAACAACAACAAAGACAAAGCAGCTTTGTGGGCTAGCAAGCTTTCAAAATTAAAATTCTGTGAGGATTATTGCGAGATTAGTCAAACGATCCACCACAAAATCCAGTGGATAGTGCACACTATTAAACATTACCGTCGGTCCTACCTTGCCAGATTCTTCGAGAGGGCGCCCATCCCACTTCCTTTGCTCCTTCAACAAATTCTAATTCTGCACGAATCCTGAGTGCCCCGTCCTGTGCTGAGGCCAAAAAGCCTGCTCCATTCTCCCGAACTCTCGCACTCTTGCTATTATACACTTCAGTCTGCCTCGCCTGGCCTCTCCAAACACCAAACTCCGCGGAGTCTCCAGCTCCTCCCCCTTCCCAGAACCCGCTTTGGACTGGTGCCCCCCTCCTCGTCCCCCTACGCTGGCTCTGGCCAGGGACAGACTTCCTCCGGAGAATCTTGAGAGCTTTCAGGCCCGCCTTCCTACTACCACTGCTTGCTTAGAGGGAGTGCAATCCCCTGCCCCCGGAAAGTCCACCGAGCCAGGTGAAAAATTGGCGCTCCAGGGTTCTTTCCGCTTCAAACCCGAAGGGGTCCTGGAGGCCTGGAGGAGAAGGGTCACCCCCAGGGGCTCTGACCCTCAGATTCAGGTGGGGCCTGGTGCCTTACCCGGGCATGAGGCCGGGGGGCACGTAGGCGGCATTGAACTCGGTCAGTAGGGTGCCTGCGCTGCGAGAGGCCATGGTGGGTGCGGTGAGCGCGCAGTGAGACCCCGCGCTCTGCGCCCCAAGTAAACAGCCTGCGCGGGTCACCTGGCAACCGCGCGCCTGGCAACGAAAGTCGCAGTCGGAGAGGTCCAGCCCCGCGTTGCAGCCCCCTTCCCAGTGTACTGCGCCCTCCCGGCTCCTTCCTGGAGCAGCCCGTAGGGCTCCGGCAGAAGATGCCTCCCTTTCACTTCATATTGTCCCTCAAACTAATCCACAACTGTAGCTTTATATGTAAGGGATGAAACACATAACGTGAAAAACTGGGTGTGTGATTTACATTTGAGTCCAATTCCACAGTTCACTTGGGCTTCAGTGATTCCACAGGGTTGACCTGCTTGTCACAGAACAAACCTTCTGAAAAAGGAGCTCTGGTGGCACAGTGGTTAAGGCACTCGGCTGCTAACCAAAAGGTCAACGGTTCCATGTCACCAGCCACTCCTCAGGAGAAAGATGAGGCAGTTTGCTTCCATAAAGATTTACAGCTTTGAAAACCCTATGGGCCAGTTCTACTCTGCTCTAAAGGGTGCTATGAGTTGGAGTCAATTTGATGGCAATGGGTTTGCGTTTGTTTTGTTATTGTTGTTGTTGTTAGGTGCCACTGAGTTGTCTGGGCATTCTTGCTTCCAACAGCTCAAAAGCATCAACTCTTCTTCCATTCTCCTTATTCATTGTCCAGCTCTCACATGCATATGTTGTTGTTATGTGCCATTGAGTCAGCCCTGACTCATAGTGACCCCTCCTTGGGTTTCTGAGGCAGTATCACTATGAAAATAGATTGCCCAAGCTTCCTTCCAAGGAGTGGCTGGTGGGTTTGAACCACCAGGCTTCTGGTTAGCAGTCAAGTGCCTTAGGCGCTATGCTACAAGAGCTCCCATATGAGGTGGTTGAAAATACCATGGCTTGTATCAGGCGCACATCTTTGTATCAGGAGACATCTTTGCTCTTCAGCACTTGAAAAAGGTCCTTTGCAGCCGATTTGCCCAGTGCTATACGTCGTCTGATGTCCTGACTGCTGTTCCACTGACACTGATTGTAGAACCAAGCAATGTGAACTCTTCGACAATTTCAATATTTTCTCCATTTATCATAATGCTGCTTATAGGTCCAGTTGTGAGGATTTTTGTTTTCTTTATATTGAGATGTAATCCATATTGCAGATTGTATTCTTCAATCTTCATCAGTAAGTATTTCAAGTCATCTTCACTTTCAGCAAGCAAAGTTGTTCGTCAGTGTATCACAGGTTGTTAATGAATCTTCCTCCAATCCTGATGCCATGTTCTTCTTCATATAGTCCAGCCTCTCAGATTATTTGCTCAGCATACAGATTGAATAAGTATGGTGAAAGGACACAACCCTGACACACTCCCTTCTTGATTTTAAACCATGCTGTGTTCCCTTTTTCTGTTTGAACGACAGCCTCCTTGTCTATATATAGTTTCCTCATAAGCCCAATTAAGTGTTCTGGAATTCCCATTCTTCTCAATGTTATCCATAATTTGTTATGATCCACAAAATCAAATGCTTTTGCATAGTCAATAAAACACAAGTAAACATCTTTCTGGTATTCTTTACTTTCAGCCAAGATCCATCTGACATCAGCAATGATATCCCTCGTTCCACGTCCTCTTCTGAAACCAGCTTGTATTTCTGGAAGTTGTCTGTCAATATACTGCTGCAACTGTTTTTGAATTATCTTCAATAAGATTTTACTTGCATGTGATATTAATGATATTGTTCAATAACTTCCACATTCTGTGGGATCACCTTTCTTTGGAATGGGTACAAATATGGATCTTTTCCAGTCATTTGGCCGGGTAGCTGTCTTCCAAATCTCTTGGCATAACTGAGTGAGTGCCTCCAGCAGAGTGTCCATTTAAACATCTCAATGGGTATTCCATCAATTCCTGGAGCCTTGTTCTTCACCAATTTTTTCAGTGCAGCTTCAACTTCTTCCTTTAGTACCATTGGTTCTTGAACATATGCCACCTCCTGAAGTGGATGAAGATCGATCAGTTCTTTTTGGTATAGTGACTCTGTGTCCTTCCATCTTCTTTTGATGCTTCCTGCATCATTCAATATTTTGCCCATAGAATCTTTCAATATTGCAACTCAAGGTTTATTTTTTTTTTCCCTCAGTTCTTTTAGCTTGAGAAATGCCATGCGTGTTCTTCCCTTTTGGTTTTCTAACTCCAGGTCTTTGCACATTTCATTATAGTAATTGGCTTTGTCTGCTCGAGCTGCTCTTTGAAATCTTCTGCTCTTTTAGCTTGTCATTTCTTCTGTTTGCTTTAACTATTTTCTACTCAAGGGCAAATTTCAGAGTCTCTTCTGAAATCCATTTTGGTCTTTTCTTTCTTTCTCATCTTTTTAATGACCTCTTGCTTTCTTCACGGATGATGCTCTTGATGTCATTCCACAATTCTTGTGGTTTTCAGTCATTGGTGTTCAATGCATCAAATCTATTCTTTAGAGGATCTCTAAATTCAGGAAGCATATATTCAAGGCCATATTTTTGCTCTCATGGACTTGTTTGAATTGTCTTCAACTTCAAGTAGAACTTACATATGAGCAGTTGATGGTCTGTTCCACAATCAGCTCCTGACCTGGTTTTGGCTGAAGATATTGAGCTTTTCCATCTCCTCTTGCCACAGATGTAGTCAGTCAGTCTGATTCCTATGTACTCCATCTGGCGAAGTCCATGCGTATAGCCACCATTTGTGTGTTGAAAAAAGGTATTTGCAATGAATAAATTGTTGGTCTTGCAAAATTCTATCATGCGATCTCCAGCATTATTTCTTTCATGAAGGCCAAATTTTCCAACCACTGGTGATTCTTCTTTGTTTCCAACTTTTGCATTCCAATCACCAGTGATAAGCAACACATCTTGATTGCATGTTCAGTCAATTTCAGACTGCAGAAGTTGATAAAAATCTTCAATTTCCTCATCTTTGGCTTTGGTGGTTGGTGTGTAAATTTGAATAATAGTTGTATTAATGGGTCTTCCTTGTAGACGTTTGGATATTATCCTATCACTGACAGCATTGTACTTCAGGCCAGATCTTGAAGCATTCTTTGGGATGATGAATGCCACACCATTCCTCTTCAAATTGTCATTCCCAGAATAATAGATCATATGGTTGTCTGATTCAAAATGGCCAAAACTGGTCCATTTCAGCTCACTAATGCCTAGAATATCAATCTTTATGCATTCCATTTCAATTTTGACAACTTTCAATTTTCCTAGATTCATACTTCATATATTCCATGTTCCAATTATTAATGGATGTTTGCAGCTATTTGTCCTCGATTTGAGTCATGCTACATCAGCACATGGAGGTCCTGAAAGACTTACTTTACCCATATCATTAAGGTTGGTTCTACTCTGATGAGGCAGCTCTTTCCCAGTCACATATTGAGTGCCTTCCAACTCAAGGGGCTCGTCTTCCTGCACTGTGTTGGACAATGTTTCCAAGCTATTCATAAAGTTGCCCAGTAATGTATCTGACAGTGTTTCTCTGCTATTCATAAGGTTTTCCCTGGCCAATTTTTGAGAAGTGGGTGGCCTCCTCCTTCTTCCTAGTCTGTCTTAGTCTGTAAGCTGTGTTGAAACCTATACACCATGTGCAACTCTGCTGACATCTGAAGCACCAGTGGCACAACCTCAAGCCTCACAGCAATGTACAAGCCTCACAGGATGACAAACTGACAGACAAATTTGTCTCCCTTAGCTATTGGAAACCTCTGTGCCCTCCCCTTACCTAATTCCTACCTGGAACCTATGTAGGTTCTACCTGGACCACTCTGGGTCCCTGCACTCCCTCCTTTTCCTGGCTCTAGGGGGCAAGGCCTAGCCTTGCCTCCCACCCCTTTTTATCTGGATATCCTGCCACTCCCAAGGTCCCCAAGTCTGCTCCTGCTCCCTCCATTTCCTGGCTCTAGGGGGTTTGGGGCTTAGGTTTGTTTTAGGGAGTGACTAAGGTCCCTCGGTGGTACAAACAGTTTGCCATGGACTGGTGGTTGAAACCCATCAAGCAGTGCTGTGGTAGAAAGGCCTGGTGATCTCCTTCCATACAAATTACAGCCAAGAAATCCCTATGGAACTCAGTTCTACTCTGTAACACACGAGGTCACCATGAGTCAGAACTGACTCAACAGCAATGGGTTTGGTTTGTGAGCTTATGGCTCACATACCTTATCTATTAAATGGGGATAATAACAGTATGCAAGTTAACGGACGCTTGAATCAGTTGATATGCATAGAGCTTGGAGTTGGAATTGGCAACAGGTTGAGGGTGTAACAGCTTGGAGTCTCCAAATATGGAATTTCTTCAGTGACCCTCACACCAGTGTAGGGAGGGCCAGCACTTTAGGTTTTCAGTGGGGATGATGGAGGCTGTGTTACTCCCAAGCTGCTGGGGTGCTCTTTGTGGTTCAGACCCAGACCCTGTGCCCACTCCTTGCAGCACTCCTGCTATTAATAAAAATGCTCTGCGTTTACAGTTGTCTTTCCCAGTCTCATTTCATCCCCATCAGATGCAGATCTGGAAGAAGTGTTATCTTCACAGTTTGACTCTGTAAATGGCAGCTGATGAAGACCACAGACACTAATGAGTTCACAGGATGCTGGTGCAACAAGAATCCTCAAAAGACTCTCTGACAGATAACAGTGAAATTGCGGGACAGCGGCCAGGCTTCCAAGAAGTGCAAAAAGCAGAAAAACTAAGGTCTGGGGAGGAAAAGGAACTGGAGGTAATGTCTGGTTGCACATTAGGGGGAGCAATTTCTACCCACCCTTCAAAATGCATTCATGTCTATATTTTTCTAAATTCTCCACATGGAATATGTGTTACAATAAGAAAACCAGTTAAAAGTTGTTGAAAGAAAAACTCTCTGCTCAGGTGTCACATACTCCAGGAAAGCTCTCCTAATGGCCCAGCCCTTGGACTAGGCTGAATGCCATGCTGTGCATGCCCTCTCCCCATTCATGGCCTCTGAGCTGCTGAGCCCTGTTCATGGTACTCATCAGCCTGCGCTGTAATGATCTGTATTTGTCCATCTGTCTCTTCTGCATGAGGTCTGGTACTGTGTCATCTCCATCCCTGAACCCCAGCACCTGACACAAGAAGGAATGCAGTGAACATTTGTTGAATAAATATATGCTAAAGAGTTACCCAAATGAGTAGGATCTGGCTTAGGTTTTAGAAGGGTCAGGTGGGCCCCCAGGATGCCCATCCTGGCTCAGCTGAGGAGTAGTGAGTATTGACAAGTTGGAATTGCTTCCATTTCATAGATATGGAAACCCAGGTTAAGAAAAGCTCAATGCCTTGCCTAAGGCAGATTCATGAGCTGTTTCCTAAAGATGCACATTCCTATAGAGGCCTCATGAAATTTATGCCCTTTGGGAGCGAACTTCCAGAGAGCCAAACAAACATGTATTACCTGCTAACTTCATGGATGGAAAACGCTGGTGAATTTAGTCTTTTAAAGGAGCCATTAAGTGGCCCCCATTGCGTTTCCGAGGTAGTACATCTTTATGGAAGTAGATTGTCCTATCTTCCTAACATGGTGCAGCTGGTGGATTTGAACTGCCAACCTTCTAGTTAGCAGTCAAATGCCTTAAGCACTGTGCCACCAGAGCTCCTTAATTTAAAAAAAAAAAATAAAGATTCATTTATATTCAATAAACACAATATCTTAAAATATTCTTGAATTCAATATGTTTAGATGAAAGTGAGAAAGGAAAGCAGGAGTCAAGGAAGGAAAAAAGAGATGGAAAAATAATATATAAAGAAAGACAAAATGCAGGCAAAGTAGCATGGCAACATCTAGAAGCGGGAAGAAGAAGGCTATGGAATTCAAAAGGAATAACGTCTTGTTGTAAAGTCCCTGGATGGCGCAGACAGTTTGTTGTCCGCTGCCAACCAAAAATTCTGTGGTTCTTAACCCACCCGACAGCACCCTGTCAGAAAGTCCTGGCCATCTGCTTTTGTGAAGAGTGCAGCCAAGAAAGTCCTATGCAGCTCAGATCTCTCTCTCTTTCGCTTTTTAAACCTTTAGACCTTGTTCTAGATAGATCACCATGGTTGTGCTTTTATCCTGTCAACATTTATTGGGCATCCTACTATGCACAGGACCGGGCAGCTTTTTGTTCTGCTGTACAGAGGGTCTCTGTGAGTCAGAGCCACCTTGACAACACCTAACAACAGCTATGCACAGGGGTAAGGCTTTGGAGATGTAAAGACACTGTGCCCAGGGTCTCACCCAGTCAGAGGCAGAAGCAAGTGGAGCAGCCCAATGATACAGTGTGAGGAGACGGACAGGACCTGCACCAAGGAGGACACCAATCCAGTCTGTGCTAGAGGTGCAGATATGGAGGCAGCTTCCAGGAATAAGCACCAGTTAAGCTAAGTCCACAGTGAGCAGGAGTTGGGCAGGCCAAGAAGGAAGAGGGGAAGGGTTTGGAGAGCAGGAGCATTCCATGGGGAGCAAATGGTAAGAGCAAGGCTACAAAGCTCTAGGCCCAGGGATCTCAGCCCCTGGCGCCCCTTTCCCTATGAGCTCTTCCTGGGGTATGTTGCTGGAAGAAAGGAGGGAGCAGTTCCCCTTTGGTCCTTGGAAATTCTGCCACAGACACCCCTTCAAACCTTTCCCCATAGGCCCAGGCAACTGATTAAAAAAGCAGGCCTGAAGCTCTGCAGCTATTGCTGGAAACCAAACATCAGCCCATCTCACCATCCTTAGCCCTCTTCATCCTTAAACACTGCTCTTACTAGAACAGTCTCCCATGCCTTCACTGAGTCCCTTGGAGTGCAAGCAGTTAAGTGCTAGGCTGCTAACAGGTTGGAAGTTCAAGTCCACCTTGCAAAAAAGGCTTGGTGATCTGCTTCTGAAAACCAGACATTAAAATACTATGGAGCACAGCTCTACTCAGACACATGGAGGGTCATCAGGAGGCAGAGTGATAGCAGCCTTCACAGTAATGGTTAGCCTGGTTCCTGAGCTCCCCCTCCAGCAGTACCCCATTATCCCAGCCTCAGATGCAGCGATTCCAAGCAGAGTAGGACCCCGCCCTCATGGGGGCAAGTAAGCAAGCACACTCCCTTCTCTCTTTGAAGACCCCAAACACTTGTCCTCCCTTTACTGAGGGACCAGCCACTAGGCATAGCCTTATCGTTGCCTAGTAGATTCTGATTTTCAGCATGTGAGCCCTGGATTGGGCTTTCTCTATAGGACCCAGTCAGAGCAGCCAGGCATGGCCCACCCAGCTTCCCTAAGCCTCGTGGGCATCAGCGGCCATGTGTGGCCAACTTAATTGTGTGGGAGGCATGGATCACCCAGAAAACACCAGTGCAACAGTCCAGCTTCCTGTGCACACAGAGTATGAAGTTCCTTGTTCCCCGTGGAAGAGGGTGTCCCGCCCATGCTCATGCTGACCCCTCTCTGCCCACTCCTGGTGGCAGGAGAGCTTGCTTAGCAGCTGGGAGGCAGAGCACTGCCTGGGGTGGGCAATAGCCTCCACTGGAGGGACCGGGAGGAGACACCTGAAGCTGGGCAGCGCTTTATCTAGGAGACAGAGGCTGCTGAATAATGAATTCCAACTGTGTGTCTGCACTCCCAGGCTGCACGCTGGTGCACACCACACACACAGACACGCACAGACACACACACACACACAGACACGCTGGGCTGACAACTTGGAGGGGCGGGGGCTGCAGGGCTGTGAGTCTCTGTGAGTCGCTGGAAGGAGCAGCTCTACACGGTTGCCTTGGTCTCTCTGGGCAGCATCAGAGGGGGCGTGGGAGGAGGAGGCAGCAGGGAGAGGAGCCGCGCACACTCCTTCAGGCTCACTCCTTTCCCAGCTGCTCTGCCTGGTAGTCCCAGGCTCTCCACACCAGGATGGCCCTGCTTGTTCACCTCAAGACCGTCACAGAGCTGCGGGGCAAGGGCGACCGGATTGCCAAAGTGACTTTCCGAGGTAGGGAAGCCCCTGTGTTACGGGGACTGGGCAGCCCTCTCTCTGGAGGATGTCAGGAATAGGGCAGGGTGGGAAGGATGGGTGGGAAAAGTTCTCAGCAGGTCTAGGCCCATGGGCTTCCCATGGGTAGCCATCCACCCCTGACGTAACTGGTCATTCTGATTCCTTGAATCTGAAGGGTCTCTGTGTTTTGATATCTCTATCTGTGTCATCTCCGCGTGTACTCACTAATGTGCCAGTGCCCTGAAGTGATAAGTCCTCTGGCTGCAGGTGGTTCTAGGGGAAACAGAAGCAGGAAGCCCACACCCTGGGCTTAGGGGACCAGGACTGAGCCTGCTCCTTCTTCCTTCCACCTCCTAGAGATTGGTTTCCTTTGGGCACAGGGTGGGGATGGGATAGCTCCTAGACACCAGGCCAGCTGGGAGTTCTCTGAGCCCTGGCATGATGAGGGTACTCCAGGCCTCTCTCAGATCTATTCCTGACCCCAAGGTAGGGATCTCATGAGACCCACTGGCCTTTGCTCTATTCGTTCTCTCCTCTTTTTCTCCCACTCATGTATTCAGTGACCATCTACCATGATCTACTATGTGCTGAGGCTGGGGGCTGGGAATATAAAGCTGAATGTGACACAGGCCCTGCCCTTAAGGAGCCTGCAATCTGGGAGAGGAGAATTGGTGAGCAGACAAGTACAACAAGGCATGGGATACAATGAGGATGGGGACAAGTGTATCTGCACCCTAACCCAGGTTAAGAGGGCACGGTCAGGGAAGGCTTCCAGGAGAAGGAAGCATCTCAGCTGAGACCAGAGGCCCCAAAAGGAGAGAGCAAGGTGGGAAAGCAGGAAAGAGCAGGCAGATGGAACAGCATGCAGCAAGGCTGGGAGATGAGCTGGAACATAGGCACTGACAGAGGCTGTGTGAGGCTGGGAGCCCACATTGGGACAGGAGCTGAGGATGGAGAGAGAGGCAGAGCCAAGGAAATGGGGCTAGACTGAACTCTGAGGATGATGGGAGGCTCCTGGAGGGTTTTAGGCAGGGCAGGGAAGGGCAGGTAAAGCTCTGCCTTTGACCCATCCATCTCAGCCTCCCGGCCTGCCCACCACCCAACCCTCTATGCCGGTGGCTTTCTGGCTGCCTTTGACCAAAGGCCAGGGCACTTTTCACTAGACATGGCCCTTTCTCCCCAGAGTGGAGTCTGGGTGTGGGGGTAGAGTAGTGGGGGAGCAACTGAGAGCACCCAACCATATTAAAGAACGAAGTGAACATCCAAGGCCCAGGATGGACCCAATACTTGCATCTCTGTCAGGACAGACAGTGGAGACCCAAGGGCTGGTGCTCGGCATCCTGCCTGCCAGCCGTTCTCTGGAACTCTTGAGCAGGAACCCTGGCACCCACATCACTCCCTCAGTCAGGCCACTTCTGGAAATGAGGCCATGAGCTGTCCCTTGTTCACAGGGACAGGCAGGGTGGCGGTGATTGTACTGTCTCTGCTGGGAGGAGCAGGCCAGGCAGGAGGGGAGAGGAAGGGTGGGCAGGCTGCCTGTTGCTTCCCACACCAGCTTTCTCTGTAGCACCCTGGAGTTCCACATGCCACCTGCTGGCTCATCTTGGCTTTAGAAAAAGCTTCCGCATTCTTTTACCCATGAAACACGTCCCTATGTTCAACAGACACCACAGTTGTTGGGTGTTCAGCTACAAGTCACTGTGCTGTTGCAGCTGTGACAGGACAGTTGCAGGCTACACAAGTCCAGTCCCATTCTGTAGACAGAGCAATCAAGGCATAGTCTCAAAGAGGTCTGCATGGTGTTAGTGGAGGGTGTGAGTCACGGTGGGCCCAGCTCTCAGGAGCTCACTCCCAGTCCTGACTGCTCAACCCTGCAAGCTCCTTTATCCCCTGCTGGATCAACTGGGCTTGAGCATCTGTCTCATCTGATGCCTCTGTCTTTGTTTGACTGTGCAGTGATGCTGGCACTCCAGCTTCAATTGGCCACGCAGAGAGTAGCCTATTTGCAAACCACATCCTCTAGACTGAGTGGAGAAATCCTCTTCCAAGCTGAACATTTGCAGGAGGTGGCAGAGTTCCTGGGGAAAGGGGACTGGGGTAGGAACAAGAAGATGGCAAGCAATTTCCT
This sequence comes from Orycteropus afer afer, assembly GCF_000298275.1. NCBI lineage: Eukaryota > Metazoa > Chordata > Mammalia > Tubulidentata > Orycteropodidae > Orycteropus > Orycteropus afer. The sequence continues at coordinate 13,758,305 of NW_006921641.1, forward strand.
TGAAAGAGTTCTTTATAACAACTAGAGATGCCTGAGGCATTTACCTGCTGCATCCAGCAGGTGACAACAATAGGCACCCCGAAAGACCAACACTAACAACAATTCAGCATCTCCATTGGTGTCAAAAAAAAAAAAAAAAAAAAGCTACAGAAAGAAAAGAGAGACTGGCAAGGAGTCAGAAGAAGATGCTGGGCCCAAGCTCTCAAATCCCTTGAGTTGGGTTAGGTAACCCTGGGCAAGTTGTGCCTATTGGTAATGTCCCCAAGTAGGCCAGCCCAGCTGGTTGAGACACAGCTTGATTTTCTGTTCTATGCCATCCCGGACACTTAGGAAAGAACCCTACTGGGCTATGGTGGAGGAAGTTCAAGATAAGGTCAGATGCCCTAGATCGTACCTGGGTTCTGCCACTTTGTCTCTCTGACCTTCAGTTTCCTCATCTGTAAAATGAGCATGACAATAACACCTACCTCATCAGATTGCTTCGGTTCACAATAGGTGTAGAAAAGAGTTTGAGGAAAGAACATTCAAATGGCTGATATGTTTGTGAGGCTGACATTCCAATTCTCCTTAGAGACAACTGCTGGCTCCTGAGACTTCTTCTTTCCAGCCCACATCCTTCTCTGTCAGCCATGAGTGAGAGGAAGGGGCTCCATGTAAGTTATAAAGGGGAGAAGAAAGCATATCAGAGGGTGTCTGCCAGGAACAGGCAAGTTGGGCTTGGCCTCTGCTATGTAGGAGCACCCATCTAAGATGTCCTGCAGACTCCAGAGCTATAGCAGACTGCCCCTGAGACGTCTGTTCCCATGTGGGCCTGGCAAGCATCAGCTTTATGCTTGGCTACCCCTCTTTCCCCACTGCCTCAGGCCAGTCAGTCAATCTGGTCTAAGGAACACTCACTAATCACTGCCCAGCTCTGTCTCTAGCTCTCAGCTCTGACTACAGCAATGGCCACTCCTAATCGGGTCCTGCCTGTATTCATTCATTCACCAAACTTGCTGATATTTGTGGACTGGGTGTCTTCCATGTCCAGGCCCTGGTCCAGGCCTGGGAACACAGAGATGAAGAAGATCTAGCCCTGACCTCCAAGAGTTAGAGCCTCATTGGGTCAGCCAAAAGGTGAAGAAGACTGAATAAGACACCAGAAGGCTTGGATTCTATTCACAGTCATGCAGGCAGGCCATGGAGCTTAGGGCTCTCAATGCCTACTAATAAGAAGGAGACTGCAATTCCAATTTAACTCAGAGACCTGCAGTGAGAATCAGGAGTGGGCTGTCTGGGAAGGAGCCATCTTGACCACAGGTCACTACTCAAAGGGGGGCAGTATTAGCTTGGGATTGTCCTTTCTCAACTCCTTAAATAATTCTCAGCATCAATTGTAAAGCCATAGAACGCAGGGTAGGAAAGGCCTCTAAGTATTTCTGGCCCAGCCTTCATTGCTTAATCCGCTCAGCCCTCAAGCATGAGTACTGGGGCTATTATGGGAATCCAGTGCAGGCTGGCTCTGGGTGCTTGAGAAGAGCCAGAGCCTTCTTGCCTAAACACTGGTTTGGAGGATCTCATGGGCAGAGTCTGGATCTGATCTTCAATAAGTCACCTGGAGTAACTCACCTGGCCGTTGGCACATTATCAAGGCTTCCTCCTTGACCCAGCTAACTTTTCATCCTTATTGCTTCTCTCCCCACCACATCCCCAACTCCTACTCTGCTATTTGCCCACCATACTGAACTTCTTGCCATTCCCCAAATGTGCCATGCCCTTTTATACCTCCAAGACTTGAAGCATTGCATTTCTTCTGCCTGGAATGACCCTCACCCTCCACCTGGAGAAATCCCCTTAATTCTGCTCAACTTTCAAGGCCCAGCTCCTATGTTACCTCTTCTGTGAAGCCTTCCCCCTCGCCTCTAAGTACTTTTTATATGCTCCTCCTATAGGTCTGCTATGGCACTTTGTGTTCTAGAAATTGGCCACATTTCTGTATGCTGCACTAACTTCTGAAACTTTAAAGGTAGGCAGGCAGGGATCAGATCTTAGCCATCCTTACTGAGCCCTGAGCTGGGCACTGGGGCTGATCATCAAAATGAATAAGAAATGGCTGTTGAATGGGTTTAAGTTTTCCTTCCACTGTGGCACTGCCAGTTTCTGTGGCTCAGTTTCTCCAGCTGTGAACTCCTACTCTATAGCTTTCTATCCAAGGGAGAATCAGAGAACTAGAAGAGGCCTCAGGAGCTGAAAACCAAGAACCTTGGCCCATACTGTCTTCAACAATCAGCCCCAGCCTGGAGGCTCTTCCTGGAACCTAGAGGGAAATTGGCCTCACCCTCTGGCAAGTGCTGGAGAGTCTAGCTCTATGCCGTGGGTCATAAGCAAGAGGTTGCAAGTGGGCATGCCCCTTCACTCACTGAACATGCTGTTTCTAAACATCATTGCATATGCACTCACAGTACACAGTACAGCTTAAAAGATAAACCAGGGTCTCACAATCTAATGGAGAGAAGGAATTCTCACAGACACAGTGGAAACACAATGCAAGACATAAAAGGGCCAAGGGGTGGGGCAGGAGATTGCAACAATGCTTAGAGGATGGCCACTTACTTAGCACTACAGAAATCAGGGAACCACCACCACTGTCAAGTTGATTCTAATTCATGGTAACCCTTTGTGTGTCATATATTCACTGCCGTCCAGTCAGATCTGACTCACAGCAACCCCTCCTTGGGTTTCCAAGACGGTATCACTACGGAAGTAGATTGCTCAACCTTCCTTCTGAGCAGTGGCTGGTGGGTTTGAACCTCCAGGAGCGGTTCACTAGTGGTTAGCAGTCAAATGCCTTAGGCACTATGCTACCAGAACTCCTTTGTGTGTGAGAGTAGAACTATACATATCTATACTCCACAGAGTTTTCAGAGTTGGCTTTTTGGAAAATAGATTTTGGATTAGATTATCAGGCCTTTCTTCTGAGGTGCCGCCTCTGGGTAGGCTTGAACAGACAACCTTTCAGTTAGCCTTTCACTGTTTGTGCTACCCAGAGATCAGGGAGGACTTCATTAAAGGAGAAGAGGAGGAAAAGGGAGCCTTTAAACTGGATCTTGAATAAGTGGCCCTGCTTGGAGATGCAGAAGAAGGTATGAGGAAGGGTTGGTGGGGGGAGGGGAACCCATTCTGAGTGAGAGACTAACAGGACCAGAGGCAAAAAAAAAAAAAAAAAAAAACCAAACCCATTGCCTTAGAGTCAATTCCAACTCAGTAATCCTATAAAACAGAGTAGAACTGACAGATAGGAGCTCTGGTAGCATAGTGCCTAAGGCACTTGACTGCTAAGCAGAAGGCTGGCTGTTCAAACCCACCAGCCACTCCTCAGAAGGAAGATGGGGCAATCTACTTTCGTAGTGATACTGCCTCGGAAACCCAAGGAGGGGTCGCTATGAGTTGGGTCCGACTTGACGACACATAACAACAACAAGAACTGACCCATAAGGTTTCTGAGTCTCTAACCTTTATAGCAGGAGGCCACCACATCTTTCCCTCACGGAGTCGCTTGTGGGTTCCAAACACCAACCTTTCAGCTGTAAGCACTTTAAGCACTTTAGCCACTACACCACCAGGGCTCAGGGTCAGATTACCCAACAAGCAAGGTAAACCCAGGCTTACTTATGCTTATTTACTAATCTGTAGGGAACAGTTGTACATTTTTTCACCACATCAAAGTCTCTGCTTCTAGGTATGGCTGCATCTCTCTGCCAAACCCATAACACCTTCCTATACAATCAAAGCCTCTTTTCAAATGTACAATCCCTGATAAGGACAGAGTAGCCAGTAAGCAAAGTAAGTATGGTTTACTTGTGCTTACTTATTAATCTATAGTGAACACCTTCACGTATTTTTCACCATAGCAAAGATGTGGTGAAGCCCATGCTTACCTTCCTTATTGGGTCATCTGCCCCTGTCAGGGCTCATTGGACCGGAGTCTAGAGCAGGGATAACCCAGCTGTGTATGGTGACTGGGTAGCTACTACGTTTAGCTGGAGCAGAGGGTGCAGGAAGTGAGTGGAGGGAGATGAGCTAGGAAAGGAGCATGAGGCCAAAAGGGTGACTGTGTGGGTGGAGGTGGGGCCCCAACTTGGTGCTGGGGAGAAGAGCCTACCTACTAAAGCAGCAAGGGCCACTTCTGGCTCCAAATTACATTTGTTTTCCCCAGTAAAAGGAAGAGCTCTCCTTTTTGACAATATCTGTCTGGAAACTTCTTTGCCATCCCTGGTAAAGGAGGTAGAATATCCCAGCCCCCAACCCTGAGATGCTCTTTGGATGGCTGGGCCTGTTTGTGGACTCTGGCCCAGCCTGGCATCTCCTCTTCTGAAGGAGGTGGGTATGTATTGCCTCCAGTGAAGGCAGGAGATAGAGAGGATCATTAGGACAGCCTCTACAACCTGTAGAAGGCTGTGGACGGTGCCCTGTGCTTTCACCATAGACCCAAAGGATGTACTCTTGCATCCTCCCCTTCCTGGTGCATACAGAGCACCTCCCATGCGCGCACACACACACACACACACACACACACAGGTGGAAATCTTCTCTGCCTAAGGCCCACCTTGCTCCAGCCCAGCAAGCTGAGGCTGACACCGCTGAAAACAGGCAGAACACACTGAAAGTTCCCCAGGCTTTCAGCTTTGATAAGAGGAGTGTGCTTTTATGTTATGGAAATGAATATAAAACTGTCTTCTGCTACAAAGGCCCTCAGCAAACCTGCTGCTGGAAATCTGCTCAAGAACAGACTTGCAAATAATTTCCCTGAATTTGAAGCCTTGGTTATCTTTGCACTTTTACTGTTAATAAAAGCTACATCCTCCTCCACCACTGGGCCTGGTTCTTTTTGGTCCTTTTACTTTTTATAATTGAAATCCTCAAATATATAAGTAAGGAGAATAGTATAATGACCCCAATAACTCCCCTCTCCATCCAGCTTTAACAACCATCAACTCATGGCCAATCGTTTCATCTGTATCCTTCTGCTCATCCCACCCCTAAATGACTTTGAAGCAAATCCTAAGCATTTTCTCTGTAAATATTCAGTACATAGCTATAAAAGATAAGGAATCCTTTAAAAGAAAAAAAAAAAACAACTACATACTCTATCATTCCTGAAAAAAAGTCAGAACTTGAGTGAGCACTTGGAAGGAAGTACAGGTTTAAGTCCCTGGCCTAGCCTGAGTTTCTACTATGTGTACCCTGGGTGCCAACAAGGTGGGGAAAAGGAAAAGAAACAGAAGTAAAGGCAGAAATAATATTTAAATAAGTTGTTGTTATGTCCTGTGGAGTCGGATCCGACTCATAGTGATCCTCCTTGGGTTTCTGAGGCAGTATCACTACAGAAGTAGATGGTCCAAACTTCCTTCCGAGGAGTGGCTGGTGGGTTTGAACTGCCGACCTTCTAGTTAGCAGCCAAGTGCCTTAGGCACTATGCTACAAGAGTCATAGAAAAAAGGGTTAGAGGTAAATGGGACTTCTATCTAACTGAGAATGGGTGAAAGGGAAGAAAAAACCTTCCCCTGTGGACTATACAGTAACCCACACATGGCTATGTGAGATGCTAGTGAATTTCAAAGAGTACACTAAGGAATGAAAGGAGGAATAGCTGCCTTCCTGGACAACTCCTTTTGAATTGAATTTTGTCACTCAAATTCTACTTTGCCATCAACTGTTATTATAAAACTGAGGATATGTTTCTCAAAATGGGGGAAAAAATGTTATTACAAGAGTTAATCACAAACAGCTAAGAAAATCAATAAGGATATAGACAATTCAACAATACCATCAACCACCTTGACCTAATTGACATTTTATAAAACATTATAAGGAGCTCTGGTGGCACAGTGGTTAAGGCATTTGACTGCTAACCAAAAGGTCGGCAGTTTGAACCCACCAGCTGCTCTATGGAAGAAAGATAAGTCAGTCTACTTTCATAAAGATTTAGTCTTGGAAACTCTATGGGGGAATTCTACTCTATCCTATAGAGTTGTTATGAGTCTGAATTGACTTGATGGAAGAGGATTTTATACTTCAAAACTGAAAAATACACATTTTTCTCAAATTCACAGAGAACTCTCACCAAAATAGGCTATATGCTGGGCACTTAAACAAGTTTCAATATATTTCAAAAGACTGACATCTTAAGAGTATGCTTTCTGACCATAATGGAACTCAGTTAGAAATCAATAACAATAAGATAGCTAGAAAAGCCCCAAATATTTGGAAATTAAACAATATTCTTTTAAATAACCTATGATCAAAGAAGAAATCACAAGAGAATTCAAAAAAATATTTCTAACTGAATGAAATGAAAATGCAGCTGTGGTGGTTAAAGTTGTGTGTCAACTTGGCTGGGCCTGGTTTTGAGTGGCTGGGCAGCTGGATGTAGTACTCCCCATGATGAGAATGGTAATCACCTCCATGGTGGAATCTACCCTGAGCAGTTGAGTAGCTGCCTTGAGTGGTCTGCTTCCAGTATATAAGAAGAAACCTTGAGAAAGCTCTCAAGCTTTTTGACATGCTTGGACACTGCATTTAGATGAGTCTTCATTCAGCAACCTGCCATGCTATTTGCCAATCTTGGGATTGTTTCTGGACTTAGCTAGTGACATGCCATGTTGCTTGATAATCTTGGTACTGTGTCATTTTATTTGTTGACTTTGCATTCGTCGGCTTTAGTAGCTGGCAGCAGCTGCCTGAGTTAAGAGATGCCTCCAGCTCCAGTGGGATGGGAGCAAGAAGCAGAGCTGAAGCCCAAGGGTGAGGGGCCATCACCCAGCCCCTAGAGCTGGCACTTTGAACTCAGGCTTCTAGCCTCCTAAACTATAAGAGAATAAATCCCTGTTTGTGAAAGTCATCCACTTGTGGTATTTTCTGTTAGAGTGGCACTGTTGTTGTTGTTATATGCTGTCGAGTTGGACCCAACTCATAGAGACCCCTCCTTGGGTTTCCGAGGCAGTATCAACTACAGAAGTAGATTGCCCCATCTTCCTTCTGAAGAGTGGCACTAGATAATCAAAACAACAGACTATCGACATTGTTGCTTTAAATACTCATAACAGGAAAAAAAGTAAAATGTAAAATTGATGGTCTAGGTTTCTGCCTTAAGAAACTACAAAAAGAACAAATTAAACCCAAGATAAAGAGCTCTGATGGCATAGTGCCTAAGGCAATTGACTGCTAACCAGAACCCTAGCAGTTCAAACCTACCAACCACTCCTTGGAAGGAAGACTGGGCAATCTACTTTGTGGAGATACCGCTTCAGACACCCAAGGACAGGTCGCTATGAGTCGAATCGACTCAATGGCAGTGAGTTTGGTTTGGTGGTTTTTTTTTTTTTTT
>NW_006921641.1:13765770-13779423 GCF_000298275.1 Orycteropus afer afer
ATCTACTTCCACAGTGCTACCGCTTCAGACACCCAAGGACAGGTCGCTATGAGTCGAATCGACTCAATGGCAGTGAGTTTGGTTTGGTGGTTTTTTTTTTTTTTTTTTTAAGTAAAGGAAGGCAATAGAAAATAGATGAAGAAAATTAACAAAGCCAAAGTTAGCTCTTAAGATGAATATATTAATTAAATAGACAAACTCCTAGAAAGAAAAAAAGCAAGAAAATATAAATTTACTAATATAAGGAATGAAAGAGGGGATCATTAAAAGGAAAATAAGGGGATATTATGAATAGCTTTGTCAATAAATTCAACATATCAGATGAAATGGACAAATCCCTTATAAAACACAATTGACCAAAACTGACACAAAAAGAAATGGAAAGTCTGAAAAGCATAATATCTATTAGAGAAACTGAATTTGTAATAATGATAATAATGATGATGGTGATGAACAACCTCCACACAAAGAAAACTTCAGGCCTAGTTGGCTTCACCAGTAGATTCTAGAAAATATTTAAGGATGAAATAATCCAACCATACATAAACTCAGAAAAAAAGAGTTGGTATCATTTTATGATACCAAAACCTGAATGCTTACCATATTTAAAAAAAAAAAAAAAAATTAAAGCTTAATATCCCTTATGAACTTAGATGCAAAAATCCTTAATAAAATATTAGCCAATTGAATAGCAATACAGGAAAGGGATAACACAGTATGGCAAGTTTAGTTTAAAATTTGAAGCTCAGTCAAAGTATTTTACCATATTAACATAACAAAGGAGAAAAGGCACATGACTGTCTCAAATGATGCAGGAAAAGTACTTGATAAAATCCAACACTCATTCATAAGGATTGGCTCTCAGCAAACTCCCCAATCTGACAAAGGGCAAATACAAAACTACATAAAGTTTCTATTGTACATAATCCTGAAATATTGAACATTAAGATCATGACCAACGTAAAGTTGTCCACTCTCACCACTCCTATTCAACACTCGTAAAGTCTTTGTTGTTATTGACAAGTGAGTACAAATAGGAGCTCTGGTGACATGAAGCTTAAAGCATTTGACTGCTAACCAGAAGGCTGGAGGTTCAAACCCACCACCCATTCCTTGGAAAGAAGGTTGGGCAATCTACTTCAGTAGTGATACCACCTCAGAAACCCAAGGAGGGGTCACTATGAGTTGAGTACGACTTGACGGCAGTATAGTGAGTACAGTAAGGCAAAGGGGGAAAAAAAAAAAAAAAACCTCATACAGATTGGAAAGGAAGAAATAAAATTGTCTTTATTCAGAGAGAATCTAATTAGGTATGTAGAAAATCCTAAGGAATATTCACATAACACTACTAAAATTAATAAGAGAATTTAGCAAGTTTTTAGGAAATAAGATTAATATATACACAAAATGTCATTCTACATCTAGAAAAAAAAAACTAATTGGAAAATACACATTTTAAAACAATTACATTTACAATAGCATCAAAAACAAAATATTTATAAATAAATTTCATCAAAGACATGAAAGAATTCCACACTGAAACAACAACAAATGCTGAGAGAAAGAAAAGAAACCCAAATAAATGAAGAAATATATTTTGTTTGTGGATTGGAAGATTCAGGATTGTTAAAATGCTAATTCTCCCCAAGGTGACTTATAGACTCAGCACAATACCAGTAAAAATCACAACAGGCTGTTTTGTAGAAATTGCTTAACTATTTCAAAATTTATTCGATAGGCAAAGGACCTAGAAGAGCAAAAGCAACCTTAAGAATGGAGAAGAGAGAACAATCATGGGAGAAGGAAGGGCTGCTTATGCACAGGGAGACAGCTCAGGGGGCAGGAGTGTATGGAGGGATGGACACAGGGAAGAGTTAACTATGGGGAGGAAGTGGGAGGGGAGCTGTTGCATTGTGGTAAACTGTGGTCAATGACAGAGACAAAGTGTATGTGAACTGCTGTATGGAAAGTGAATTTGCTCTGTAAATCTTCACACAAATCACAATAAAATTAAAAAATTAAAATAAAAAAATAAAATCTTAAAAAAAAAAAAAGAATGGAGAAGAAAGTTGGAGGGTTCACACAACTAGATTTCAAAACTTACAATAAAGTCTTAGGAATCAAGACAGTGTGACATTGGCCTAAGAATAGTCATATAGACCATGATGTTGACCCTAGAATAGACATACAGACCAATGGAACAGAATAAAGTGTCCATAAACAGCCCATATATGTACGGTCAATTGATAATCCACCAGGGTGCTAGCTATCTAGAATAACTTGATGTCTACATGGGAAAAAATGAGCTTCAACTCCTACCTCACACCATCCACAAAAATTAATTTATGATGGATCATAGATCTAAACATAACACTATAAGCTTCTAGAAGAAAAGCTAGAATATCTTTGTTATATTCTTCAAGTAGGTAAAGATTTCCTAAAGAAAACAAACAAAACCCCACTGTTGTTGTTGTTGTTATGTGCCTTGGAGTCAGACTCAACTCATAGTGACCCCTCCTTGGGTTTCCGAGGCGGTATCACTACAGAAGTAGATTGCCCAACCTTCCTTCCGAGAAGTGGCTGGTGGGTTTGAACCGCCAACCTTCTGGTTAGCAGTTAAGTGCCTTAGGCACTATGCTACCAGAGCTCCTCAAAACCCCACTACATATCAGAAATGTTTCACGAAAAAATAATAAGTTGGATTTCATCATATTTATAGAGTCCTGTTGTTGTTAAAGGAGCTCTTGTAGCACAGTGATTAAGGCATCTGACTGCTAACCAGAAGGTTGGTGGTTCAAACCCACCAGCCACTCCATGGAAGCAAGACTCAGCAACCTACTTCTGTAAAGATTTACTGCCTCAGAAATCCAATGGGGGTCGTTATGAGTTGGAATTGATTCAATGGCAGTAGGTTTTTTTTTTTTTGGTTTGGGTTATTGTTGTTAGTTACCATCAATTTAGAAGTACACTTCATTCTAGTACTGTTCTTTCTTGCTAGTAATTTTGGAATCACTATACCGTAGACCTTACAGGAGCCCTGGGTTCAGTGGTTAACACATTCAGCTACTAACCAAAAGGTTGGTGACTAACAGCCACTCTGCCGAAGACAGATTTGGTAGTCTGCATCCATAAAGATTATGAGGGTATTTCTACCCTGTCCTACAGGATCACTAAGAGTCAGAATCTACCACACAGCAGTAAGGTTTTTCAGATGCAATAGGCTGGGAAAGCTACTCTATGCTAGGCAGACTGTATACTAATGATTTTTAGATAAACTGTAATGAGTTCCATGATGTTTTCTTTTTTCCTTCTTGCATCTCTTTCATTCCTAAATTAATAACAGTAAATTATAAAGAATTTGTGTAGTTTGACTGCCTTACTGACTGCAAATACTTAAGTCTGCTTTTTTATGTGGCCCTATGTAGTACCAGGGAGCTCTGGTGGCGCAATGCCTAAGGCACTTGACAGCTAACCAGAAGGCTGGCGGTGCAAACCCACCAGCCACTCCTCAGAAGGAAGGTTGGGCAATCTACTTCCGTAGTGGTACTGCCTCAGAAACCCAAGGAGGGGTCGCTATGAATCGGGGCCGACTCGTAGGCAGTGCATTTGGTTTTTGGTTTTAACCTGTGTGGGAGGAGTGTAAAGAAAACATTAGGTAGTTTCGCTGGATCACAGTAGGTCAGGATACAGGAACTAGATTTTTTTCTGGCTTTAAAAATTTAAATCATGGTAAATGTGCTATTTCAATCTTCAATGCCCTTGAGTGGCACAAAGGGTTAAGCTCAACTACTAGCCAAAAAGTCAGAGACTCGTATTTTTCCAAGAGAAATGAAATAATATGTCTACAAAAAGACTTTCATAAGAATGTTCACAATAGCTTTACTTATAATAGCCCCAAACTGGAAGCAATACAAAAGTCTATCAACTGAAGAATGGACAAATTGTGATATATTCATGCAATGGTATACTATTCAACAATAATAATAATAATAATAAAGAATATATTATTGCTATGCAACAACATGAAGGCATCCCAAAAACATTAGATTGACTGAAAGAAAACAGATAAAAAAAAATACATTCTGTATGATACCACTTATGTGAAGTTCAAAAAAAGGAAAAGCTAGTTTGTGGTGACAGAAGTCAGAGTAGTGGCTACCTAGAGGGAAGCAAATTGACTGGAGAGGGGTAAAAGGGGACATTTTGAGGAAGATTAAATGTTCTTTCTCTTAATTGTGTGGTGATTATACAGGTATAGGCATTTATGGCAATTCATTGAATTGTACACTTAAGATCTGTGAATATAAATTTTACCTCAGTTAAAAAAAGAGATAATCATACCTAAAATACCTAAAACTTGGGAAATATTACACAAGATGAGAAGAAAATAGGTTTCTGATCACATACTACTAAAAATAACTACAGAACGGAATTCATTATAAAGGAGACTATTTTTATATTTGGCCCATACCCTAAAAGCCTAAAGGAAAACCAGGAATCTGTAGTAGGATGACAATAAACCAAAAAAACCAAACCCATTGCCATCCAGTCTATTCTGACTCATAGCAACCCCCCCGCATTGGGTTTTTGAGACAGTAAATCTTTACAGAAATAGATTGCCCAATCTTCCTTCTGCAGAGTGGCTGGTGGGTTTGAACAGCCAACCTTCTGGTTAGCAGTCCAATGCCTTAGGCACTGCGCCACCAGAGCTCCTTAGCATCACAAGAGCTGTTTCTTATTGAGTAAAGAACTATGGCATCAAGTGTTGTTCTAACATTGTCATTTCCTCCATTTTATGGTTGCAGAACTAAGGCACAGACAAGTTAAACAGCTTCTGCAAGGACATGAGTAGCAAGTGGTAGAGCTGGCTTGAACCCAGGCTCTCTGACTCTAGAGTGTAAGTCACTATACTATACCACCCTGTGCTTGCAAAAGACTTGATACTTTACTTAGGCTTTCATAAAAACAGTCTCTTGAGATGCCAGCTTGGCCAGAATAATTGCCCTCCTGCTCGATTATAGAAAGGAGCCCTGGTATTGCAGTGGTTTAGCACTCAGCTATTAACAGAAAAGTTAGTGGTTTGAGGCCACCAGCCACTCCAGAAGAGAAAGATGTGGCAATCTGCCTCTGTAAAGACTCTTGTTGTTAAGTCCTTCGAGTTGGTTTCAACTCATAGCAACCCTATGTACAACAGAGTAAAACACTGCCCAGTCCAGTGCCATCCTTACAAACATTGCTATGTTTCAGCCCATTTTTGCAGCCACTGTGTCAGTCCATCTTGTTGAGGGTCTTCCTGTTTTACACTGACCCTGTACCAAGCATGATGTCCTTCTCCGGGGACTGGTACCTCCTAATAACATATCCAAAGTCCATGAGACGAAGTGTCCCCATCCTCGCTTCTAAGGAACATTCTGGCAGTACTTCTTTTTTTTTTTTTTTTTTAGGATTTGGGTGAAGATTTACAGAGTAAATTCACTTTTCATACAGCAGTTCACATATACTTTGTCTCATGTCATTGACCAAAATTTACAATGCAGCAGCTCCCCTCCCACTTCCTCCCCATAGTTACCTCCTCCCAGTGTCCATCCCTTCATACTCTTCTGCACCCTGAGCTATCTCCCTGTGCATAAGCAGCCCTTCCTTCTCCCATGATTGTTCTCTCCAGGGCGTGTGTCTACTTGAGGTAAATGTTTAACTCACATGCCTGTACTTTGTTTGGCTGGAAACCACAGTTGTGGGTTCAATTCCAGACCTGAAGGGCAACTAGGGGACATAGTCTCAGTGGTTACACCAGGCTCTATTGGACCAGCAAACCTGGTCCCCACCTTCCTGGCAGTACTTCTAGTACAGATTTGTTTGTTCTTCTGGCAGTCCACGGTGCATTTGATATGCTTTGCCAACAATATATTTCAAAGACAACAATTCTTCTGCAGTCTTCCTTGTTCATTATACAGCTTTTATACACATATGAGGCAATTGAAAATACCATGGCTTGGGTCAGGATGAACTTAGTCTCCAAAGTGACGTCTTTACTTTTTTCTTTTGCAGCTGATTTATCCAATGCAATATGCCATTTGATTTCTTGACTTCTGCTTCTATGGGTGTTGATTGTGGGTACAAGTAAACATTTTCTCCACTTATCGCGATGCTTCTCACTAGTCCAGTTGTAATTACTTTTGTTTTCTTTATGTTGAGGTGTAATCCATATTGAAGGCTGTAGTCTTTGATCTTCAGTAGTAAGTGCTTTAAATCTTCTTCCTTTTCTGCAAACAAGGTTGTGTCATCTGCATATTGCAGGTTGTTAATGAGTCTTCCTCCAATTCTGATACCACATTCTTCATATAGTCCAGCTTCTTGTGTTTATTTGCTCTGCATACAGGTTGAATAAGTATAGAAAGATACAACCCTGATGCATATCTTTCCTGATTTTAAACCATGTTCTGTTCAAATGGCTGCCTCTTGGTCTATGCACAGGTCCCCCATGAGTACAATTAAGCATTCTAGAATTCACATTCTTCATAATACTATCCATAATTTGTTAAGATCCATACAGTCAAATGTCTTTGCATGGTCAATAAAACACAGATAGACATCTTTCTGCTATTCTATGCTTTCAACTAAGATCCACCTGACATCAGCAATGATATCCCTCATTCCATGCCCTCTTCTGAATCCCAGCACTTTCCTGTCTATGTACTACTGCAATCATTTCTGAATTATCTTCAGCATAATTTTACTTGAGTATAGTAGTAATGATATTGTTCAATAATTTCCACATTCTATTGGATCAGCTTTCTTTGGAATAGGAACATATATGGATCTCTCCCAGTCAGTTGACCAGGTAGCTGTCTTCCAGATTTCTTAGCATAAATGAATGAGCACTTCCAGTGTTACATCTGTTTACTGAAACATCTCAATGGGGATTCTGTCAATTCCTAGAACCTTGTTTTTCACCAATGCCTTCAGTGCAGCTTGGATTTCTTCCTTCAATACCATCAGGTCTTTATCATTGTTGGGCCCAGGTTATGATGGAATTGTTCGGCGCGAGGAATTTGCCAACACACAACAATGCAAATGCAAAAGGAAAGTTTATTTGCTAGCTCAAGCTAGGGTCCCTGCTCTTGCCAACGTAGTGACCTTAGCAAAAGACCTCGTGCTCCATTACTGTCACATTTTTATAGAAAAATATGGGGTGGAGTAGCACCAGGGCAAAGGGGTACAGATGATTGGTTGTTGCTAAGAGGTTTAGGGCAGAGATCTGAGATGTTGGGGAACGTGTTGGAATCCCCTGGCTCCAAAGTCTACTTAGGGAATTATTATCTAGGGAGGATGCAGAGCCCTGATATGTGGAAGACTTCAGGAGCCAAGCAAATCTCTGATACGCGCTGAATCCGGACGACTTCTCTGATGCGTTCTGAGTCCGGAGGAAGTCTCTGATACCTGCTGAGTCCGGAGGGTAGATAAAGGCCCTGAGGAGTGTTTAGAATCCTCAACATTAAAAGACTTGTTAGAATCCCTGACACTAAAAGGTTTCTGGTTAAAGATTTTCCTGGAGGCTATTAGGACTCCGGCCTCAGCCTCACAATCATATGCTACCTCCTGAAATGGCTGAACATCAACCAATTCTTTTTGGTACCGTTACACTGTGTAATCCTTCCATCTTCTTTTGATGCTCCCTGCATTGTTCAGTATTTTGCTCATAGTATCCTTTAATATTGCAATTCAAGTCTTCAATTTTTTCTTTAGTTTTTTCAGCTGGAGAAATGCTGAGTGTATTCCTCCCTTTTGCTTTTCTAACTCCAGATCTTTGCACATTTCATTATAATACTTGGTCTTTTCAAGCCACCCTTTGAAATCTTCTGTTCAGCTATTTTACTTCATCATTTCTTCCTTTTGCATTAGCTACTCTATGTTCAAGAGCAAGCCCCAGATTCTCCTCCAACATCCATTTTGTTTTTTCTTTCTTTCCTGTCTTTTTAATGACCATTTGCTCTCTTCATGCATGATGTCCATGTTGTCATCCTATAGCTGGTATGGTCTTTGGTCATTAGTATTCAGTGAGTATAATTCAGATGGTTTCTGAATTCAGGTGGGATATACTCAAGGTCATACTTTGCTTCTCATGGATTTGTTTTTATTTTCTTCAGCTTCCACTTGAACTTACATATGAGTCTATTCTACAGTCAGCCCTTGGTCATATTCTGACTAATGATATTGAGCTTCTCCATCATCTCTTTCCACAAATTTAGTCTATTTGAGTCCTATGTATTTCACCTGTCAAGGTTCATTTGTACAGTCACTGTTTGTGGTGTTGAAAAAAGGCATTTGCAATCAATAACTCATTGGTCTTGCAGAATTCTATCATAGGATCTCTGGCATAATTTCTATTGCCAAGGCCATATTTTCCAGCTACCAATCCCTCTTCTTTGCTTCCAACTTTTGCATTCCATTCACCAGTAATTATCAATGTATCTTGATTTCATGTTTGCTTCCAAAGTTGGTACAAATCTTCAGTTTCTTTGTCTTTGGCATTAGTGGTTGGTGTGTAAGTTCGAAAAATAGTCATATTAATTGGGCTTCCTTGTAGGCATACGGATATAATCCTATCACCAACAGTGTTGTACTTCAGGATAGATCTTGAAATGTTCTTTTTGACAATGAATGTGATGCTGTTTCTTTTCAGTTTATTATTCTCATCATAGTAGACCATACTTTTGTCTGATTCAAAATAGTAAGTGCAGTCCATTTCAGCTCACTAATGCCTAGGATATCAATCTTTATGCACTCCTCTTCATTTCTGATGACTTTCAATTTTCCTAGATTCATAACTTCATGCATTCCCCGTTCCAACTATAATGAATGTTTGCAGCTGTTTCTTCTCATTTTGAGTCACATCAGCAAATGAAGGTCCTAAAATGAAAGTCCATACATGTTATTATATTGACTCTGCTTTGAGGAGGCAGCTCTTCCCCAGTCATATTTTGAGTATCTTCCAACATGAGGGGTTAATCTTTCTGCACTGTCTCAGACAATGTTCTGCTGGTATTCATAAAATTTTCACTGGACAGTTTTTTCAGAAGGATATCTCTGGGTCCTCTGTCCTACTCAGCCTTGGTCTAGAAGTTCCATTGAAGTCTGTCTACCAGGAATGACCCTGCTGGTATTTGAAATATTGGTGGCATAGCTTCCAGCATCATAGCAACACATAAGTTACCACAGTATCACAATCTGACAGACGAGTGGTAGTTTTGAAGATTATAGCTTAGAAACCCTAAGGGGCCATTCTACCTTGTCCTGTTAGGTTATTATGCATCTGAATCAACTCAGTGACATTGGGTATCATTTATAAATGATGATTCTAAGACCCTAAGGGGTTTAATAGCCAACTCCAGGTCTCCCAGACTACGAGCATCAGAGCCAGACCCTAAACTTGAGTAGGACTGGCTCTTTTCCCTGCACTTAAAGATGCTGGGCCCTAAGTTTCCTGGAGCTCTGTGGGCATAGCTGGTCTTCAGGACCATACCAATCTGAACTAGGGAGAATGACAACACAGCAGGGCCATCACTCACAGAGCTGGGGAGGAATGGTACAGATGCTGGAACACACACAGCATTGTGGAAGGGGAGCAGTGCTTACTGATCCTCCTCCTGTCTAGTCCATCCCAGGCAGTGCACACAACGAGGCTTTGATGACTTAAAATAATGCAGTAGAATAACAGGTACAAGTCTGAATCATAAGCAAAGAGTGCCATGCTCTACTTCTTAGCTCACACATGGACAACAGTAATGTCAGACAGTATTAGGATTCTGGCCAGAGCTCTGAGTCCTGGGCAAAACTATGATATCCCTGCAGTTTGTCCTTAAGACTTTCTCCTTCAGAAGTCCCATTACCTGACCTTAGACATCTCAGGACCTCAGTCTCCTCCTTAGGCCTGCTTCTGATAGGCTGCTCCTTCCCCATCAAAGCCCACTTGTTCAAGCCCAGCTTCTGCAGGGCTCCATTCACTGCTCTGCATTTGCAAACATTTGTTCACACTGCTCACTCTTCCTGGACTTCCTTTCTCTCTCCCTTCTCCTCAGTCTCTCTGAGTAGCTGGATTCCACCTGTCTTTCTAATCTAAATGTCCATGGTCCTGGATCCACCATGTTGAGAGTCATTTTTCCTTTTCCGGTGCTCTCACTTTATTTCTACTTTTCACATGCCAATGACCAAATTCTGCCTCATGTAACAGCCTTTTACGTGTCTGAATATTCCCTGTCTTTACTAGAACAAGCTGCTTAAGGGCAGCATATAGAGTCAAATCATCTCTGTGCCATTCTCTTCTACTTGCCATCAGGGCTTTATGGCAGTACTGACAGGTAGCAGGAGAAGAAGACCTTCTCATAGCAGGTAGAAATGAATGAATGTCTGTGGACTAATGGCCAAGTCCCTATGTGTCTGCCTATTTTTCAAAGGTCTAGCTCATGCAGGGTAAACTGTCTGGAAAAGGGAGCTATTTTGTGCACATAGGACATTTTGTACCTTTTAATCCCATCCCACAAAAGTCCAGCCCTGTCCTGCAGTGAAACTGTCCTGGAGCTCTCCTCCATTGGGGAGGGTAGCTATTGTTGGATGCTGTTGAGTCCATTCTGACTCTTAGTGACACTATGTTTAACAGAACAAAATGATGCTCGGTCCTGCATCATATTCACAGTCATTGCTATGTTTGAGCCCATTGTTGTAGCCACTGTGTCAATCCATCTCCTTGAAGGTCTCTCTTTTTCACTGACCCTCTATTTTACTAAGGATGGTAGCTGCCATGTGGATATTTTTAAATGGCAAATGGCATACAAGGTACTTATATTGAGCTTTGAACTCCAGAACCCTTCCAGTTGGGTATATCTGATGCCATGGCACTTATTACTTTAATGAGCACAGACTCTGCTATTCAAACTCTACTTATTGACTCAGCAAGATGTTTATTTCAAGCCAAATAGCTCAGCTCTCTCAGGAGCAGCTGCCCTAGAACGATCAATTTTCCCTGCTTAACTTCCTCTCACTCTGTCCACAGAAGCTTCTCCATGGCAAGGAAGAGGCTATTTTCTTGCTCTGAAGCTTTATTCTCAATCTTCCCTGTGGCAAGAAAGGTGATTGAATATTGGGATTTTAAATGGTTTTGTCAGAAAGCCATTTAAAATGGAGCTCAAATGTCAACAAGACTGGTGCTCAGTGCAGTAGATGTTAACTGGAAATGAACTTGAAATAAGACATGGGGTTAGTAATCCCCACTGATAACTTGGAGCAAGTGATGGAGGTCCCCTGGCCCTGTTCCAATGAACAGAAAAGGACCATTTGAATGACCCCTGCCACTGCTTATATACAATCCTCCTAATAAGTGGCTTTTAAACAATGCTTCGGGATACTTTGTATCCTTTTTGTATGATTGATTTGTTTCAGCAAAATCCCCACTTTTTTTTTTTTTTTTTTTAATATCTAACTAGAGGTAAATGAGAATTCCAGAACACTTAATTGTGCTCATGAGGAACCTGTACCTAGACCAAGAGGCAGTCGATAGAACAGAACAAGGAGATACTACATGGCTTAAAATCAGGAAAGGCTTGCATCAGTGTTGTATCTTTTCACTATACTTATTCAATCTACATGCTGAGCAAATAATCTGAGAAGCTGGACTATGTGAAGAAGAACATGGCATCAGGATTGGAGGAACACTCATTAACCACCTGCAATATGCAGATTGTAAGGCCTGAGTCCTAATGGCCTCCAGGTAATTCTTTAACCAGAAGTCTTTAGTGCCAGGGATTCTAACACGTCCCACGTCTCAGGGCTTTTATCTCCCCTCCGGATTCCAGCATGTATCAGAGCTTTACCTGGCTCCTGCAAGTCTCCCACTCATCAGGGCTTTACATCCTCCCTAGGTAATTATTCCCTAACCGGACTTTAGGGCCGGAGATTCCAGCACGTCCCCCCTAGCCTCAGAGCTTACCCTAAACCCCCTAGCAACAACCAATCATCTATACTCCTTTGCCCTGGTGCTACTCCACCCTATATTTTTCCTATAAAAATGTAATAGTAAGAGAGCACGGGGTCTTTTGCCCAAACCACTGCATCGGTAAAAGCAGAGACCCTAGCTCGAGCTAGCAAATAAACTTTCCTTTTGCTTTTGCATTATCATGTTAGTGGTGGCTTCCTCGTGCCGACACTCCTTTCCAAACACGGGCTCAACACAGATAACACAACCTTGCTGGCTGAAAATGAAGATTACTTAAAGCACTTATTGATGAAGATCAAAGACTATAGTCTTCAGTGTGGATTATACCTCAACATAAAGAAAACAAAAGTCCTCACAATTGGACCAATAAGAAACATCATGATAAATGGAGAAAAGATTGAAGTTGTCAAAGATTTCATTTTACTCAAATCCACAATCAACACCATGGAAGCAGCAGTCAAGAAATCAGACATTGTTAAAAAGAAGAAAAGGGAAAGAAAAGAAGAAGAAAGAAATTAGACATTGTATTGTACTGGGGAAATCTGCTGGAAAAAAAATCTCACTGCCATGGAGTAGGATCTGACTCACAGTGACCCCTTCTTGGGTTTCTGAGGCAGTATCACTACGGAAGTAGATTGCCCAACCTTCCTTCCGAGGAGTGGCTGGTGGGTTTGAACCTCAGCCTTCTGGTCAGCAGTCAAATGGCTTAGACACTAGACCACCAGAGCTCCTGCTGCTATGAAAGACATTTTTAAAGTGTTGAAGGACAAAGATGTTGTTATCGGATCAAACGTGGGTCCCTGCCTGGTGCACAGTCAGGCCAAAACAGTTACACACCGAGATTGAAAGGAAAGAAAATTATTTATTGCAAAGCTACAATGTAAGGAGTGTTGTTGTTATGTGCCATCCGGTCGAACCCAACTCATAGCGACCCCTCCTTGGGTTTCCGAGGCAGTATCACTACAGGAGTAGATTGCCCCATCTTCCTTCCAAGGAGTGACTGGTGGGTTTGAACCGCCAGCCTTCTGGTTAGCAGTCAAGTACCTCAGCCACTATGGTGCCAGAGCTCCCAATGCAAGGAAAAGGTATTTTAGTACCCAGATCTAACTCCCCAAGATGCCATTGAAACAGTTTTTGTAGGTTTCAAGAGAGGGGGTTGTGCATATTCACAAAAGGTTGAGGAATTTGGGGTGTGAACGTTGAAATGGGTGACAATAGCGGATGAGTCACACTAGTTTCCTGTTATCAGCTATTGAAGACTAAAGTATACCTAACCCAAGCCATTTTCAGTCACCTTATATGCACGTGAAGGCTGGACAATGAATAAGAAAGACAGTAGAAGAATTGATGCCTTTGAATTGTGGTGATGGCGAAGAATATGGAAAATACCACGGACTGCCAGAAGAATGAACAAATCTGTCTTGGAAGTAGTGCATCCTGAATGCTCCTTAGATGCAAGAATGACCAGATATTGTCTCACATAGTTTGGTCATGTTGTCAGAAGGGACCATGTTGTCATGTGGAGAAGGGCATCATGCTAAAGTGGAGAGTCAGAAAAAGAGGGGAAGACCTTTGTGATAGTTGAAGATGTGTCAACTTGGCTGGACTCCAGTTGTGAGTGGTGGTTCCCATGATGGATCACATGACTGAGTTCTGAGCGGCCG
>NW_006921641.1:13785663-13840895 GCF_000298275.1 Orycteropus afer afer
TCTCTCTCTCTCTTTCTCTCTCTATAAATATATATATACACTTTGCTGGTTTTTGTGTTTCTCTAGAGAACCCAATCCAACACAACCTTCAATGAGATGGATTGACACAGTGGCTGCAACAATGGGCTCCCCCATAGCAAGGGTTGTGAGGACAGCACGGGTTTGGGTAGTGTTTTTTTTCTGTAGTACATAGGGTTGCTATGAGTCAGAATCGACTCAAGGCACCTAACAACAATAATAACAAAGATAAATTGAGAATATTCACCATGTCTGAATATTGAAGTTGCAAATGAATACAGTTTTACTGCATTTCAAAACAGCCTTGGTGCATAAATTCTACAGTGGCTAATTTCACTGTATTCTGCATTCTCTCTAACAAGGCTATGGAAAATATGCATACAATAGTGGGTGTGAGTCTCAGTGGCTTAATGCATGTTTGAACCCTGACCTCATCTTAGAGAACCCTCCTCACCTTCCTCCCTGGCTGAGTTGCTGAGTTTTTCATTCCAGGAGACACTTGAGCACAGGTATCCCTGAGGTTTATTAAGATATTCCAGGATGAAAAAGCCTTTGATTACACAGAACTGCAGGCCCTCAGGGAAGCCCCAATGCACAAATATGCTCTACCTGATTCTCAATTTATACTGTGTGTTACCTGTGGGAAAAATTACAAGAAGCTCGAAGCTCGGGCACCATCTCTCATTCTTCCCTCTCCTCTCCTGGCTGCCTTGGGGTTGCTGATGAGATTTTTCTTTCTGATTTTTTATTTTGTTCTCAGCTAGAGCTAAGGATTCTTTCTTTCCTATCTTGTCTATATAACATCCACTTTCTGGGCTTTATTTATGGCTTCTTCTTCATGATCTCAGATGCAGTCCCCTCCCTCATAAGCCACACTCCCCAAATACAAACACACTCA
Source organism: Orycteropus afer afer (assembly GCF_000298275.1). Classification (NCBI taxonomy): domain Eukaryota; kingdom Metazoa; phylum Chordata; class Mammalia; order Tubulidentata; family Orycteropodidae; genus Orycteropus; species Orycteropus afer. The sequence continues at coordinate 13,786,580 of NW_006921641.1, forward strand.
TACCTTCCCCAGACCTTCTGTCTGACTTCCTCTGTTTCAGGTGATCTGACATCAAACCCCTGCCCTCCTTGTCAGAGGGGACCCCTGTATGGATCTCTTGAATCATAAAAATGACAAACCCTAGAAATCTCTGTGAACCAATTGCCATTGAGTCAACTCCAACGCATAGCAACCCCATGTGTGTCAGAGTAGAACTGCTCCCCGGGGTTTTCAGTGGCAGGTTTTTCAAAGCAGATGGCCAGGACTTTCTTCTGAGGGGCTTCTGGGTGGACTCAAACCTCCAACTTCTCAGTTAGCAGCAGAGTGCATTAACCATTTTCACCACCCAGGAACTCCAAGACCTCGGTACCAACCCTCCTATTATACAGATGAGGCAACTGAGGTCAGAAGAGGCAAGTTGGTTTCCAGGGAGAACAAACCTGTTCTGCTGAGCGTCCTCCTCACCCACCCCAGCCCCATCTCAGCAGAGGGCCCAGGGGGGCTTGCCTTCAACTCCTCTTGGCCTTTCCTACAGTTATGGGGGTCTCCCACTGTTTCTGCAAGAAGGAGACCACAGTGTGATTTCCCCTACACCACATCCTCTCCTGCATCCCCAGCCCTACCCATTAGTGACAACCCAAACTAACCCCCATAATGGGACAGAGTTCAGCCTTGAGAAAACTAAAACCAAACCCACTGCCATCAAGTTGATTCTGACTCATAGTGACCCCATAGGGTTTCCAAGGCTGTAAATCTTTACAGAAGCAAACTGCCTCATCTTTTTCCCACAGAGTGACTGGTGGGTTCTAACTGCTGACCTTTTTGTTAGTAGCGAGCTCTTATTCACTGTGCCACCAGGGCTTGGTTTGAGATCCTTGTCTATTTACATGCAAAATATATGCAGATTGTTGGGGTTTTGTTTTATTTTTATAAACAAGATACTATTATACATGCTATTTTTCACATTAGATTTGACAGAGGATAAGAAATTAATCCTAAATAATAGTAATTTATAAAAAAAAAAAAATCATCCAATTCCTGGGATTCTCCTCATGGCTGCAGACATGTTCACAAAAGAGAAATTATACCCTCTCCCACATGCCCCCATGCCCCAGACAGCACTTATCTGGCCTTTTCTGTACTACTCTGTACCTTGTGCAAAATTCTGTCTGGACTATGTACTGTATGGTATTGAAGTGGCGACCTACTAGACAGATCCTCAAGGGCCAGGATCCTGTGCATTTTGTCCATACCTGCATCCTGAGGTCAGTTCACTTTGAATAACACTCCCTGGAGTCTACAATATCCTAACACTCCAGGGAGTGTTATTCAAAGTGAACTGAACTGAGCCAATGTCATCCACACATTGCCCACTTCCTCCCCCTCAAACTGCCCTCAACTTTCCTGATAACTGATCACAAATCTACTAACTTGTGTTCCTCCTGTACTTAGGCCAAGGCACTCTGATGGTGCTGTGGCTAAGGAATTGGGCTGCTAACTAAAAGGTTGGCAGTTCAAACCCACTAGCCACTCTGAAGGAGAAAGACAAAGCAGTCTGCTTCCGTGTAAAGATTTACAGACCTGGAAACCCTACGGGGGGGGGGGGGTTTGCTATAAGTTGGAATCAACTCAATGACAGTGTGTAGTACCTGGGCTAGTTCTGACTAAACAGGCCTGGGAAAGAGGGCCACTTTACCTTAGTTGTTCTTCAGGCATGTGCCCTATTGGTTGTATGTAAAGGTAGGATAGGGGCAGCTGTGGAACAGTATATGTCCATACCACAAATTCTCTATTACTTGTGCCGGCAGGGAAAGCAGGGACCAGGGAAGTAAAGGAGAGAAACTTCTTGAAGCTTTCCTCTCTGCTAAGGAGCCCTTGTGGCGCTAATGGTTAAGAGCTGTTACCTTTGGAACCCACTCAGAGACTCATGGAAGAAAGACCTGGCAATCTGTTCTGTGAAGATTATAGACTAGAAAACCCCACAGGGCCACATTGGATCACTCATTATGAGTCAAAATTGATTCGATGGTACCTAATAACGAGACTGACAAAAAAGAAAAAAATAATCAAAGATGAAAGTAGAGAAAAGTGAAGGTCCTCAGTTTAAGGCAGAAGAAGGGATAGGACTTGAGTGGTTGTCCATGGCCTGATTTGGGAAGGAGCCCCTGGTCATGGCTGCAGACATGTTCACAAAAGAGGGCTGGGACCTACCTTCAACACATAGGGCCTTTACCTGCTTCTGGCCCAGCTTCTGCTCAAGGCAACTGGAGGCCAGGGCAGCAGGAGCAGGACAAGCTGGCAGAGCTGGGGAGGCTGCAGGGAAAGGCCAAGAAAGCCACTGGGCAGCAGCATGGTGGAGAAGAGAGACCTGGTTCTATGCCCAGGTCTGCCTCTCTCTAGCCTCATGCTTTCTCCAGTAAAATGGAGTCCATGGCCTTTGACCTGCCTACCTCTTGAGGCTATTGAGAGGATCAAGAAAGACTTTTCCAGGGAACTTGCCTCATCTGGAAGAGTACTGTGCAAGATAAGAAGTTTCTTGTTTAATAACAAGTATTTTGTGAATTCAAATGTTATAATGGTGGCTACCAAGTAGAGGAGGTCTGACTCCTGGCCCCAAGCTTGTTGTCCAATGAGCTGACTCTAAAATTTCCTCTTTCCCCCACATAGGGCAATCCTTCTACTCCCGGATCCTGGAGAACTGTGAAGATGTGGCTGACTTTGATGAGGTAGGATGTCCTTGGAACAGCCCAAGATTTCTTCTTCAGCCCTGGCCCAAAGGAGAACTAGAATCCCTCCCTGGCCCCTGAGGGCATGCACTGACCCCAAAGCCTGGGGAACTGGCTTGCTCAGAATTCCTGTCTCTCCTTTGCTTTCTGGGAGCAGGTGGTGGTGGGAGGGAGTTGGGAAGCCTCTGCACAGGAGAGGCCAATACAGTGTGAATGACACAGAGAATGATGGTCCAGGCCCAACTCAACAGTCTGCTGCCTTTCCAGGGCCTTTCTGTTCTCTCTGGAGAAAGGCCCATGGCGCTGTAGGTCTGAAAGTGAGCCACCAGCTGAGGGCCAACCAGGCCTAGAGGAGGAGATTCCTTCCCCAGGGTACCAGGCTACCCAAACCTGGACTTCAAACAATGCCAGTCTCACGGAGACCTCATCTCCTTTTCTGTAAGGGCCATTGGGGTGGCTTTCCCATCCCAGCCTCTAGGGACTCCCTGACAGGGAGACCCTGGGACACACACAGTGTCTCCCCAGAAAGTTTTTGTTTTCTTTTACTCAGAGTGTTAAGAAAATCATATACCTCAGTTTATGGCACTTTATCTCATTGTTCTCTACAAGATCTCACTCTTATTTTTATGTATGGATTTATTTATTCTCTTTTATCCCTGTATTCTTTCTCTCCATATATAACCATTCTAATATACTCAGTGTATAACTTTTGATTTCCTGTGTGTTCCTGCAAAATTTGTAGCATTGCCTTGTAAGCATATAATTTTTGTTTATGTAAATAGTGCTGTGTTATATGTTTCATTTTCTATTATTTTTCACTGTTTCTATATCCCATCGATGTTGCCTTGCTAATCTGCTGCTTCTACATGCTGATAATACTCCATGGGGCTTATCAACACATATTATTAGAATGACCAACCATCCTGATTTGTCTGGGACTGAAGGGTTCCTACAATGTGGATTTGCAGTGTAAAAACCAGGAAAATTTCAGGGATGACTTGATTACCCTACACATTTCATCTATTCACTCCCCTCCAATTCTGTACCACCAGAAATGCAATGAATATTCTGATGCAAGTCCCTTTGGACATGTCTAAGCATTTCTCTGGGGTCTACGGCAGGATCTGGAATTGCTGGCTTATAGAATGCACATGCACTTGATTTGATCAAATACTACCAGGGCCTGTACCACCACCAGTAATGTAAGAGGACTGCTGTTTCACACCTGCTCACCTACACCTGGTGATATCCAGCTTTCTGATTTACCAACCTAATGGTTCTATAAGGAGCCCTGGTGGCACAAAGATTAAGTGCTCAGCTGCTTACCAAGAGGTCTCTGGTTTGAACTCGCCAGCTGCTTTGCAGGAGAAAAGACCTAGTAATCTTTTCCCCTAAAGATTGTTGTTGTGGTTGTGAAATGTCAAGTTCATTTCAACTCATAGTGACCCTATAGGACAGAGTAGAATTTACTCATAGGTTTCCTATGCTGTAATCTAGCCTAAGAACTGCAGCCTAAGAAACCCTATGGAGTATCTCTACTCTGTCCTATAGGATCTCTGTGAGTTGGAATGGACTCAACTGCACACAATGGTGGTATATTATTGCTGTTTTAATGTACATTTCCATGATTACTGATGAGTTAGAACATCTCTTGTTGTGCCTGTAGCATTTTTTGGCTTTAATAAATATTTCTTGAGTGATTATTATATGTACAACACTATATTGGACAACTCCAATAGAAAACAAAAATTGTAAGCGTGGTCCTTGCCTTCATGGAATATTTGTAGTCTAGTGGGGGTGGGGCGGTGGGACAGCATGTGCAGAGCTTCCTTTGATAGAGGCAGAATTTGGTTAATGCTGTAATAAAACTTAAACAATCCTGTAAGGGAGCAAAGAGAGATGATTCAATTCAACCTACTGGACTGGGGCTAATGATGCATAGGACTCAAGACATTGATGCTAGTTTGTGAGGGATGGGAACTCATGCAGCAGAAATAGAAGGGCAGAAGCCATCCTAGGAGAAGGGAAGCCCAGTGCAATTAGAAGGAAATGAATAACATATATGGCTGCAGCAGAGGGTTGGGGAAATGTGTGGAAAGATAAAATGAGATCAAACCAAGTGGCCCTCAACATTTCCTAGTATACCAGTCACTGTCAAAATATCCTGAAATGATCAATTCTTTGGTCAAAAAACAAAGTCTAATTTGTCAAAGGACATTATTACAAATATTTTAACACCTAAATTTCCCCAAGGCACAAAAATTGATCTCTATATACTTGGAGCAACAGAGGAAGAAGGAGAGCCAGAAACAGGAAGAGGATATGGAACATGTGGCTAATTGCCTCTATGAACAACTGCCTGCTTTGGCATGAGACCAGAAGAACTAGATGGTGTCCAGTTAACATTACAGAACACTTTGATCAAAGATTCCATAGAAGAATTCTGATCAAAGGGGAAGATACAGAACAGAATTTCAAATTTTCATATACTCTAGACTTTCTGGAGCCATAAAGGCCAGATCAACTCCTGAAACTACTGCCCTGAAATAATCTTCAAATTAAACTATCCCCTGATGTCTTCTTAAAACAATAGTTTAGCTTAACTTGTAAAACATGTCTGCCTTGAGCATTATGCTTTTTTAAGAACTATCTATATGGGGTCAAATTGATAACAGCAAGTCCAAATATTAGATAGGAATCTGTCACTGAGTTTATGCTAATGGGGGGGGAACAACTCAGAAATGGAGGGCGAAAATAGTCACACAACTGGAAGAATGTAATCAATGTTACTAAATTGCAGTGTAGCAACTGTTGAATTGGTGTATGTTTTGCTGTGTACATTCTAAACAACAACAAATATTTTTTTAAAAGTTGTTGAGCTTTAGCAAATGCTTTTTCTACAGTGACTGCAATGACCAAAATTTTACTCTTTTAGTATGTTTCATAATGTATTCTTTCTTAATACGCTGTTAGATTCAATTGGCATATTTTTTATTTAGGACTTTTGCAGCTATGCTCATAAAATTTTCTGGCCTAAAATTTTCCAGAATAGCATGATTAAGATAGAATTTATTCTTCCTTGACATTCTGGAGCAATCAAATGTAAAAACATCTAAGTCTAAACTGTTTTGAAAGGGGAGCTCTTTTACACCATACCAATTTCTCTATGACTTCTTGCACCACTTTTAGATTTTTATACTTTTCTAGGAGGTTTATATTTTTCAAATTTATTAGCACATGCTGGATCATAATATTTTTAAATATTTATTTTACTTATAATTATTTCACACTTTTAATCCCATATGTCATTTATTTGTAACTTCTTTCCATGTTTCTTCGTCAATCTAAACATCTATTTATCTTATTAATATTTGCAAAGAACTGTAACTTCATTAATCTCCATGTTATAGCTGTTACTGTTCTCTACTTTATTGATTGATTCATTCATTCATTTATTTTAGTTTGCTCTGTGGTTCTTTTGCCAACTTTCTGAGTTGAATGCCACACTTGTCATTTTTAACCTTTCTTGTTTCTTATTAAACACATTTAAAGCTATAACTTTTGCTCAACATATAGTACTTGTGTTCTATAAAATCTTATGTGAAGTGTTTTCTAATCATTCATTTCTGACCATTTCTTAAATTTCTTTATGATTTTCTTTTAAACACAAGAGTTATACATTGTTGTTAGGTTCCCTCAAATTGGTTTCTACTCATAGTGACCCTATGGGCAACAGAATATAACTTGCCCTGTCCCACACCATCCTCAGAATTGTTTCCATGCTTGAGCCCATCTTCACAGCCACTATGTCAATACATCTCATTAATAGTCTTCTCTATTTTTGCTGACCCTCTGTTTTATCCAGCACTCCATCCTTCTTCAGGGACTAGTCCATCTTGATAACATGCCCAAAGAGTGAGAGACAAAGTCTGGCTATTCACTGTTCTAAGGAGCATTCTGGCCATATTTCCTCCAAGACAGGTTTGTTCTTTCTTCTATAAGTCCATGGTACATTCAGTATTTTTTGCATAATTCAAATGCAATTATTTTTCTGCAGTCTTCCTGATTCATTGTCCAGCTCTTATATGCATGTAAGGCTATTGAAAATACCATGGCTTAAGTCAAGCACACATTAGTCTTCAAAATGAAATCTTTGCTCTTAAACACTTTAAAGAGGTCTTTTGCAGTAAATTTGCCCAGTGCAATACATTGTTTGATTTTTTGCCTGCTATTTCCATGGACAATAACTGTGAGCCCAAGTAAAATAAAATCACTGACAGCTTCAATCTTTTCTCCATTTATCATGATGTTGTTTATTGGTCCAGTTGTGAGTATTTTTGTTTTCTTTATGTTGAGGTGAAGGAGCTCTGGTAGCATAGTGATTAAGGCATTCGGCTGCTAACCAAAAGGTCAGATGTAAGAACCCTCCAGCTGCTCTGTGGAAGAAAAATGAGGCAGTCTTCTTCCATAGAGATTTACAGCCTTGGAAACACTATGGGGGCAGTTCTACTCTGTTCTATAGGGTCACTATGAGCCATAATCGACTCAGTGGCAATGGTTTTGGTTTATAGTTCTTTTTTTTTTTTTATGTTGTGGTGTAATCCATACTGAAGGCTGTATTCTCTGATCTTCTAAGTGCTTCAAATCTTCTTCACTTTCAGCAAGCAAGATTGTGTCATCTGCATATTGCAGGTTGTTAATGAGTCTTCCGCCAATCCTGATTCTGTGTTCTTCTTCATGTAGCCCAGCTTGTTGAATTTTTTTCTCAGCATACAAATTGAGTAAGTATGGTGAAAGGATACAGCCCAGAGGCAAGCCCTTCCTGATTTTAAACCAGGCAGTATTTCCTTGTTCTGTTTCATCGACTGCCTCTTATTCTAGGTACAGGTTCCTCATGAGCACAATTCAGTGTTCTGGAATTCCCATTCTTCACAATGTTATCCATGATTTGTTATGATCCACACAGTGGAATGCCTTTGCATAGTCAATAAAATACAGGTAGGCATCTTTCTGGTATTTTTTGTTTTCAGCCAAGATACATCTGACATCAGCAATGATATTCCTCACTCTACACCTTCTTCTGAATCAGGCTTGAATTTCTGGCAGTTTCCTATCTAGGTACTGCTGCAACCATTTTTGAATTATCTTCAGAAAATTTTACTTGCATGTAATATTGATCATATTGTTCAATAATTTCCACATTCTGTTGGACACCTTTCTTTGAAATGGGCACAAATATGGATCTCTTCCAGTAGTTTGGCCAGGTAGCTATCTTCCAAATTTTTTGGCATAGACAAGTGAGTACCTCCAGCACTGCATGTATTTGGTGATACATCCCAATGGGTATTCTGTTAATTCCTGGAGACTTCTTTTACTCTAATGCCTTCAGTGCAGCTTGGACTTCCTCCTTCAGTACCATCCGATCTTGATCTTGTTACCTCCTGAAATAGTTGAACATCAACCAGTTCTTTTTGGTACAGTGACTGTGTATTCTTTCCATCTTTTTTTCCCCCTTAACTTTTCATGGTAATTTGGTTGAAGTTTTACAAAGCAGATTCATTTTACATTCAACAGCTCATACATGTCAGGTATTAAGATTGCCATGTCAGCTTTATTTTGGTTCCTTTGCCTGATCTTTATCCAGTCTTTTATTTTCTTGCTATATTTTTTTCTTTTCCTTTGTTGCAGAAGAGCTGTATAGTAATATTCCATTTGCAAACACATGTGATGTTTTTAATTCCCCTTATTATTTTATTTATTTCTAGTTTTACTGCATTATGATCATATAATATAGTCTGTATGATAATTATCCTTTGGAATTTATTGAGGCTTCTATTATAGCTGAATTCGTGGTCAGAAATGCTCCCTATGTGCTTAAAAGAAATGTGTTCTGTGCAGACTTTTATATATATGTATCAGAATCCAAGCTTACTAATTATATTACTCAATTATTCAGTTCTGCTTTTTTTTTTTCTGCTTGATCTATCAGTTTCAGAATAAATCTCCAACTATAGCTGTTGATTTATATATTTATCCTTGCAACTTTATCAATTATTGTTTGATGTATTTTGAGGCTGTATTATTAGTTGCCTATATGTTTTTAACCTCGGAAACCCAAGGAGGGGTCGCTATGAGTCGGGGCCGACTCGACGGCAAATAACAACAACAACAACAATATGTTTTTAAAGGTGCTCTGGTAGTGTAGTGCCTAAGGCATTTGACTACTAACCAGAAGGCTGGCAATTCGAACCCACCAGCCACTCCTCAGAAGGAAGGTTGGGCAATATACTTCTGTAGTGATACCGCCTTGGAAACCCAAGGAGGGGTCGCTATGAGCTGGATCTGACTGGACAGCAGTGAGTTTGGTTTTTGGTTTATATGCTATAAAGCAGCTTACATGATGCAACAGTTTAGCACTCAACCACTCAGCAAAATGTTGGTGGTTCAAATTCACCCAGTGGCTCTGTGGGAGAAAGACCTGGCATTCAGCTTCTGCAAAGATTGGAGCCCTCTGTAAAGACTGCAACTGTATGGGGTAGCTCTACTTCGTCACATGGGGTTGCTAGGAGTCAGAATCAAGTTGATGGTGGCAAATAAAGACAACATGTGTTTGTGTTGGCTGTGTCTTCTTGCCTAGTGTTTCTACCAGTATATGAAATCCTTCATTGCTCCTTAAGATGTTTTCTTGCCTTAATTTTCATTTTTTCAAGTATTAAGATTGCTACCTTGCCTTTATTTTGGTTCATTTGTCTTATCTTTTTCTCTTGTTTTATTTATTAGTCTTTTATTTTCTTGGTATACTTTTTTCTTCTCAATATTTCTGTTTTTTATTATAAACGCTTCTCGTTAGGGCATCTAACATTAGATCTTGTTTTCTTAGCCAGTCTAAGTGTCTGTCTTTTAATTGTTGAATTTAATCATTTTATGTCTATGATAGCTGCTATTATTATTGGGCTTATTTCCACCACCATATTGTATTTTCCACTTACTGTACTTTTTGTTTGTTTGTTTCTGTTTTGCTTCTTCCTATTTTCTGTTAGATATACCAGGTTTTCTTCTGTTAGTTTAAAAGTTACACATTTCATTTTTGTTCTCCAGACAGTTAGCCTTACTCATGTTTCTAGATCCCTGTTGATAGCTTAAACAATCAATCATTATAGTTTGCCCCTAACATTAACAACTACTTAATATTTTCTCATGCCTCTTTGATCTCCCCACTCAGCTCACCTCTAATGTTGATATTGTCTAGATTAAAGTTTTAATTCTAGCTTCTTAGGGATGTGTTTTCCCCTTTCTTTTATTTGTCATAGCTTTCTTTTTTCTTTTTTAAGACAGCAATAACCTTAACTGAGGTCTTTGATCTCTTGAATTATCTCCTGGATTTGTTTCTCTTCTTATTGAAGTGCTTCTTTCAAAAGTGTTTTTACTTAGGTCTCTGTGCAGCATACCTTTTAAAGCTTTGTAAATCTGAAAATAGTTTCATTTTTCCTTCAAATTTAAATAAGAATTTGCTTGATATAAAATTCTAGGTTCAAAATTCTTTTCCTTCACAACTTCCAACATATTATTCCATGCTGCTGTTGGGAAGCCTGATGACCATTTGATGCTTGTACCTTTGTGGGTGGTTTATTTCCCTCTGGAGGGAAAAAAATAGTATAATTCTTTGTCTTGATATTCTTGAATTTTACTATGATGTGTATCTAGTTAGGTTTTTCTTATCTTTCCCGTTTTGCACTATTTTGTGATGTCTTTCAAATCTAAGATTTTTTTCATCTTTCATTTCTACTGGAAAATTCCACCCCCATTATTTTTCTCAAATATTCCTTACACACAGCTTTTATATAGTTCTCTCCTCTACACCTCTTATTATTAGATGTCAGTACTTCTACTTCCAGTTGCCATATCTCTTAGCATTTATATTTTTAGTCTATAAATCTTTTCCTGCTGTATTCTGGGGGTGTTCTTCAAATTGATCTTAAAATTTACTAATTTGTTCCTTTTTAAAAAAAAAATTATTTCTTGTTCTGTATTGCTAATATATTTCTTTATGGTCCATTTGTCCTATAATCCTGCTCCGGTTGGTATATACTGTACAGTATGCTGGCTTTCTTTTATAGTAGATGCACTCTTCAAGTGTCTCTTCACTTTGCCTTGTTCAACCTCCCCTGGCATCACTACTCTGTCTGGTTACAAGTATTGGGGAAGCAACAAAGATCAGTCTGTGTCAGTTCCTAGGGGTTTAAGAGAAGGGCAGGTATGCACACCAGGATGTGAGTCCCAGTCATAAAAGAAACATTGTTGATGGCTCCACCAGATTCAGGGTTTCATCTTTAAACTTTGGAGAAACATCAATGACAGAAGGCAGTCTATCTACCACTCTGAAAGGGATCACAATAAGAGGACCCTGACAGAGTCGGGGGAAATGTGAAACAAAACTCAGAATCATAAAAAGACTAGGCTTACCGGTCTGATAAAGGCTGGTGGAACCCCTAAGACTATGGCCCTTAGATACCCTTCATGCTAGGCACTGAACTTAACCCCTGTGGTTTAACTGGCAGCTAAATGATACACAGGCCTTTAAGGTGAACAATAATATCAGGAGGATATGCACTGATTAGAACAATCAAGCATATGAGATCAGGAGGACAGTATTTTCCCAGGAATAGAGCAAGGAAGGGGGAAAAGGATGGGAAAGAAGAACAAAGGGAAAGGGTAGGTGCAGAGGGAAAGCAGGTAGAACACTGTTGTAGTTTGGGCATTGCAGTAAATGTCACAAAACAAAATGTGTATGGATTGTTGAATGGAAAATTGTTGGGTGTAAACTTTCACCCAAACCATAATTTAAAAGAAGAAGAAGACAGTCTATCTAGATTTGTAATAAATTATCCCTGGCAGTTCAGTTAGAGAAACTGTGAGCAGCTGGACTATCAATATCTATTTTTATCAACTCCTCACTCCACTAGAAGTCACAATTGTGTTAGTAAAGGAATGGGCAACAATTGCCTCAAGACAATACCAGGGAAAGGTAAGAGCAGAACTTACAAAGCTTACTTCAATCTATTTTCTCAGTGACCCTTCCAACCAAAACCAAACCAAAATCACTGCCATTGAGTTGGACCCAATTCATAGCAACCTGTCCTTGGGTTTCTGAGGCAGTATCACTACAGAAGTAGATTGCCCAACCTTCCTTCCAAGGAGTGGCTGGTGGGTTTGAACTGCCAGCCTTCTGGTTAGCAGTCAAATGTCTTAGCCACTACACCACCAGTGCCACTTCTAGTCACTGTCTATGCCAAGCTGGAAAGCCTCCATCCTCCTCCCAACACATATCAATTCAGTCTTTGATCTCCTTGGATTTCTCATGTTCTTTCATTTATCTGTTTACTTCCTGAAATCCATATGTTCCTCTTACTTCTGTAGTTTCTTCAAGGTTGACTTTGGGGGCAAGAACCATTAGTCCTAATTCACCATCTTGGCCAAAACCAGAAGCTCCATTTTGTCTCCCAGAAATTCTCTTTCGTTTCTGGGCTTTGCCTCCCACATCTGGCTCTGTCTGTGCATGAGAAGGGGCTCATGCAAAATGCTCTCCTTGAGTTCTGGCCACTGGCAATCAGCTGAGCTGCTTCCAGGCTGAGGGGCCACCCAGAACCAGCCATCTCCTCCTCACCTAGGGCCCAAGTCACATAATGTGGTTGTGTCTACTAGGCCCAGAATTAGAGCCACAAGGAAGGACTTCCTTCTCAGCTGGGCTCAGGAACAACTACTGACTACCACAGCCCCAAGGCCATGCCCTCCCTCTAGTCACTCTAGGGACAAAGTTGCCACTGCTCCCTTGTAGGTCCCCTCTCTCCTCCCTGGAACAGTTGAATTCCTCCATTTAAAGTGAATCACCAGAGCTGGGTTGGGGGGTGTGGGGGTAGAGAGCAGGGGGCCAAGGTGTCTGTTCTTGCCTACTCCTGGCTATGTGACTGTCAGCTTCAGTTAACACACTTGTCAAGTGGGGTTGATGATGCGTATAAAGTCTCTTTGTAAAATGATGAGCAAAATAATTGTTTGTTGTGATGGTGAACTGCATACTAAATTAGATTTCTTGGCCTCAGACTTGCCCCATTACACAACTTGCCTGCTCCCTTTCCCTTCTCTTTTTTTCTCAGTCATAGCCCCAGAGAAGGAACAGGCTGGCTGGGTGAAGAAGAAGCCATCTTGGCCCACTTTCTCGCAGTCCTCCCTCCCTGGGCCTCACCCCCTAACCAGCCAGGCATAGTGTCCTTCTCACTAAAGCTCCCCAGGGGATATACCAGCCCAGGCCTCCAGCCAGTGAGCAACCTGATGCCCTTCCAAAGGCACTGCCACCCTTTTCCATTAACTGCACCCTGGGAAACCTGAGCCCTATGTATTCATGACATTCAAAGTTAATTACCATGTCCTTCCTCTTCCTAACACTGCTCAACATGGGTCAGGTAGAAACACAGTCTCTGCTGCTCCTGACCATGCAACCACATTCTGAGCACCTAATGTGTGCTAGTTGCCAGGCTAGATACCCCAGAGGGAGGAACTCAGGCTTAACAGCACATGGTGATCTTCATAGGAACATAGGAGTGGCTTCTGAGTCAGTGTAGGGAGATAGGCAGGTGGCACAGAAATCAAAGACTTATGTGGGGAGGACCAGAGAGCAGGCCCCAAGATGGGGATAAGAGGTTCTCACCTGGGGAAGGTACTACCTGCTCACTGGGGGATAGGTTGTCACAGAGGAGAATCCACTGGTGTTTAGTGGCATGGGGGGACAAGGATGCTAATGACCTGCAATGCTCAGGTCATGCCCCATGACTGGGAAGGCCCCATTGGAAGATCATGATAGCAGCCACCAGCACTATGCCACTTCCTGTGCAATTCCTCTTCCATTCAGTCTCCACAATAATCTTACCAAGTGGTCTCCTCCCTCCATTTTACAGATGATGAAACTCAGACTCAAAAAGTAAGCATTCTTCCCAAGATGACTGAGCTGGAGTCTAAGCCCACACTCTTAGCTCCCTGCTCTGGATACAGCAGGAGAAAGTAGCACTACTCCCAGGCCTGACTCCCCCCCATGCAAGTTTGGGCTTTCCACACCCCTAGTTTCCATTTCCCCCTCTGAGAAGCTTCCGGCAACACAGCCATCCCTGGTCAGAGGTGCACATCCCACAAAGCACAGGGTCACTGAGGAGCCTGGGTCAGCCTAGCCCCCAAAGAGAGTCCTGGACTATACCCATCCTTAGCCCTCTCTCCCAACACTGGGGTGGAAAAACCATGAACTTCTCTGGGTGGTCCCTAAAAGAGCCAGCTTTTCATTAGGCACCGGCCAGCAACAAGCCTGGAAAAGGAACCTCAGCTGCTCCTTCCAAAATCTCCAAAAGCCACCTGGCTTCCCAGAAAGTCTTTTCTCTTTGGGAGCCATTTCAGTGAAGTACAAAAAACCGTTGGCCTGGGAGTCGTGAGACCTGGGCAATAGTCCTTGCAAAGGTATTAAACTCTGTGATCTTGGCCTGGCTCTCCAAACTCTATGGGCCTCAGATACCCCTCCTGTAAGATGGGGACATAGTACTTGCTCTGTCTGCCTCATAGGACTATTGCAAGGCTGAAAAATGAAATAAGAGAAAAGAAAGTAAATGCCTGTCCTTGCTGCACTCAAGTAAGGGACTCCAAGAAAGGGAGGGGCTCCCTCTTCCCCTCAGACAAGGGAGAGAGGGGCTGCTGGAGGCTGGGTTCAGGAACCTGAGTGGGGAGAAGTGGCTGTGGAAAAAAGACAATGCTCACACAACAATGGGTGGAAATAGAGCCTGAACACGGTGTCTCCTTTCCCAGAGGCTGGAATCTGAGACCCTCCATTTAACTTACAATGCTTGGAGAAACTAAAGAGAGAGAGAGAGAGAGAGAGAGAGAGAGAGCATGTCACAGCTTTTGTACCAGCCCAGCAGCCAGCAGAGGCCCTTCTCTGGGGCCACACTGAGCCTACCTCAGGCCATTTCACTTTGGCTCTAACTCAGGCCCTATGTGGGCCACAGCCCATAGGAGAGGCCAGGACAGCAACGGTAGGAATAATAACTGTTGTTATTCACTGGGAACTTACTATGTACAGGACATGCTGAGAGATTTACAAGCATGGGGGAAAAAAACTGTTACCATTGAGTCAATTCCCATGTTTTACAGAGTAAAATTGTGCTCCATATGGTATTATTTTTGGCTGTAATCTTATTAATGAAGGCAGATTGTCGGGTCTTTCTCCATGGTACTGCTGGGTAGGTTTGAACCACCACCTTTAGGTTAGTAATCAAGCACAAGCTCACTTAATTCTTGCAACTTAATTCCATGAGGCTGGAATTCCAAGTCTAGCTTTTTGAGTCTATGCATACTGCCTTGCAAAGTTTACAAGGCTTAGTCTTGCCCTCAGGGACTCAGTCCAGTGAGGAGATGGGCCCTGCACAGGCAAAGATGGACTACAGGTCATCTATGTCCAGAGGAGGAAGAGGTCATCAGTTTTAGGAATAGACAAGGGTTGGAAAAACTAGCCTCATCTGTCCACTTCTGCCTGCACCCAGAAGTTACCGGCTATGAGCTCTACAGGGACAGGAATGTGTCAGTCTGGGGTTACTGTCCTAGCACCCAGTACAAGCTCAGGGAATTCTGCCAAATGAAAGAATGAATAAAAGAATGGACATTCACTAGGACTGGCTCCTGTTCCCCAGGCCTGTGCCCAGCACTTGGGGGCTCAGTAGGGCTGATGGTATGTAAAAACCCTTAGCTTTAGGCTTGGCTCATGGTATATGCAGCAAGGGACAGGCAAGGACACTTAAAGGGACCTTAGAGGTTGAGTGCTTATCTGCTAACTGAACAGTTGGTGGTTCAAAACCCACCCAGCAGCTCTGTGGGAGAAAGACCTGGCAATGTGCTCCCATAAAGATTACAGCCAAGGAAACCCTAGGGGACAGTTCTCTTCTGTCATGTGGAGTCACTGTGGTAGTTAAGGTTGTGTGTCAACTTGGCTGGGCTGTGATTTTGAATGTCTTGGCAACTGAATGTAGTTATTTCTCATGATGAGATTAGATGTGGTATAATTACCTTCATCGTGGAATTTGCTATGAGCAGCTAATTAATTTAAGAGGAGTTGCCTTTGGGGAATGGCCTGCTTCCAGTATGTACGGAATGTATCCTGCATTTGGCCTAGTCATCACCTCCAATTCCTGGCCTTGAACCAGGTGCCTGCCATGTTGCCTGCTGATCTTGGGATTGTTGCCTTCACAGCTATACTGTCTGCCAATCTTGAGTTTGTCAGCTCCTCCAGCTGCATGAGTCAGGAAAAGCCTCCAGCCTGCTCCAGTGGGCCTGGAAGGCAGAGCTAAAGCCCCAGGTCCAAGGGCCTCCACCCAGCCCCTAGAACTGGCACTGTGAACTCAGACTTCTAGTTTAGTCTTCCCCTGGAGTTGGCGCTCTGAATTCTAACTTCTACCTTCTAAAACTATAAGTGAATAAATTTCTGTTTGTTAAAGCCATCCACTTGTGGTATTTCTGTTATAGCACCACTAGAAAACTAAGACAGAATTTGGTACTGAGAGTGAGGTGCTGCTCTGACAGATACCCAAGATGTGGAAACCATTTTGGAATTGGTATTAAATAGAGGCTAGAAGTAGAAGACTGTCACTACAAGTCAATATTGATTCGATGGCACCTAACAACAATAGGTCATCTAGTGACACTCTTGTTTCACAGGTGAGAGAGCAGGCCTACAAGGGTGAAGTGAGTTGCCCAAAACTACCAGTTGGAAGATAGTGGACCTGGAGTTTAAACTTAGGTCTTTTAACTCCCAAGGCAATCTCTTGCCGTTGCACCCTAAAGCTTTGAAACACACCCTAATTTTCTTCCAAAAAACCTAGAGGACTGTCCCTTTAAGGACTTAGATGAGGGACCTTTGTGCCCCAGGTTGTTTTAGTAAGATTCTAGGCCCAGGCAGTGATCTAGCTGGGGATAAGCCAGGTCATTCTCTAACCTGCATCAGGGAAACCTTCATATGGAGCACTAGATCGCTGGGGCTGATAGGACACAGAACTCTGCTGCCTGGCCAGCACCAACCAGGTCAGAGCTGAGCCTACATTTAACAAACTGGGTCAAGGCTCCTGAGATCTCCCTTCTACAGAGGTCCTCTCCCCTACCCCTTGCCCGTAGTGCCTGTGCCTTATTTCTGCCAATGCTCTTAGCACAGGCTGCTACTGCAGGTCTGTGTGTATCTTCAGAACCATCCAGTGAGCTCCTGCAAGGTGGAGAAATGCTCTTGCCTCCATGAACCCCCACAGTGCCATACACAGAGCCAGCACACTCAATGTTTGCCCCTGAGTGGGGCTTGATGGTTCATGACATTTTAAGTGGCAACTTTGGCTCAGCTACTATGTGAGTCCCCCTGTAATACCAGGTACACATCCCAGGAATGTCTATGGGGCTGAGATGGAACAGATGAATGGTATGCTTGATTTCCTGGACTTAGTCTCTGGGCCACCGATTCTCAGGATACCTCTTAAAATAGAAGACACAAACCTCAGCTGTTGTGGCCACAGGAAGAGAAGCAAGCTAGTGCTACCTCAGCTGGAGAAGTGCCAGCCATCCCAGAAGCCTCCTGAAGTCCCTGCCATGTTCATCACAAAGGGTGCCAGGCCTTGTCCTGCTCCTGGGCTAACAATGACAATGGTAGCAATTATGAGAGTAAATAACTATACTGATTGAGCACTTACACTGTTCTAGGCTCTATGCTGAGTGTTCTATCAGCCTCACAGTAACCCTAACAAGTAGGTAATGTTCCCATCACCCTTATTTTCTGAGCCTTATTTATTGAGTACCTACTGTGTGCCAGGCCTATGCCAGGTATTAGGGAGACCTCAGTGAATGAGAAAAAAGCTGGGCCTGCTGGCTCTGCTTGTGCTCTGAACTGCTCTGAGAGCAAGTTAAGGCTGTCCTGCAGGAGTTCGTGGGGGCCAACAGGAGCAAGAAGGAGACAAGAGAGCTGGAATGTAGGAAGATGAGGCCCAGGGCATGGAGCCCAGCTCTGCCACTGCTGACAAGCCTCCCTGACATGAGTCTGACACACATAGAGAGGCACATATAACACTGTGCAATGTCTCAGTTAGCTATTGCTGTATCACAAATTGTGGTGGTTAAGTTTAGGTGTCAACTTGGCTAGGCTTGGTTGAGTGGCCGGGCAGCTAGATGTAGTATTACCCATGATGAGATTGGCAATCAACTCCATGGTGGAATCTACTGTGAGCAGCTGAGTAGCTGCCCTAGGATGTGGTCTGCTTCCTGGATATTAGAAACAGCTTTGGGGATAGTCTCTAACTTATGGCACACTTGGACCCTACATGTAGTCATGTCATTGCTCAGCAGTCTGCCATGCTCTGCCAACCTTGGGACTTTCAATGGACTTGCATGAATGGCCTGCCATGTAGTTTGGTAACATCAGGACTGTGCCTTTTTACTTGTCATCCTTGGGCTTGTCAGTCTCAGCAGCCAGCAGCTGTCTGAGTGAAGACAGCCTTAGGAAAGGTGTGTGGTGCACCAGGGCCTCGCAGAGGTGCTGCAGCCCCTCCTCCATCTCCCTGAGTTCTGAGGGGTGGCTCCTGAGCCCCCCACAAACCTCCCCAACTAGCCTTGTTGCACTCTCTGCACTTATGGGTGTTCACATCACTTAACTGGTAGAAAGGAAGAAACAGCCAAAATGAGGGAGACAAAAGAAATGAAATCAGGACACGAAGCAGTAGTAAAAGACAAATGGGAAATGGATGGGCTGAGGCAGAAGAAGGGGTCAGAAAGTGATGGGGAAAGAGGGAGAGGAGGATGAAGAGTCAGGGAGGTACAAGTGCCAGCCACAGACATGTACAGAATTCCTTCAGGAAAAAAAACAAATGAATAATGCCTCCAGTCTCTGCAACGTTGTATCACTTACAAAATCATGTTTGCCTGTGTGATCATTTGGTTCTCTCACCACCCCTGTGAAGTAGATATTGTCACGCCCATGTTACAGTTGAGAAAGCTGTGGCACAGAAAGGTGACAAGAGTGGCCTCTGGTTACAAAGCTAACTGGTGGTGGAGTCAGGGTTAGAAACTTAAGTCTCTGACTCAAACTCAAAGTAGAGATACTACAGTAGTCTCTCCTCTGTAAGAAATATAAAACTAGAAATTGTAAGAAAAACTAACAGAAGTAACCAATGGGTATGACCATCAGGGCTGTGTGAGATGGGGCAGGGTTAGGGGTCCTTACCCGTCCTGCTCACTGCTGGATCCAGAGCGCATTAGATGTTTGCTCAAGGAAGGACAGTGGAAACAGGGAGACTGGGCTGGAAATGCTGCATGGGCCACAATAAGGAGGACTCTGGATGCCAGGATGAAGAATTGATACTGATTTCAGGAAGCTGTGGAGGATCCATTAAAATTTTTTTAACAAAAGAGAAGTGAAAATGGGGGCAATAGCCAAGGAAAATGCAAAACAAAAAATTATACCAAAGCACAGGCCACTGCTTCTAAGAGGTCAAACAGGAGCAACAAGGGACACTCCTGGACCCCAAATCCCTATTCTTAAGTTACTTCCTTCAAGCCAGGAGGCTGGGTACACTTTGTGAAGTCTCTGCCTATTCAAATCCAGGGGTGGGAGGTGAGCAGGTTGTGGCAGGTGGGGATGGGGGAGGGTGCTGATGTTTTGCTTTTACTGGGAAGGCCCCTCCCTTAGAGCCCCAAAACTTATTACTGCCATCAAGTCAATTCCAACTCACAACAACCCTTTAGAACAGAGTAGAACTGTCCCATAGGGTTTCCAAGGCTATAAATCTTTATGGAAGCAGACTGCCTCATCTTTTTTCTGTGGAGCAGCTGGTGGGTATGAACCACTGATCTTATGGTTAGCAGCCCAATGCTTTAACCACAGCACCACCAGAGCCCTTTCCCCTTAGAGCCAAAACCAAAATCAAACCCCCTGCCATCAAGTCAATTCCAACTCACAGTGATGCTGTAGGACAGAGTAGAACTGCCCCATAGGGTCCCAAGGCTGTAAATATGGAAACAGGCTGCCTCATTTTTTTTTTTTTTTTTCCCTGCGTAGCAGCTGGTGGGTTTGAACTGCTTACCTTTTGGTTAGCAACCAAATGTTTGTTTGTTTGTTAATTTTAAAGAGGGTAAATCTTCTTTTTTTCTTTTTTCCTTTTTTTTTTTATTGTGATTTGGGTGAAAATTTACAGAGAAATTCACTTTCCATACAGCAGTTCACATACACTTTGTCTCATGACATTGACCAGAGTTTACCACAATGCAACAGCTCCCCTCCCACTTCCTCCCCAAGTTACCTCTTCCCTGTGTCCATCCCTCCATGGACTCCTGCTCCCTGAGCTGTCTTCCTGTGCATAAGCAGCCCTTCTTTCTCCCATGATTGTTCTCTCCCAAGAGTGTATCTACCTCAGGTAAATGTTCAACTCATATGCCTGTCTTTTGTTTCACTGAAAGCCACAGGTGTAGGTTCAATTCCACACCTGAAGGGCAGCTAGGGGCCATAGTCTCAGTGGTTCCACCAGCCTCTATCAGACCAGCAAACTTGGTCCCCCCCCCTTTCTTTTTCTCCAAATGATTTTGCGTTTTGTTCCACATTGTTCTCCCTCTCTATCCAGGATCTCCTACATAGGTCCCCTTCCAAGTGAGCAACCAAATGTTTTAACCACTGCACCACCAGAACCCCTTTCCCTTAGAGCTGTTGTTGTTGTTGTTGTTATGTGCTGTCGAGTTGGCCCCGACTCATAGCGACCCCTCCTTGGGTTTTCGAGGCAGTATCACTACGGAAGTAGGATTGCCCAACCTTCCTTCCGAGGAGTGGCTGGTGGGTTTGAACCGCCAGCCTTCTGGTTAGCAGTCAAGTGCTTTAGCCACTATACTACCAGAGCTCCCTCCCTTAGAGCAGTTGTCTGTAAATCTGGCTACACAGAGGAATCACCAGGGAGCTTTTAACATACTGATGGCTGGATGCCACCCCAGAGATGCAGATTGCATCAGACTCAAATGCATCCTAGGTCTTGGGGGTTTTAAAAGCTCCCTGAGCAATTGTAATTTGCAGTCAGGATTAAGAATCATTGAAAGAGAGAGACTGGAGTAAGATAAAATGGAGGGTGTGAGGAGAAGAAAGTAGAATAAAACAGGAGACGTGAGGAAAAATGTATGGTGTGGGTATAAAATGGAGGTGGTAGAAGAGTGAGGAAAGGAAAGAACATGTAAGGTGGAGGAGGAAATCAGAGATGAAAGCAGTTTATCTGACTCACTCAGAAAATTGTGTTTTCTGTCATCTGAAAGCCTCTGAGAAGGACTTTGATCTCAGAAGTGCCTCTAGACATCAGCCCTGCTCTGGCACTGACAGTCCTTCCCCCAAGCCTCCTTCCTAGAAATTCAATGTGTTCCCTTCCACAGATAAATTCCTGAAATGCACCCCAAGCCGAATATCCAAATAGACTTCTCTGGATTCTTATCTCCTGTCAGAGCTGCTGGGGCACCCTGCCCACTTCTCCCTGGCCCCTGCTCTCCACTCACCAAACTGGCCCACAAGATGACCCTCTGGTTCCTGTCAGCCATTAGGACCCAATAAATGGCTCCCCACTCACTCAGTAAATCTGCTGCCCATGAGCAAGCAGAAGACCCAAATATCTTCCTTCTTTGGGCCCCTTTTCCTCTTGGCATAATACTTTCCTTAGGATGACTTCCACTGTTGTGCTTACCTAATTACCATCACTGTTCTATATTCCTCCAAGCCCCCTTCTAATGGTGCCAGAGTCATCTCTTTTTTCTCCTAATCCTGCTGTTCTTCCAATATCCAAATCCCACCCACAGGCTGTTGGGTGGATCAGACTCCCCTGCCCCTCTTCATCCCAAAGAAAACAGAAGTCTTGGTGGATCCTCCAGCCCTCCCTCCTCAGCATCATGGCTAATGAGTTGGGTTTTCCTGAGCAGGTTTAATTTCCCTGCAGCCCAATGAAAGCAACTTCATTTAAACACACACACACACACACACACACACACACACACACTGCTGAGCTGCCAGAGACATGCAGACAACAGGAGTTGAAGCTGCATAATGAGGCCTGCGGGCCTGGCAGCCAGCTGGTCTCTGCGCTGTCAGGTGCCTCTCACCCTCCATTCTCCTTCTGAGTCCTCTTTGAGTCCCTGCTCAGAGCCTTCCTCCTCCAGCCCTTCTCCTCCTGCACTTCTACCTTCCTCACTTGCAGCTCCAACTGAACCCTCTGGAGGTTAGGGCCCTCCCTGGAATTTGACCTGTCCTGAAGGAGGTGACATGAAGACCATTTCCCTGAGACAGGTCCTGCCCACTGTAGGCAGTGATTATCTAGGCTAGCCTAGAGCCCTCAAGCTCTGCGAGGAGTCCCCAGTCTGGGAAATAGGGCGCACAGCCTTGGAAACCACAAACTTGCAAGGCCACCTCACAGGGGCCTCTGTAGGGCCACTAACTACGAAGTTGCCTGGGTCATGTTACTCCTCTGAGCCCTAGTTTCTCTATCTATAAAACAGACAATACATTACCAGCCTCACTAGACTGTTGCAAAGATGAATTAGTCTTACATTAAAGTATTCAGACTCCTGCATAATAAAAAGTTCTCTATAAATGGTCGTAGCCCCCACCCGGCTGTCCGTGGAAACTTGAATGTTGCTGTGATGCTGAACAGGTTTCCACAGAGCTTCCAGATGAAGATGGACTAAGATGAAAAGCCTGGTGACCTACTTCTAAAAATGAGCCAATGAAAACCCTACAGATCACCATGGTCCAATCCGCAAATGATCAGGGGAATGGCGAGGGACCAGGCAATCTTTCATTCCCTTATGCATGGGGTAGCCGTGAGTCAGGGCCAAGTCAATGGCAGCTAGAAACAACAACGACCTTATTACTATTACTGTAATAATTAGGATGGTGATGATTTATTACTGTCCTGTTGAGCAGTCTGAATTTGGTGGGATATAAAAATAAAACAAACCTGCTCTGTCAGTATCTTTCTTGATACTTGCTCTCAGTAACATCTTGAGCAGACCCAGAGCTTTCTGGTCATTTTCAGTTATGCAAAGTCCAGTCTAAAGGCTTTACTACCCCAACTTGGAATCCTCCAATGCTCTCATGCCCTGGCCCACAACATGGATTGGGAGGGAACACCTGCTCTTGCAGTCTTCCTCCCATACCAGCTCAGTGGTGGGGGGTAGGGGGGTGATGCTAGTCTCTGCCATGGACGTGGCCCCTCCTTGTGCATGTGGCAGCTTCTCTGGAGAGCTCTGCCTGGTTCTTGATGTCATCAGTACATACAAAGGCTGATCTTTCATGACACATTTGTATAGGCTCTTCAGAAGGCCTGAGCAGCCTACCACAGCACAGATCTCTGACCTGGGATACTGGGCTCCAGCTCAATCATTTTAGGACCTACCTCAGCTCCTGACACTGGAGGAACAGCCCCATAGCCTCATACAAGCTGAAGAGGACCTCATCCCTGGAAGGCAGTCTTTGGGAGTGGGTTGCAGGCTGGCTCAAGCCTGGCTACCATTCACAGTTCCTGCTTAGCCCACAGAGCATGACCACATGCTTGCCACACCAAGCCATGGCACACAGGCTGTTTCATGGCTGCTCTCTCTCTGCCCTGCTGGTGCATGAAGGTGTCCAGAGAGGCCTAGGGGACAGATCATCTGCCCAGGCAGATGGCCCTGGGAATTTGCATGCCAGCCTCCCCTTTTGCAGGTTCCTCGATGTCTATGAGCTATTCTTCCAGGAAAGTGCCACAAAAACACTGCACCTTGGATGCAATTCTTTCTCTTCCCCAGTCTTCTACTACACTCCCCAAATAAGGAGGGCTGGGGTGATGGCTGTGGGTAGCAAGGCCTTTAGGGAAGCCCAGCTCTGCCTATTGACAGCTCTCTTTAGAGAATGGGGTACTTGGCACCCTTGTTGCCACTTCTAGAGCATCAGGAAAAGTCCCACTCAACATCCTATCCATCATTATTGTGAATTTAGGAAAGAAGCCAAGATAGAACGGTAAGGGTGAATTTAGAAAGGATGAGTTGGGGACATGGCTACACATGGCAGAGTCTGACGCTGGTAGGACTCTCTGTGGGCCTGACCCCTGATAACACTAAACAACTAAAATCTGTCCCCCAAGTTAACATTGCCAGAGTGAAAAGTAGTTTGGCTTGATTGGGGGTGGGGGTCCTGGCACCTCCCATTCACAGCCAAGCCTGGGCTGGTCAGGATGACACTGACAGAGAGAGCTGGAAGCTGATGACTCTACTCAGCACTCACCGAGAAAGAGGCTCACAGCTCACAGTCCTTGCTGTTGCCTTGGGCCCTGACCACCACACTGGGTGCACCCTTACTCGAAAGGCCATCCCAGGTGTGGGGCAGAAGCTGTGAGGCAGTGGAAGAACACTGGACTAAACAACAACAACAACAACAAAAAAAAAAAACCAAACTCACTGCCATAGAGTCGGATCTGACTCATAGCGACCCCTCCTTGGGTTTCTGAGGCAGTATCACTGTGGAAGTACATTGACCAACCTTCCTTCCAAGCAGTGGCTGGTGGGTTTGAACCGCCAGCCTTCTGGTTGGAAGTCAAATGCCTTAGGCACTACGCCACCAGAGATCCTAGCACTGGACTAGGAGTCAGAAGTTGTGGTTTTGGTCTAGTTCTTCCACTTACTGTGACCTTGGGCAGATCATTAAACTTCTCAACAGTAGCCACTCTACAGGTGGTTGTCAGGGTTAAGTGAGAACTCTGCACCTGAAGAGTGCTTGGCTGATGTGGGGACCACCATGGCTGTTGGAAACATGTTACCAGAGAGTTTCCTCCCATCCCCCACAGCCCCCATCTGTCATTTCCACCCAAGACCACAGTTATCCCTCTTTCCCCAGACATTCCGGTGGCCGGTGGCCAGCAGCATCAACAGCAATGAGATGCTGGAGATTCAGATCTTCAACTACAGCAAAGTCTTCAGCAACAAGTAAGTGTGGGGTGGGCAGGGAGAGGTGGGGTCTGGAGATGCTCTGGCCTGCCTTTTCCTTGGGCTTCACTCTCCTTTGGGCTTAAAAGGGGAGCCGAAACCCTTGGCCTGCCCTGGATTGATCTCCAAAGACCAAAGAAGTCTTGGGCTGGTCTTTGATCACCTCCCCACTCCCTTATGCTGTCCTCAGAGTCCTCCAGTTCCCCTAACCACTGTCAGCCAGTAACACCACACCCTCCTTGTTCACCAATTCTTTTCCAGCCCCATCAAAATTTCCTGCCTCCTTCTTTACCCTTCTCCCTTAGACCAGGCTGGGGGACAGTAACCTATTAGAGAAGCTGAAGGTATCATGTCCTCCAAGAGACCATCTGTAGCCTTGAGGGAAAACTTGTGACACTTGTTTGGTACAGTGGCTGTGAAGTCAGGCAAGCCTGATTTCAGATCCCCAGCTCAGTCACCTACTGTGTAACC
Organism: Orycteropus afer afer; assembly: GCF_000298275.1. Lineage (NCBI taxonomy): Eukaryota > Metazoa > Chordata > Mammalia > Tubulidentata > Orycteropodidae > Orycteropus > Orycteropus afer. Next base: position 13,811,785 of record NW_006921641.1, read on the forward strand.
TTGGGCAGCTTACATAACTTCTCTGAGTTCCATGTACTCACATGTAAAAAGAATAAGTACTTACCTTGAAAGGTAGCTGTGAGACTTAAATGAAATAGATATTCATTCATTCAATAACTTTACTAAGTACCTACTGTCTGTCAGGCACTAAATTAGGTGTAGAGGATGGTGAGGTGCCTGCCCTCACAGAACTTACATTCTGCTAATGTAGTATGCCTCCCACATGAGCACTGTTACTGCTACCAAACACCAAACCATGCTCACTCCGTCAAGTCGGATCTGACTCACAGCAACCCGTCCTTGGGTTTCCAAGGCAGTATCTCTATGGAAGTAGATTGTCCAGTCTTCCTTCCAAGGAGTGGCTGGTGGATTTGAACTAACAGCCTTCTGGTTAGCAGTCAAATGCCTTAGGCACTACACCACCAGAACTTCCTCTGTTACTGCTAGGTGTTCGGTAAAAGTAGTCTCCCTCCTCTCTTTGGGTGATAAGCAGAATTCAGAATGATTTTAACAGTCTGAAATGGTGATTAAATATAATAAATGCAATGTCCTATCCTCAGGTTAAAAACTCCATTGCTCTTATACCAGCTAGAGGAGACATGGCTGAACTGCCACATGTCCACAAAGGCATGGGGAGAACAGCTCACTGAAAGCTCAGTTCAACAGTGGGAGGAGACAACAAACAAGAGAAAAACTGATTCAATCCTAGGTCATATTAATAGAAGTAGAGCGATCAGAACAGGAGGTGAGGTCTCTACTGTTGTGCTGGCTGGAGAAGACACCATTTGACACCACCTGGTGGTGACCAGGGAGTTCTGGTGGCATAGTGCCTAAGGTATTTGACTGCTAACCAGAAGGCTGGCGGTTCAAGCCTACCAGCCACTCCTTGGAAGGAAGAGTGGGCAATCTACCTCTGTAGTGATAATGCCTCGGAAACCCGAGGAGGGGTTGCTATGAGTCAGATCTGACTCGACAGCAGTGAGTTTGGTTTGTTTTTGTCTTCATTCTGGTCACTATACACACAAAAAAAAGAAAAACAAACTCACTCTCGTTGAGTTGGATCCAACTGATAGTGACCCCTCCTTGGGTTTCTGAGGCAGTAAATCTTTATGGAAGTAGATTGCCCCATCTTCCTTCCACGGAGTGGCTGGTGAGTTTGAATTGGCAACCTTCTGGTTAACAGCCAAATGCCTTAGGCACTGCACCACCAGAGCTCCTTAAGCCTTCAGTTAGTTGTTTTAAAATGCCCACATGGAGGGATTGGAGTCAGAGGGGTTCAGGTCTTCCTCCTCACCCTGGAGTAGGTGCTCTATTTCTCAGAGCCAAAGAAAAAGCTTAGCTTCATTGGCGGGGGGGAGGGGGCTCCATTTCTCCACCTGGCCCTCTGGACCAGGCCAAAGGGGCTGTGAAGCCACAGCTCTCCATTGTCACTATGGCTTGGCTCAGTCTCCAGCCTCCTTCTCATGGGGCAGCTGAGCTGGGAGGGAGCCTCTCTGGGGGATGCACTGGGCTTAGATAGCAACCAGCAAGCCAAACCCTCTTTTTGGTGCTGCGTGTGGCACATAACAGACCCTGAAGACTGTGAAGTGAGTGGATAAGTAAATGCCCCACAAGGGCAGGAGGCAGAGGGTAATATAACAGGAGGGCAGGAGCCACAGCCATATGACTGATAACACTGAGGAGACTGAAACAAGGAGGCTAGTGTGAGAAATGGAACCTATAGGCCTAATCTCATTATCACCCATGTCAGAGAGAAGGGCTTGTCCAGGAACAGAGGGTAGTTTGGAAACTGTCGCCTCATTCAGTGGCTCTAGGGGCTGCCTGGAGGAGAAGACATGGTGTGAAGGAAGAAAGTGTCCTGATGAGGGATCAGGAGAGCCTCAGGTCTAGCTCTATAATGATGTGAACAACCCCTCCTTCCGGAGCCATATGCTTCCCCAAGAGGAAGAGATGTTGGGTGCAGAGAATTTGTGTGTCTAGCTTTGCAGGGATGGTTCCTTGACAGGGGTGACCTGGCCCACCTGCCCAGTCTCCTGGCTGCTGAAGATGCCAAGGGCCCCTGAATAATTCAGAAGCCAGGAGAGTAGTGGAGGCCTGACCAGGCCTGGGGCACTTGACACCAGCTCCCAGGGGAAAGCAATGAATTATTGACAGGGTCCTGGTGCCTGGTTGCCGCTCTATTGTGGTCAGTTTGTGGGCCTGTGTGCACCTGCGGCCTCCTCCCTGCTGCCTAATTACCTACCTACTTGCCCAGCCTGGCTGGCCACCATGTGGACGTGCACTCTGTGGGGAGTGCCCTCTTTGTGACCAGGTGACCTGCAATGAAGAGTCCAACTGGGGGCCAGGTGAAGGAGATGGTCAGAGGATATGAGGTTAGGTCTCAGACCCTTCACTTAACAACCAAGGGAAACTGAGGACTGGAAAGGAGTCTTGCCTGGGGATACACAGCAGGTTCAGGAAAAGCCAGTTTTGAACCCAGACCTCCTGATCCCAGAAAAAACACCCTCACATCTCCAATTCCTAGGGAAATGACCCAGTTATCCAAGGGGCATGAGAGCCCACCCTTCCTTGGTTGCCCCTGGGGCCCCACACTCCTAGATAGCCCCTCCATGCCGACCCACCCAGAGGAATGACAGGAAACACAGACGACCCTGCTGTGCTTGTAGCCAAAGGAGGACTAGGGAGAGAGAGGTCACCTCCAGAGTCTCCACAAGGGCCAGATCCCAGGACCTTTCCTGCCCGCACCTGATCCTTCCCCAAGAGAATTTCTAAAGAGGAGACGCTCAGGGGGGAGCATCCAGATAGGAGCACCAATGTATTGTTTTGAAGATATATTCGTATAGCAAGCACCTGTTTTTGTTTAGATGGTATGTTACAGATCTGCAAAAAGATCAAAGTTCTCTTTTAAAAAATGCATTTCTTCATACTTTACATAAGACTGAAATATGATAATCGTCTATTTCAAAGAATAATTTGTTATTTTTATTTGGGGAAGGTTTGTGGGAACTATTGGGAGTCAAAGCCCTTCAAGCTACCCTTCTACCTCCTCCACCACCACTGTCTACTAGTTTGTCATATTGTAGTGACTTGCATGTTGTTGTGGTGCTGGAAGCTATTTCAAATACCAGCAGAGTCACTCATGGTGGACAGGTTTCAGTGGAGCTTCCAGACTAACATAGATTAGGAAGAAAGGCCTAGTGATCTATTTCCAAAAATTAGCCAATGAAGCCCCTATGAATCATAATAGAATATTGTCTGATATAGTGCTGAAGGACAAGCCACATAAGGTGGAAGGGGCTCAAAATACACAGTGGCTGCAACAGCTGCCTTGAATATTCCAATGACTGTGGAGACAGCACAGGGTCGGGCATTTCTGTTGGCCATGGAATCATCGTGAGTCAAAGCCAACTGACAGCAACTAACTATAATGAGAAGCTACCCTTCTTGGTGTGGGGGGGTGGGGGTTTGACATGGTAATGCCTTTGACCTTGCAAGTTCCAATTTCCCAACTCCACCCTCTGGGCCCCAGACAGGTTCTGACTCTGTGAGGCAACTCAGAGCTAGGGGGAGGAGGAGAGTCAGCTGCTTGGAGCCCATCTTACAAAGGAGAGAGGCCCTGTGTGGATCCTCCAGACTCCAAGCCCCACACAGTATTGGGGTGGGGGCGGGGAGCAGCAGTGTCAGAGGAGTTTCACATGCCTAAGGCATTTGACTGCTAACCAGAAGGCTGGCGGTTCAAACTCACCAGCCACTCCTCAGAAGGAAGGTTGGGCAATCTACTTCCGTAGTGATACCACCTCAGAAACCCAAGGAGGGGTTGCTATGAGTCAGATCTGATTTGACGGCAGTGAGTTTGATTTTTTTTTATTTTTCTTGTTTAATCCTCACTACTGCCCAGGGAAGGGGGTGGCTTTACCTTTTCTGGGGAGGTGATAAAAGCAAGACTCAGAGAGAGAGGTTGGATAACTACCCCAGAGAAATACAACTATTCCCCTTAGACCATGCTTGGTGAACCCACTTCTGTCTGACTCCAAGCCCAGCTCTTTCCACTGTCTACCCTGTTTCCCTTTAGGAATGACATGTAGATAGTGTGTAGACAGAGCGTGGACCAGTGTGTGAGGGGCTAGGGATCTGCCAGGAGGCCGATTCAGCATACTGTATGATTGCAGCAGTTGCAGAATGGAATAGCAGTGAGAGTAATGTTAGAACAGGAAGATTCCCTGTCAGTGGGGGTGTCTAACAGAAGCTTAAAAACATGTGTCAAAGAAGTTGTTTAAGGATTCCTCCTTGAAGGAATAGTAAAAGAGCTCCCATCTCCAGCCCCTCCCAAGTGCAAGGTCTGAGATTCTGAGGCAAGTTAAGCCTAGAGGGCACCAGAGGCTTTCCTCTAAGCACTTGCAGGGGAACAGCTCCATCCTGCCCCCTGGGGGTGTCTTGTCACATTGCAGCATCCCCACTGATCTTGGGACCTTGCTCTGCAGTTCTGGGGCTTCTTACCAAGAGAGATGATGCATGCCTACACTCACCAGGTGCTTGGCAGATCCTAACCCGTTGCCTTTGAGTTGATTCCGACTCATAGCAACCCTATAGGACAGGGTAGAACTGCCCCATAGGGTTTCCTAAGCTGTAACCTTTATGGATGCAGACTGCCTCATCTTTCTCCCACCAACCTTATTGTTAGCAGCCGAGCACTTTAACCACTGTGCCACAAGGGCTCATTCTGGCAGGTCCTAGTAGATTAAAATGGCCTAAAGACCCAGTCTCTTAAAGTGAAGAGTCAGGCAATAGCAGAACAGTGCCTTTCACTGTTAGAATATCTGCATAGTACAGAAGCTAAGAGCCCACCACTCTCATTTTACAAAGACAAATTGTGCTCAAAGGTTTTCCCCAGACCAGCATTAGCATTACTTGGAAACTTGTCAGAAATACACATTCCCACACCCTACCCCACTTACTGAGTCAGAAACCTTGGGGGTAAGGCCAGTGGTATGCTGGATCTGGCTCTCACTGGCACCCCAGAGCAGACAGTATGTGTCTCTTCTCAACTCTGAGTTCTGTGTCTTCATGTTGCTAGCCTGAAATTGGCCATGGTGGGAGTGGTTACACCAGGGAAATTGGCAAAAGCTACAAATCAGGACTTTTATTTCCCCAGAGAGGCAGTTGTTAAACATTTCCAGCACACCACTGGCTGGGTCCCAGTAATTTGTGTTTTAACAAGACCTCCAGGTGATTCTGTTTGCGCTGAAGTTTGAGAACCACTAAGTTAGAGCCAAGAGAAATAGAGCTGCAAGTGTATTCTCTCAGGACTGCAGTCTGTTTTTGAATGTCTGCATAGGACAGAAACTAAGACCCCACCTCCTCATGTTATGAAGAAAAAAAACAGAGTCAGAGAGAGGTTGCAGGTCTTCTGCCCTGCAGTCTGGTGTTTCTCCTCTCTGCTGCCCTATCCACCCTGAGGAGATATCAGTGTAGCAGGGGTAGAGGGGGAGGCTTCCAGACCTGTAGGTTTGAGAGGATGCTGGAAGCCCGGTTTGGTTTTAGAGTGGAGGGATGGCATGAAGAGTTTTGCCTGTAGGAGGGCTGAGTGGAGAGAGCTGGTAGACAGAGCTCTGAACTCCAAAGGGAAGTAGCCACTTCCCCTCATCTCCATCCAATGAGGCTTCTCGTACCCCTTCCTCCCCTCCCACAGTTGGGAGGATTTTTTTTTTTTTAAGTGGTGCTCACCCTCCATGACCCAGAAGATGGTAGTGACATCAAACATGACTGTTAAAGTCAGACTTCGTCTAATACCTCACCTCAACCAGATTTGCTATTCATTAGTTTTGCCCCTTCCCCAAATCTTGGCCTTGCCTTCCTTTCTCTGCCATGACTCAAGGGTAGTGCGAGATGATCCCTGAGATATGTCTCAGTGGATTTTCCTCAACTTTTGCCCTTGAACGACAAATGGTGTGTGTGTGTTTTAATCTACACCATGTGGAAACACCAAGTGAGAACATCTCTCAAGCACCTGTTTCCTCCCAGAGCTCAATCTGCAAACCATAGGTTGAAATGCGATTCAAGTTAACACAGTTAACACTTATTAGACACCTACTGTTTTTCATTAATTCAGCATGTAGATATTGAGATCCCCCATGTTGGAAATAGAAAGCACAGTCATGGTTCCTGTCCTTGAGAGGCTCATAGTGTCCAGCATCAAACCCATGACAATTGTACTGCTCCTAGAGTGTTGATTACCTGCTAAGGAATCTGATAAGAACATTACACAGGCTCTCTCAACTCTAAGAAATAGATGTTATTAGCTCCTCTTGTGAGAAAACTGAGAATCCAAGAGCATAAATAAGTTGCCCAGGAAGCTGATAACTCACTAGTAAGATGTGGTTTCAAATCTCAGTCTCTCTGCACAATTGTGCTCTTTCCCATAACACTGTACTGCCTCTCCCCCTACCATGCTGCTGGGGATTATGGGAAATCTGAAACTTGATGGGTCCTTCCATTAAGGAGCTTACGGGTTGAAGGTATGTATGTCATTACTGAGTAAACAGGGAATGAATGAATAAGTGATGCTGGTGAGGGGTAGAGACGTTGGTAAAAATTAGGGAGGTGGAAGGGGGAGGAGTTACTTGTATATCCAGGAGCCTCAGGCACTTCTCCAACAGCCTACTCATCGGGCATCTGGCAGCTGCTCTTCAGGGGGTCAGATGAACCCCAGTTCCACATACCCAAAGAACACAAGGCTCCACCATCATATCTCAAACCCCTAGTCTGTGATCATACCACCCAGGGAGTTCACTGCCACCTGGGAGATTTCCCAGATAAATGGGTCCCCCACACACAACACAAGCAGTTGTAGGAGGTCATATACCCACAGCCTATTGGGCGTGCTGCCCTGGCTGGCACCAGCCACCTTCTCCAGCCCCAGCCTGCAGCCTGGGCAAGCCCTCCCTCCCTTCAGCTATCCTTTCTCCTTCCCAGCCAGTCATTGCCTCTTGGATGTCAGCCTTGCTCCTTACTGTGGACTCTTCATGTGAAACTGCCCCTGACCCCTGTTGTCCACAGGCTAATCGGGACTTTCCGTATGGTGCTGCAGAAGGTGGTGGAGGAGAACCATGTGGAAGTGACTGACACGCTGATGGATGACAACAACGCTATAATCAAGGTGGGTGAGCCCTTGTCCAGAGAATATCAGAACTTTTCTATTATGGGGTAACCTGGGGGCCCACTTCACCTCCCTTCCACCCACACACAGGGCAGCCTGGGGAGCACTCCTCAGGCTGGAAAGACAAGGTGGGGGTGGGGATCTCCCTAGATCTCCACCCAGCCCTTTGTACAGTGAGAGTACAGGCATGAATGGAAATGGCAGACTTGGAGAAGAACATGGAAATCTGAATGAGAAGAATGTAGTATAGAGAGTAAGGGACCAGAGGTGAGAAAGAACTGGGGAAATAGGCAGGGACCAACAGAGAGCAAGCCCATGCTCTGGATTCCCAGAATCAGATTTAGGATTTCAGCTGAGGAAAAGGACTGACAGATAATCTAGCCCATCCACCACCCACCTCTGCTACCCATTTTATGGACGGGAACACTAAAGTCCTAGATAGGGAATGGATTTGGCCAACATCACACAATTGGTCAATGGCATAGCCAGGACTAGGACCCAGGGCTTCCAATTCCAGACCAGCATTTTTCCACCACACATACTTGGTCACAACAGAAGGGCCACACTGGTTTCATGGCTAGAACACAGGGATTGGAGTCAGGCAGTCTGGGCTCAAATCTCAGTTCCAACACTCTGGGGAAGTCACTTCACCTCCTTGAGATGTCAGGTAGGGTAAATGGAAGTGTTAAGGAGATCCAATGAGTTTCCATTAAATATCTTAGCATGACATCCAGCACAGTGAGGTCTCAGATAATGTGTGCATTGTGCACCCACCCGTCTTGGGAAGTCAGAAGGCACTGGTGCTCAGTGAAAGCTGTGTGCTCCGGGTCAAGGAGCAAGCAACTGCCTGACCACTGTGAAGCCCTGCCAGTGCCCAAGTAGGCTGAGGAAGGGACTCAAGTGAGTCTTCCCTGTGTACTGGAGGAAACTGGAACAGAGAGGAGGTAAGCAGAGCAAGAAGCACAATCAGAATTCTCAATTGCTAAGCCTGGGCTTGGGTTTGGGGTTCTGCCTTCTCCCAGAGGAAAACTCAGGGCAACATTTAATCTCTTTTCCTCTCCACGGTAGGAAGGGTATGTGTCACATGAGTGCCTAGAGAGCCCACTCAGCTCTCTGGTCACATTTCCAACTAACACCATCAGGTAAGGTGAGGTCAGCCCTGGTATTGAAAATGAGCAGGGGGCAGCCACCCCAGCAACAGTCTCAGCTATTCAGTGAGGACCTGTCATGTTGGGCACCAGGGAGAAGTAGAGCCAAGTATAGCAGGATCTGGAGCCAGATCACATTAAGCTGCGTGAGTCTATCCATATCACTCAATCTTTCTGAGTCTCCCTTTTCACATCTGCAAAATGGGGAGATAATATCCACCTTTCCTTCCATGAGCTGAGGGAATGAAGGCATTTGGCAAACATCACAAAGTGGTGGAGAGTATAGGATTACCATGGTTACAGCCATCCCAGCTGCTCACCTCCCTGCCTCTCTCTCTCCAGACCAGCCTGTGCGTGGAGATCCAATATCAGGCCACAGATGGCATGGTGGGCTCCTGGGATGATGGAGACTTCTTAGGGGATGAGTCTCTTCAAGAAGAAGAGAAGGACAGCCAAGAGACAGATGGGCTGCTCCCGGGTTCCCGCCCCAGCTCCCGGCCGCTGGGTGAGAAGAGCTTCCGAAGGTAACAGACTGGGTCCTTCTGGTTGCCAACTGTCCCCAAAGACAGATGGAGGATGCTTGGGTCATAGTCTCCCTCGCAGGCCCTTCTAGGCCTAGCACGTATCAGAGTAAGAGCTGAGTTTCTGGTGAGACATAAAGAGGCGGGAGGTATCTCTGCAGTCCACCCCACCCTCACCCGAGAGCTCACTGGAGAGCTAGCAGGGGGACTCAAAGCAGGGCAAAGTGGCTAGGCCTGGCCCCACCCTGAGGGAAGCAAAGTCCTAGGAGGTTGAGATCTCATGCAAGGGGATAAGGGTCTCTTCTGGAATGGAAGAAAAAGGCAGGAGGAGGCCCTGGCCTCTCTGGTTGAAGACCCATCAGTTCGAGGCCAGCTCCAGGCAGCCTGGCTTCTGCCAGCCCAGTGAGGAGAACCAAGAGAAAAAGAAGGCCTCTTTATGTCTCAGTGAAGCCAAAGGTCCTGGCTAGGACCCTGCTCTTTTCTGTTGAGGAGGAAGCATGCAGACACTCTTGTCCTCAGAGTTCAGAATGCATACTCTGCAGGTGTTCTACCCACTCATCACACACAGGTGACAGATCTGCTTATGCCAAATGCACTATGGGGGGCAAAGGGGGTAGGGAATGCAATTAGAGCCCATAGGACAGAATCTATGCTAGTCAAACACTGTCCATAGGTTGGTAGGCCATTGGGAGTAATGTATAAGCTGCAGGTAAGTCAACAGGTACTTTTGGAGGACTTGGATGTATTTGGAGGGAAGAGGATCTTCTGATGCCATTGGAAAAAGCTCTCTCTAATCTCCTTCTACCTCTCCCTTGCCAAGTAAAATTGATTCAGTCCATGCTCTGCAAAAGTAGATTCTCAATTAGTGTACTTAAATTAACATAATTTATTGGACAAATATGTGTTCCTTCTTTACTCATTCACCTCCTCTACACACACACACACACACACACACACACACACACTAGCTTCAGAAACCCTAGGTGTTGGATGGGGAGAGTAATAGCAAGAAGGTAAAAGTCACCTGTAGCAAATATGGCTGGAATTTCTACTTCAAGCCAGCTATGGTGGTTGGGCACCATTAGCCCAAGGCAGCTTAGAGCTTATCCTTCTTAAACTCTGGGTTCTTTCTGTGGAGTAGGAAAAGTGTGTAATTTGGCCTCAGAAAGCCCCAGGTCTGAGTCCCAGCTCTGCCTCTTAATATCCATGTGATCCTTGGCAAGTCACATAACTTCTCTAAGTTTCTCTCCTCACCTGTAAAATGGAGGCCAGAGCAACGAGAACCCTTCTGCTCCATCTCCTCCACCAAGTTGTTGGGAGACCCAAAGGGATCACAGAGAAGTGGATTGTAACTGAGGTGCCAAGTGCTGCCCCACATAAGGGCTAGTGACAAAGAGGTTCTTCGTAGCTGGACAGTGCAAAGGGTCATGAATTGGGTTGGGAGCAAGGAGATGCTGGCTGGTCATTTGTGAAGTCAACTCTGTCAGCATGGGCACTCCCCTGGTCCCCATCTTCTGTCTCCACATAGGAAAGAGCTTGGCAGGAGGCTGTATCAGAGACCACAGGTATCTCTTAAAAGGAACTTTCTGAGCACAATTTGGAAGCCATGAGAGGGCCATCAATTGCAGAGAAGGTGTGCAGCCTGGAATCAGGACACCTCAGTTCTATTAAGTCCTATTCTGACTATGCCACTAACTAGCTGAGTGACTGGGAAAGTCATTAACCCCTCTGGGTTGGCAGCAGAAATGAGCTGAGCAGGTTGATATCCTGGATCCCCTCCAATTCTGACATCCTGAGGGGTCCAGAGATGTTCTGGATCCAATAGGTAGCATCCATGGGGAACTCCTCTCCTGGGAGCTATTGACAGCCAAGATAACTACCCTCTCTGGAGTAGTTGGGAGCTCTGGTAGCATAGTGCCTAAGGCACTTGACTGCTCACCAGAAGGCTGGCGGTTCAAACCCACCAGCCACTCCTCGGAAGGAAGGTTGGGCAATCCTACTTCCGTAGTGATACTGCCTCGGAAACCCAAGGAGGGGTCGCTATGAGTCAGGGCCGACTTGACGGCAAACAACAACAACAACAACTGGAGTAGTTGCAGCTCAAACAATGTAGAGCCAATTTCTCTCAGTTCTTCAAGAGTGGGTTAGGATGTTGATGTGGAAGAAGGGGTGTGTGAGAGGATGCAGCCTAGATAAAGCAAGATGAAGCACTTAGGTCCTGGAACTTCAGGAATGTGGAAACAGAAAGCTCCTCCTACCCTTCTTTACAGCCAGGGCCTGACATTCCCACTCCACCTTCCTGTGACCACTCCCCAAAGTAGGAGCAGGAGGAAGAATTTTATCCCAGCAATCAGGAACTAAAGAGGGTGGCCATCACCAGCGCTCCTGTCACTTAGGTACCACTGCCCTGCATTAGAGGGGCTGTGGGAGTGTGCGCACTTGGGCCCTGAGAGCACCTTGGCTGTGGGTGTCAGGGTGTTGTTGCCACATATGGTCTTCCCAGGCCTAGCCATGCAGCCAGCAGGTCTGGATGAGAGGAGAGTTGAGAAAACTCTGAAGATGTGGGATGTGTGAGGCCAAGACCATTTTCTGGTGAGGAGAAGGTGGAGCTGATTTAGGAGATGTGGGATTCTCCCAAGTTAGTTTCAAGGGGAACCTGGAAACTGACCTCACAGCCCTAGGGGTTATGTCTCACCATAGTCAGCTCCCGGCTAAGGGAGAAGGCCATTGTCTTCTGGGCCAAAGAGTCCTTTAGAAAGGACTTGACCAACCTCTTTTCAAGAAGATGCCTATTCTCTGAAGTGGAACAAAGGGACAGGGAGAGAGAAGGGATATCTATGCCTAGCCTCTGACCCCAAGCTATGACCCTGGTTCCTGGCTTCTCTTGTCTCTGACCCTACCCTCTACCAGCTCCTGGGAGGACCAGTCCCTTTGTAGACCAAGATGCTAGATCCACAAGATGCTCCTCTTGTTTCTCCTTCAGCCCACAGCCAGCAGAAAAACCTTATTGCTGGCAAGCAGCAGTGTCTCCTCTAGTCATCTTTGTCCACAGGGTTTAGGTGGGAATCTGTTTCTCCATGTCCAATTAGGCGTTGGCGGGGAGTGGGGGGGGGGGATTCAGTGGAGTGAGTGGGAGAGAAATGGCTTCAGCCCAAAAGACCCTGAGCAGAGTTGGTGGGGACTCTTCTATGGACAACAAAACAAGGCTAATGTGGGGAGGAGACCCCACACCTCTTCTTCCAGGGAGTGCCTGTCTCCACCACAGCCCTCTGCACCCCAGCCCCAGCCTGCTTTGTTCTGCTTCCTCTGGACTTCACTCACACCCATCCTGTCCTCACTCTGTGGATCAGCTGGCTCCCAGATAGGATGCATGTGGACCTCAAGGCCTCAGCTCCTGTGAGGGCTGCAGACAGAAAGGAACCATGGCCCAGCCTCTGCAGACACACCTACTTTTTGCCACTCACTCCCAAGCCTTCTCTAAAGCTTCCCCATTCCTCCTCAGAGAATGTGGGTGCTGGCAGCTCTGCCTGGGGCACCCCCCAGCCCCACCTTCCTACTCAATCCTAGGTTAACGGTCTGTTAACCCTTTCCTCCGCATACACTCTGAGCCTTCTTTCTCCTTCTCTAGCCTCTGCCCCCAACCCAGGGGCCTGTATTTCTGTCAGCTGTCTGCAAAATACCTCCAGTTGTGAAATGTGCCAGGAGGCAGTGAATACAATGGAGAATTCAGGACTCAAATACCAGCTTCTCTGGGTCCCACTGTCCCATCTGTGAGACAGAGATCACTGAGGCCTCACAGGGGTATTAGGATTAAATGAGGTAATAAGCGTTAAGTGGCTTACCACAATGCCCAGCAATGCTCATTTCTTTCCTTCTTCCTTTTCACAAACTCCATGTTACCTCCTTCCCAAACTTCTTCTACCCTGAGCAGTGTCTGACCTCTTTGGTCCAGGTTCTCTTACTAAGCTTGCTCTGAGCTCTAGCCACCCCACCCTATGGCAAAGGGCCACAAACACTGCCCACAACAGGAGCTTATCAGCCACCCTGGAGTAGGAATAAAGTTCTCACTTATCCTGGTACTTCCTTCATCTCCCCAGGCTGTTGTTGTAAAGAAGAAATGAGTTACTAACTCCATGGGCACACAGCTTCCAGGATCATAGTATCAAGGTTCTGGATGCTTGGGTGTCAGCATGCATCTCCCCAATTCTCTGAAGAGGAGATTCTACCCTGCGCGGGCGCACGCACACACACACACGCACGTGCGCACGCGTACACATACTTTGCCAGCCACCAGGGAGCTGCACATCATTGGGCTTTGCTGCTGCTGCCTTAGAGCCACGTCTTAGAAAGGACAAAGGAGGAGTCTCAGCTTTACTCTTGCAGCTGAGCTATAGAATTGAGCACAATTCCACAACTCTCCCCTTCTCGTTTCTCCACCTGTCCTGGCCCTCCTGCTCTCCATCTCCCACCTCCTTTTGCTGCCCCACTCCCCTTTCTGGTGTCCATGGGGGTACATGGGTTCTCCCTGGGCTCCTCTCTGCTAGATCTCATCTGGGAAGGGGTAAGAGCAGGGAGCCTCTTTTCCTGTTTTTCATATATACCATCTTTCCATTCCAGTGGGGACCATGCAGAAGCCAGGTACCTCCCTCCCATGTTTGGGTCAGAGGGTAGCTGGGCAAATGTGCATGGCTTGGGAGCTCTGAGAGGTGTGCATGTGGCGTGGGGGATGCATAAGCATGTATGCATGGTGTTGTTCATGGTGCAGTACTCCCAGCCTCACAACCAGAGTACTGTTTTATCAGTTCCCATAGCCCCTCAGAAAAGCTAGAAAATCCTTCCACATCTTCCTTCACCAGGAGAAAGGTGTGGCAACTCCCCAAGCAGCTCCAAGCAGCCAGGGTCAACCAACCATGCTGGATTTGGGGGAAGAAAAAGTGCTAGGGCAGAGATTCTTCCCCAACCCAGCTGCTTCTCCTGAGGTTGGGCCCCTGCACCCTTAGCCCAAGTTAGACTGGGGACCCCAAGAGAACCCAAGCAGGCCTCCATGTTGATCTTCCCACCCTGTGGCTTTTAGTGAACAAAGAGGGATGAGGATTGGACCTTGAAGAAGAGGTGGAGCAATAGTGAAGATGAAAGACTGGTGCTCACAAGGGAGAGAACGCTGACTGAGAGAGAGTTTAACCAGCCAGGACTGGGCATCAACAACACATATATGGACTCTGGCTAAAAATTCAGGTCCACCCAGGGCTTCATGGAGAAGTCATGTAGTAACATGGACTGAAAACCAAAAACCAAACCAAACTCACTGCCATCGAGTCAGTTCAGACTCATAGCGACCCCCTTTGCATTTCCAAGGTGGTAAATCTTTACAGAAGTAGATTGCCCCTTCTTCCTTCTGTGGAGTGGCTGGTGGGTCTGAACCACCAGCCCTCTGGTTATCAGGCAAATACCTTAGACACTGCACCACCAGAGCTCCACATGGACTGAGCATGACATCAAATTTCACCCCTATCAGCCCCATCACTGAGAGACTGAGGGCACTCTGAGCCTCAGCTCCCTTATTTGGAAAGCAGGAGAAGATCCACATCATGCTATGAAGGATAAAGTGAGGACAGGCATGTTAAAGTTCTAACCACAGGCTCAGCACTTATTAGCAGTAGTATATCAGTTATTGTAAGTTACATTAATAGAGGAAGAAAGACCTGGTGACCTACTTCTGGGGGGGGGGGGCTGGAAATCAGCCATAGAAAATCCTATGGAGCACAGTTCTACCCTGAAACACAAGACCACCAATGAGTCAGAACTGACTTAATGACAATTAATTTAGTAGATGTCATTGAGCAGGTTTCAGTGAAACTTCCAGACTAACAGGATTAGGAAGAAAGGCCTGGAGATCTGCTTCTGAAAGTCAGCCAGTGAAAACCCTATGGATCACAATGGTCCGATCCACAATCAATCATGAGGATGGTGCAAGGCCAGGCAGCATTTCATGCCATTGTACATGGGGTCGCCATGAGTTGGGGACTGACTGGACAGTAGCTAAAAACAACAGCATACTAATAGTGATTATACTAAAATCCCTCCAGTTTTTTTTCTATAAAAAGATAGTCCTTTTCCCTTCTCCAGTTCCACATTATAGAGTATGGACCTGTGTGTGTCCCTTTGTCAGCCCAGAGGCCTGGAGTGTGTGAGGAGGGGACAGAGGGGCATGTGGGAGAGGGTGTGTGCTGTGTGTCCAGATTGTGGGGTGTATGTTGTGCCCTGGTGTGCTGTGTGCTCAAGTAGTTTCCTGCTGGGTGAGCCAACACATCTCTGCAATTTTGGAGCAGAATCCAAAGGGAAAAAGAAAAATCATCACATTTTATTGTCAGGTACATAAACTCTACCTTCCTACCCCACCCCCACCCATGCCTAGGTGAGATATTTTCCCTTCTGGTCCCTCCACTGCAAAGATTTTCAAACTTTTCAGAGTCACAGAGTTCTTTCTTTTTTTAAAAAAAATTCTCTTTTCTTTCAAAACTTCAATTTATAACTCAGAGAAAAGCAGCTATGCTCAGATTACTGTGAGGGTGAACTCAAACCAAACTTACTGCCATCGAGTGACCCTCACTGGGTTTCTGAGCCTATAAATCCTTACAGAAGTAGATTGCCCCATCTTCCTTCTGCAGAGCAGCTGGTGGGTTTGAACTGCTGACCTTCTGGTTAGCAGCCAAATGTGTTATCCACTATGCCACCAGAGCTCCTTACTGTGAGGGTGAGGCCCAGTAAATTCCCCATTCATCTCTTAGTGCCCTAAGGTGCTCCCTGAACCCCCTGCTCTATTGGAACAAGCACCTCGCAGTGCTGAGTGGGCCCCAATGAGGATGAATGCCTGTCCAGCCCCTGGCCCCATGGGACCCAGGGTCAGAGCAGCCCTGCTGACACACAGCCTTCCCTTCTATGCAGTGAGCTACTACCTGCTCAGTGGTCTCAGCCAATTTTGGCAGCCGAGAACTGGTTATTGTTAATGCTTTTGAATTACAAACTGGCCTGCTTGCCTAACATAAAGGTTAGCTAACCAAAGCTGGATTTATGCTGTGATGTGTCTAGGTCTTAGAGTCCTCAGCTCTGAGGACATGGAGTCATGTCTACCTGGCCAGTCTGTGTCAGGGCAGAGTGTGAGGAAAGGACAAAATAGCTCACTGTTACTCCTTTTCTTTTCTTCATCCTTATTGCCATAGCCATCAGGACAGTGCTGAGAGAACATTCCAGAAGGGTTTTCTGGAAGCCTCCCTAAAGAGGGAGAGGAGCATTGTCCTTCCTTATCCTCCTCCAGGCCTACTCTGAGCCCAGGAGTGGTAGCTGTACTTACTATTCCACCCCCAGAACCTCCTGCCCACCCCACCCCACCTTTCTTCTTGGGGCTGAAGGCTGAATCCTTCCTAGCAGCACCCCAACACTACCATGCCCCTCTCAGAGCAGGCTCAGGCCCTACTTCCTAAAGGCCCTCAAAGCCTGGGAGCTCCTACCCCATTGGAGGGAGTCAGAGGAGGAGATGGAGGAAGGTACAGGGTGGCACAGGCCTGGAGGGTGGTCAGTCTCATCCAAACCAGTGTCTCCTGGGGAAGGTGCAACCCACATTTTGAAAATCATGAAAGTGGAGTGTATCAGCTGATACTCTGAGGCACCTCCCTCCCCTGGGCTCCAAGTCCTCCAGAGCATGGGGGTGAAACAGTGACCACCCACCCCCACTCCTGTAAGCCCCTCCCTTCTCTCCGCAAGGCAGCACCTGAGACCATGGGATCCCTGCCCTGTCACTGGGGGCCCCTGCTCAGGCCTGCTGTGGGGTCCCTCATTGATGCAAATGGTTAATATGCTTGGCTGCCAATCAAAAGATCAGAGATTCAAGTCCACCAGAGTTGCCTTGGAAGAAAGGCCTGGCAATCTACTTCCCCAAAAAATGAGCCAGTGGATCACAGTTCTACTCTGACGAATGTACAGTCAACTTGATGGCAATTGGTTTGTCTCTGGCCTGCTGTAGTGAGGTGGTGAGGAAGCCTCTGGGACTAGGAGGCCCCTTGGGAGTGTGGGAGTCTGGGGCTAAGGCTGCAAGTGTCTCTAGGCCACACACTCTCACATACATCCCCTTGTCTCCTCATTTCTCCCCCAAGACTCAGCAAAGGCAGAGAGAAGACCAAGGGAGGCAGAGATGGCGAGCACAAGTAGGTGTCCCAGGCCAAGGCGGAGCCTGTGGGGTGCACCCTATGAAGGCAAAAGTCTGGGTTAGAGGGAAGGCTTCTCTGGCCACAGGTTTGTGGATGGTGGGATGGTCCCCGCCTGAGAGGGCTAAGAAGCAGACTGTCCTGGTAGAGCCAGCTCTGGGGAATGGCAGAGAGAGGAAGGCCTTTCCATTTGACCTAGTGAGTGAGGGACAGAGAGGTGCTTGGGTGGGGAAGGGCAGGTGGCAGGGCCTTCTGGTTTCCACTCAGCTCTTCTGAGGTGACCCTCCATCCTTTCAGTGTCTTGATTCCTCCTTTACTTCCTTGTTCACTCCTCAACCCATTTCACACCCTTGGGCATCCCTGTGAGGGAGAGTGTGACAGAAGGCAAAAGAGTGGGAGGTACAAGAAGCCAAGAGATCCCTCCCCCAACCAGAGTCAGGACATACAGTCCTGGAGGTTCCAGGAGGATGACTCTGGACTCTGTGTGGCTGCAGGTGTGGCCAGAGCACTGAAGACTCAGAAAGCTAAGGAAAGGCAACCACTCTGATGGTCTTTGCTGTTTTTGTTCCCCTGAGGCTTCCTAGGGGAGAGAGATTAGGAGGAGAGGAGAAGAGTCCCTGGGTGGTACAAATGGTTAATGCCCTTGGCTGCTAACCAAAAGGTTGGAGGTTCGAGTCTACCCAGACTCAACTTGGAAGAAAGTTCTGATGATCTACTTCCGAAAAATTGACAATTGAAAACTCTTTGGAGCACATTTCTTTGTGACACACATGGGGTCGCTGTGAGTTGGAAGTGACTCCAAAGCAACCGATTTGATTTTAGAAGAGGAGGGGATTCCAGATGGCAGGGGCCAGCTAAGAAATTTTGGAAAGGCTCAAGGCCTGGGGTTGATGGTGGTTCTCCATAGCATGCTGTCATGTGGAGGACTTTCCCAGCATCACAAGGACTTTCACAAAGGCAGTGGTGGTCACAGTTACCATACTAGAGAGGGTCTGTGGTCCAAACCCATCTCATAAAGATGATAAATCTGAGTCTCAAAGAAGAGACTCAGGCTAGGGGCAAAACTGGGACTGAAACACAGGGAATCAGACTTCCAGCCCAGGCTTCATAATAGACCCAGGAGTTTTTGAGTGCTTGCCTGTCTTCATTTAATTCTCTAAGCACATCAATTAGAGCTGAAAAGCCAGGAACGTGGTGTTTATTTTCCAGATAGAGTCCCAGAGATGTCAAAAGATTTGCTCAAAACTATGGTCCCCATAGTTAAAAGCGTGTTCATTTGAGGTATCACAGACACACCAAGGTTGTGACTGATCAGTACTAGACTGGGTTTGCAGTTTCTGCTTGCATTAGGGCCCCAGGGAGTTCACAGCGTCTTTCATTGTTTTAACAAAAGCATATTGAATTCCAACTCAGGTTTGCAATAATGATAAAGCCTGCAGTGATAGAGGCAATAGCTCACATGGGCAGAGCCCCAGCCCAGGGCCCTGAAGGATGGAAGAGTTTCCCAGATTCCCATCAAGGAAAGAAACCTTCAGGCAGAGGGAACGGCATGTTCTAAGGCTGGGAGAGGGAGAGGATGGTCAGACAGGAAGGCTGAATCCTGGGTGTGTGGGAGATTATGACTAAGACTGAGCTAGGCGTTCCCTAGGGAGAAGATTTAGCTATAAAAGGCCCATATATGAGGCCGTGAACATCTTGTCCATTCCTAGGCTATCGGTTCTGAGATTGCCAATGTTTAAAGAACCTTCATGACTTCTAGCTTCCCTGTCTGATCTGGGCCAGACCCACAAGGACACAAGACTGGCCTGACCATTTTGACTGGCTGTAGCTGAAGTAAGAGCTACCTCACTGTGTGAGCACCTAGTAGGCCTAAAATAAATGCTGGTTCTTCAGCACTGTTGTTGGGTACTTTTGAGTCAATTTTCAACTCATAGCAATCACGTGTGATAGAGTAGAACTGCCTCATAGCATTTTCTAGGCTGTATTCTTTATGGGAGCAGCAGCTGGGTGGCTTCAAACCACCAACCTTTAGGTTGACAGCTCAACACTTAACCATTTCCTGTATCTTAATTTCTTGCCATTTTTAACTAACACATGAGATAAAATAAGCTGATATTTATTATTATTATTATTATGGCCATTAGTAGAGCAATGGGGGTCCCTGGGTGGTACAAATGGGGGTCCCTGGGTGGTGCACATTCAGCTGCTCACTGAAAGGAGGTTTCATTTCACCCAGAGGCATCCCAGAAGAGGCCCATTGATCTACTTCTGGTGGAGCAACAGAGCTATTGACAAAGTAGGAAAATGGATTTCTAAGAAGAGACTTAAACAAGTTGAAACTCTTTAGTCTGGAAAAGAGACTAAATGGGAAACAACTTTAAATCTCTGAAGGGTTATTATGGGGAAAACCTGGTTAGTTTCTATCTCCACTGAAGACAGATAAGTGAAAACAGGTACAATTTTCAGGTAAGAAAACTCAGATTTGACAGATAAAAAAACTTGTGATCCCTTAAGTATATGAGATTCTGGGATGGATGGTTTGGGGAGCCAGAAAATATATTTCCATAATGCTGTTTGCTTGAGCTTTGCAAGGGAATGTTGGGCCAACCAGGGACGGCTGAGGAGCCTGCTTCCCTGGCAAACCCAGAGTCTGGATAAGAACGTGTGGGTCTCCCAGGCATCCTGGTATGATGAGGGCACTGTGCAAACAGTGAAGACATGGAGGTTCTTGGGGGAAGGGTTGGTCTGTCCTGCCCAAATGTAGGGAGATAATAAAATGTGACTGAAATGTAACATACTTTGAAAAGATAATTGTGAAAATTATTACAACTATGAATTTCCCTATATTTGGGGCATGGAAAGTAAAGGAAATAAACCTATCATAGGACACCTGAGGGACATGCCCCCAAACTTTGAGGGTCTGGCTGTTTAAAGAATGCAGAGAAGGACCACAGACTCTGTTGCTCTTAGAAAGAAGCTTGTAATTGCCTGAGGCCTGAGCTAAGGAGCCTGGACAGTTCCCATGGAAGCCAATGGCGGGGCTGAAGCCCTGGGCAGTGAGTGGGCATGTCTACAACTCATTTATAACATTCTAAATCACAACTTCTAGAATAATCCATAGTAAAATAATGCATAGACCTGAACTAATGAAACCCTTGGGTCACTAAATTTAGCTTGAAGAATATTCCCAAGTCATTATGAATGCCAAGCTCTCCCCTAGGACTCTCTGTACATCACCCAGCCATGACGACACGCTTTTAAATCTGAGCCGTGAAATGTGCAAAGAAATCATCAGATCCATAAATGAAAAAGAAGAGTTTAAAATGAGTAAACTAACTTCCACTTCTTTTCTCTAGAGAAAAATCCCAGGCTAAATTTCAGGCACACATCATTCTGACAGTGGGCAGACCAGCTTGCAGGGAGCGCAAATGTGATTATAAATCCTCAGATGTCCAAAGAGGTCAGCCTCGCTTGGGCTTCTGCCACCCCTGCTTTCATGTACCTATGGATAAAGAGCCCACTTGGTTGTAAGGTAGTTTTTCACTGAGTTGCCTTTTGGTTGCTTTTCTTTGTCTCTTTTCCACCACACTAACATCTTTACTAATCAGACAACCTGTTCTGGTTACCTAGTGCAGCTCTGATAAGAAATATACCACAAATGGGATGGCCTTAACAAACAGGAGTTTATTCTTACAGTTTGGAGGCTTTCAGTCCAAGTTCAAAGTGCCAGGCTCTAGGGGCTGAGTAAAAGCCCCTCAACCTTGGGGACCAGCTCTGCCTCCTGCTCCCGGCCCACTGGAGCTAGAGGCTTTTCTTCACTCAGACAGCTGTTGGCTGCTGAGACTGAGAAACCCCAAGGTTGACAAGTAAAAAGGCACAGTCCCGATGTTACCACACGGCAGGCCATTGACTTAAGTCCATTGTAAGTCCCAAGGTCAGCAGAGCATAGCAGGCTGCTGAGGAACAACATGGCTACATGTAGGGTCCAAGTGTGCCATAGGCTAGAGACCATTCTCAAAGCTTCTCCTTATATACAGGAAGCAGACCACATACCCAAAGGCAGCTACTCAGCTGCTCACAGTAGATTCCACCATGGAGTTGATTACCAGTCTCATCATGGGGAATACTATGTCCAGCTGCCCAGCCACTCAACCAGGCCTAGCCAACTTGACACAAAAACATAACCACCACACAACCCAATTAGACCAAATACAGAGTTTTATTTGGAAAAAGAAAGGCTCACTACATCAGTAGGAATTCCTGGGTGGCCCAAATGGTTACTAATGGTTACTAATTACTAATCAGAAGGCTATCTATTCAAACCCACCCAAAAGCACCCCAGAAGATGGGCCTGGCAGTTCTGCTCTCAACACATAGGGCCACCACAAGTTGGAATTGACTGGAAGACTACTAGCAACAATACCAGTCATTCAATCAACAAATTACATGGTTTTATTGAAATCTAAGCCTTTAATACAAGATGCCCTGGATACACAACATTTATTCCAAAATAACCTTTACTCTTTGTGGGGAGAAGCTGACAGGCTGCTTTCTGGGAACTGGTGCTGCAATGAGGTAGCAGAGTTTTTCTCTTTGTTGTTGATGTTGTTGTTGTGTGCCGTCGAGTCGGACCCGACTCATAGAGACTCCTCCTTGGGTTGCCGAGGCAGTATCATTACGGAAGTAGATTGCCCAACCTTCCTTCCAAGGAGTGGCTGGTGAATTTGAACAGCCAGCTTTCTGGTTAGCAGTCAAGTGCCTTCAGTTTTTCTCTAGTGGACTTTTTATGTGTCATCCATCAGAAAATTACAATGGACAGTGACAGCCAATGACATCACTGTCTACTGTCCCACAGCTCAGATGAATGGAAGAGCAAGTGTGGGAGAAGCAAACAGGCACAGTGTCTATAGTAAGGATTCTGGAAATTACCTTCACCTCTACACATCTCTAGGAAGGAAGGTTGGGCAATCCTACTTCCGTAGTGATACTGCCTCGGAAACCCAAGGAGGGGTCGCTATGAGTCAGGGCTGACTCGACGGCACATAACAACAACAACAACAACAACTACACATCTCTACACTTTTCATAAAGAGAAAAAGCCATCATTTTGAGATATTCCCAGGCATCCAGTCAACCTCTCCACATGAGATGGCTAAAATTTTGCAGCATCAGGAGAGAAGTCTTTCTCTTTCAAATTGCTTTAGGATGTGGTAGAGAATGGTTGGATAACCATAGTTCGTTTTGTTTTGTTCTGTTTTTTGCTTTTAAATCCCAATCTAGAGTTCTAAATAAACCAAAAAGACAAACACACTGCCATCAAGTCAAGTCCAACTCATAGCAACACCTATTGAGTTTCCAAGGCTAGAAATCTTTCTGCAAGTAGATCATGTCATCTTCCTTCCGCAGAGCAGCTGGTGGGTTTGAACTGCTGACCTTCTGGTTAACAGCCAAATGCCTTACCCACTATACCACCAGAGCTCCTTTTAAGGCTACCACTAGGCAGGGCAAGTCCCACAGGACAGGTTCTGGATAAGCCTAGGGAGGATGGTCCCTTTCCTACCACCACAACTGCTTCAATTGCTCCTAAAATTTCCTGTAATGTGTAAAGAATGCCAATTCTAGGCCCTCAGTCTCAGAGAGTCTGACTTAGTAAAAATCTATACTTTTAGTCAGCAACCCCAGCTGATTCTGATGTGAGAGGCCCAAAAAAGGCAGTTTTTAGACTTATTGGTCTAGGGGTCCTGGGAACCCCTGTGGCTTGTGATCCAGCCCTGTGCCTGCAGGGCCTACAGCCTGGTGAGGCCCAGAGGGTCCTCAGGAGGTACGTTGGATGACAGAATTTTTTTAGTTTACTAACCAACTTTCTTGAATGAAAGGAGCTCTGGTGGTGTAGTGGTTAAGGCATTTGGCTGCTAACCAAAAGGTTGGTGGTTCGGACCCACTAGCCACTCCACAAAAGAAAGATAGGATTGCTTCCATAAAGATTTATAGCCTTGGAAACCCAGTGGGGGTCTCTATGAGTCAGAGTTGATTCTATGGCAATGAGTTTGGTTTGGTTGGGATCTTGAATGGAAAATAAGACATATCTGCCATGAATTCTTCTGAATACCAAGCAGGGTGTGGGATTATGTGTTTATTAATCTAGGGACAATTATGAAGAAATTTATGAATTGTGGTTGCACTCACATTCTTGTCAACTATAATCACTTCCTGTTTACACTGATATTTCCTTAGATGATCAGGACTGCCCACATGGATGAGAGGCTGTCTTTGAATTTTGGGAATATATGTCAACTGCTAAGGAGCTCTGGTGACGTAGTGCCTAAAGCATTTGACTGCTAACCAGAAGGCTGGTGGTTCAAACCCACCAGCCACTCCATGGAAGGAAGACTGGGCAATCAACTTCCATAGAGATTTACTGCCTCAAAAACAAAAGGGGTCACTATGAGTCAGAATCGATTCAATGGCAGTGAGTTTGTTTTTTTTAATGTCAATTGCTCAGATCTTCTGTTCTTAAAACAGATTCAGTCTTAGTTTTTCACAGGCTGACAACTGGTAGGACTAGAGCATTGTGAAGGCACACACCACCACCAATAGGAGCATTTCCAAACAAGCTTCTAGTTCTACAAATGGCTGCACGTGGGTTTAAAAAACCATCGGGACCTTCAAAGTAACTACACCTGATGAGCCAAGGAGAAGAAACAAAGTCCTGTCCAAGTGGAATGATGGCAGTTCTATTGCTGTTCACAGGCATATATAGTCACTGAGCCTAACACAGTTTTTCCTAATGGGTTTACTGAATCTGTTCAATGTATGTCACTAGTAATTTAATGTTTATAGTCATCTCTTTCAAAATGTGTTGATGCTTAGGTTACTTCTGAATGAGCCCCTCCTCTGGGCATGGTCTGTGGGACTCTTAATAGATAATGTCTTGATCTGTAGACTGCACTGGCCCATGGGCCATCCTACACTTACAAAGGGACACCCTGGGGAATTTTTGCCAAAAGTCCAAATGGTTAGGCTGAGCTTCACACGCCCAAAGAAGTGCAATCCCATAGCATCAAGCAAGGCAAAGGAGCTAGGATGTAGTGGCAATCTGGCTGGCCTAGGAGACAGGAGCCATATGCTTCACTCTCAACTCTGCCACTTACTGTATGACAATGAGATTATTTTAACCTCTCTGAACTTCTGTTTTCTCATTGGCTGAATGAGAAGATGCGTATGTCCCTCACAGGATTACTATAATGATAGAATGAGCAAACATTTCTCATGAGAAACATTTCTCTTGGAAAACCTCAGGCCCACAGTATTTGATCAAGAAAGGTTATGTAATCTCTCCTTGGTTTTTATATAGTAACTTATCTCCTCTTATTAGAAAAGGAAAAAACTTTTTAAAGAATTCCAAAGGCATCAGCTTTCCTTTTGCAGAGCTTCTCTTTCCCTCCTTCCCATTGTTACATGCCAGACAACAATACTGGATAGTGCAGACCCATCAGTGGTCAACCCAGCAAATTTCCACCTACCTGGTCACTTTCTAGGAAATTATGGCCAGGGTCTCCTAAATTGTGAGCTAGTGCCACATGGAAGGGATGGTGCTTGGTTGCTCTTTCATTGAGGCCCAGCACACACCCTCCATGCCTTGTCCTGCATATGAATAGAAAAGAAGTCTGGCATTAGGATAGGGCCAGGTCTGGGGAGAGGAGATGGCTCCCAACTTTCAATAGCAGGGCTTGAGGTTTCTACACCATCCAAGGACAGAAAGGTTTTTCCCAAACTCACATTGTCCAGCACAATGACAGGGGTCTAGGGGCAGGGAATTTGGAAACCATATTCAAGCCTCCATCAGGAGTGGCCACAACCCAAAGATGGGGATGCTTGGCTGTAGATGAAAGGTTGGAGCCTGTACCTTGCCCCACCTGGGCTTGCAAAATGATGGTGGGGCCACACCCTGGGGGAGGGAGAATGGGAAGTGGAGGGAGTCAAGTATCCAGCTCATGCAATATTGATGGAGTAATGGAATACTGCACATTACCCCCTGCTGATCCTCTTGGTGCCTCCTGGCACCAGGGACCACAGGCTTGCTGCAGGGACATCACTGAAAGGACAGTGAGAACCCCTGCCCCTTTTCCTCATCCCCCTGACTTGACTTCAAGGCCTCTCACCTGGGCGTGCAAGGCCACACCAAGCCAAAGGAAGAGGTAGGAACTATGGAATCTGCCATAAGTTCCTTGGGGGGAGGGGGGTGTCTAGCAATGAGAGGGGATAGGGAGAATGGGCAAATGCCAGGACCAAGGGGAGATGGGAAAGGGCTTGCCTCCTCCTTTTTACTGGGAACCAAGGAGAATCCCAGGACACAGGAAGGCAGAGACAAAGGGAAGGCCCTGGAAGCTCTGGAGAGAGGCAGACGGGACCCAGAGGGGGTGGAAGCAGTGAGGTACTGAAGGCTAGAGTGGCCTGTGGACTGGGCCCAGAAAGGCAAGGGACAGAGACATTTAAGAGGAAGGAGGGACTGAAGAAAGAGGAGAAATGAGGAATGGTTAAGGAAGCTGTGTGCAGGTGAATAAGGTGTTTAGGCCATCTGCTTGGTGCCTTGGAAGGTCCCAAAAGGGTCGGTCACTCTGCCCCCAGGTTTTGAGCACTAGGACCACCTGAGAACCACGTAGCTAATTTCTCCCACATCTCCCACCTTCTCCTCAGCTTCTGCTTCTCCAGGTCCTCTCTGATCCCTGCCCTTCTGTTCTAATGCTTTGCCTCTGGCCCTTTGGTTTTCTTTCCAGTCATTGAAGTGGGGCTCAGAGACAGGGAGGATGAAGCTGAGGGTGCTGGCTGAGCTGGGAGCTCTAAGACAGGTCTGAGATCAGGCTGAAGAGCCCAGTGTCCAGAGGGGCTTCAGTTAGTGGAAGGCCACCTTCTTTGTTCTGTTCACTAGGGCCCCTTCCCCTTCTCCTCATGGTGTGAAGAATTGAAGAGGAGGTGGAGGGTTTTCCGTTGCCCTAATCCCCTAACGGCTCCCAGTTTGGGAGTGTAAGCCCTCCCTACATCTTGGGACCAGTAAGTGAAGGGCTGGGGTGCCTATCTCCCTTTCTCTAATGTGTTTCACTCTTCTGTGTTTCCGTGTGTGGTCCTCGATGCCTCTATTTCCCTTCACCTTGTTCTGGTGGCCCCAACTCACAGAGCTGGGAGGAGCGTGTTCTCAGCCATGAAGCTCGGCAAAAACCGGTCCCACAAAGAGGAATCCCAAAGACAAGGTATGGACTCTTGTGCCTGCAGCAGATTCAATCCGAGTCTCTAGAGGTGCTCTTCAGCCATCTCTCCCCTCCCAGGACAGGTCCCAAACTGGCTTTTCTGGGATTGGCCCATGAGAGATGCCTAGGAAGAGTCTGGCTGCCCACTGGCTGGCAGAAGAGCCTGGTCACCCATTGGCTGGCGGGGGAACCCAGGCTCCTAGTGTCACGTGGCCTTCCAGGGCTGAAGGGTTCCCTCAGTGTCGGAACTGGTCTAGAAATGAGCGCGGAGACTTCTGCCAAGTGTGCATGTTTATATTACACTTCTCCTGCCCATTTTGATCCATTATTTTTCCACACAGAAGCTTTTGCCCCTTCTTAGAGATTTTTAATTAAGAGAGGAAATAACAACAACAAAAAAGGAATATTTAGTCAATCCTCCAATTCTAAGGAAAGCTAGAATCCCGAGAATCCTTGCCCAGCAGCAGCACCCAGTGTCTTGCTCCCCCCACCCCCAGCTTTCTCACCAGGCTGCCCACTAAGAGAAGGCCCTGGAGAGAGGGTGGGCTGGGCCCTGGGAGCCTGGGAGCAGTGAGGTGCTGAAGGCTGGAGTGGCCTGTGGCCTGGGCCCAGAAGGGGGCAGTCTGCTGAAGAGAGGGGCAAGAGAGCTGTTTGAGAGGAGGCAAGGCGGGTGAGAGAAACAGAGTGGATAAGGGAGCTGTGTGTCAGCCTTCTGCTCAGTGCCTTGGGGAAGGTCCTAATGGAGTCATTACTCTGCCCCCAGCTGAGAACCAGCTTTGGACCAGATCCATTGGTCACATGCTTGCATTCGGGGCTCTTGGTTGTCTTCCGCAGCATTCCCTGTATGGTCTCATTAGTCCCCAGAATCTCCTTCCCTCTCTCTTGCCCCCATGCCAATTGCAGCCATGCTCTTCTGCATTTTAGATCAGAGAGTATAGCTACTGACTGAGGTCCAAACATGCCATCCTTGAGTGGCATCTCAGAATCATCATTTCTTCATCCCATTGAATTAATGCACACCAGGGCAGGGTTAGATTCTGAATTCCCTGGAATAAGTTACTTCCTCAGTTTCTCCATCTGTGACATGAAAATAATGCCTATGTTAACATGACATGGCTATGAGTAGTAGAGATATGTATGTAAAGTGCCTGGCATTGTGCCTGGCACAGAGTTGCCACTCAATAAATGGTACTCACTGTCATGGGAGGAATATATGTACGGATTCTTTATTCTCTACCTTCTTCCACAAAGGGTAGTCAGTGCTTAGGTAAGTATGGTACAATAAAAGAGAATTCAATTAAGCTTAAAAAAAAAAAAAAGTAAGACGGTATATAATATGAATTAAAATAGATGATTGAGAACAGGTAGAAAATCCTGCAGATACACAGGCCATAACATACTAAGCAGATGGTCTATGTAAATCTTGAATTTGGCTCTGAGCTGCCTGGATGCCAAAGTCAAAGGGAAAACACAGTCACTATTCCCCTGTCCAACCCTCCTACACAGCCTTTCTTCTTCCCTAGATGAACCAGCAGTGCTGGAGATGGAAGATCTTGACCGCCTGGCCATTCGGCTGGGGAATGGCCTAGACCCTGACTCCGTGTCGCTAGCCTCCGTCACAGCTCTCACCACCAATGTCTCCAACAAGCGGTGAGTGGGCAGGAGCCCCACATCCTCACTTGCTTCCATATCATCACAGGACCCAGTTTGCCGTGCTTGGAACTTGGGTGGGGAAAAATTAGGGCACATGAACAGCTTGTTCCTAAGCCTGTCCCTTTCTTCTTTTATTTGAATGGCTTACTCTTCTCCCTGCACAGAGAGACTTCAGCAACTGCAGGCCTGGGCCCAGGACATTGAACACCAGTGAGACTAGGCAAATCACACCACCCAGAACCACCCAGCCCATATTTGAACGTGTTGACCTAAAATCTGGCTCTCTATTGCTTCTGTCCCTTGTTTAGTCCTCTCTTTAAGAGCCTCTGAGAACAATCCTTAGGTGTTGGAAGGCTGTGATTCTGTCCCTCTGCTCTTCTTCATGGTCTAAACATTATGAGTGCCCATCTTCCCCACTCCCAGCAGTCCCTCATCCCAGGCCTGACATTGCATCCTCTTACTTCTCCCTCTCAGGTCTAAGCCAGACATTAAGATGGAGCCAAGTGCTGGAAGGCCCATGGATTACCAGGTAGGTGGGCACTTGGAAGCTTCATGTCTTTCAAACTGCTCTAGGAGTTATAGCCAGTGTGCAGTATAGAAGCACACAGATCTGGGGGTCATAGAGAACCACAAGCTCAATATATGTTGCTTAGATAAGCTTGTTTCTAGGATATATTCCTGGAAGTGTCATAAGTAAGAGGCTGCCCACCCAAGAGGGAGCCTGAGGACTCCGCTTGTGCTGCTTGAAGCCCTCCCAGGATTTTGTGTCCAATGCTGGACTTCAGAAAGTAAGACCTAGTGAAATGGAAAAACTGTGAAGAAACCAAGGAAAACTATAATAAGAAGTATTCAAATATTTGAAATAAGAGCTTTGGAAGAAAGTTCCTTTGCACTTGTTTTGCTTTGTTTTACTGCTGGAATTAATGTCAATTGTGCTTATCTCTAGATGGTGAAGATTGTTATTGTTGTTGTTGTTGTTGTTGTTAAGTGCCGTCGAGTCGTTTCTGACTCATAGTGACCCCATGCACAGCAAAACGAAACACTGTCCGATCCCACGCCAGCCCCACAATCCCTGCTATACTTGAGCCCATCATCGCAGCCACTGTATCAGTCCATCTCGTTGAAGGCCTCCCCCTCTTTCGTCGACCCTCCACCCTACCAAGCATGACATCCTTCTCCAGGGAATG
>NW_006921641.1:13842350-13852443 GCF_000298275.1 Orycteropus afer afer
GATGCACCTGGTGCACAGGTAACAGCCCAGCTTATAGACTGAGACAGACTAGGAAGAAGGAAGAGGCCATCCACTTCTCAAAGAATTGGCCAGGGGAAACCTTATGAATAGCAAAGATGGTGACGATAAGGATGATTTATTCTTCTTTTTGCCTCCCCTTATTTATTTATTTATTTATTTATTTTGGAAATTAACATCTAACTTTCCCATTTGTACTTTTCTTATACTAGAGGGGATTTGCAGCTATAAGGTTGCTTATAAGTGCAGGTGGGCAGCGTCATGAGCATGGCTGACAGCTTCTGGGACAGGGCTACACAAAGTGGCTGGACCCCAGTACAGCACTCCCAGCCTGGAACGTAGTCCTCAACCTTGCAGGGCCAGACCTTCAATTTTGTCTCTTCTCTCAGAATGAATCAGAGTCTAAGAGACTGAGTTACTTTAACACAACTCACAATAGACTGATTTACAAACCAGAAGCACCTAAACCAAAAAAAAAAAAAAAATGCCTCACTGCTGTTGAGTTGGCTCTGACTCATTGCAACTTCTTCTTGGGTTTCTGAGGCAGTATAACTACAGAAGTAGATTGCCCAATCTTCTTTCCCAGTCAAATGCCTTAGGCACTAGGCCACCAGACTGGGAGCAGGGAGGAAGAAGCTTCTTTCAGGAGAGGCTCAAATCACCCTCCCCTGGGGGTTGTTGTTGTTGTTATGTCTAGTAATCTGGGGGTTGTTGTTGTCTAGTCGGACTGACTCATAGCGACCCCTCCTTGGGTTTCCGAGGCGGTATCACTACGGAAGTAGATTGCCCAACCTTCCTTCTGAGGAGTGGCTGCTGGGTTTGAACCGCTAGCCTTCTGGTTAGCAGTCAAGTGCCTTAGGCACTATGCTACCAGAGCTCCTTGGGGGTAAAGAGGCTCAATACTAGGTCAGAAGGCTGCTGAGCATTCGTAGCATTAAGTGTGCTGGCTGGTCAAGGAGTTAGAACTTTCAGGAAGCCTCACCTGACTGCCACTTCACTTCCTGCACTCTCTCCAGGGCAGAGCTTTATCTCTGTTGCTCATTTCCCAGACTCATGCATACTACCTCTTCTTTAAGGGCAACTGGACCTCACCTCACTCAGGTGAGGATAAAACAGATCAGACAGCACTTTTTTTTGTATCTGGTACATCTGGTCATGTTTCCTCAAGGATACACTGTGGCTCCCTTAATCCTTGCTTTGCTTTTTCATCTATTCAGTGACAATCTTCCTGGCACCCTCAACCTCATCTTCCCTGACTGTCTCTGAGCCCCACTTCAATGACTGGAAAGAAAACCAAAGGGCCAGAGGCAAAGCATTAGAACAGAAGGGCAGGGATCAGAGAGGACCTGGAGAAGCAGAAGCTGAGGAGAAGGTGGGAGATGTGGGAGAAATTAGCTACGTGGTTCTCAGGTGGTCCTAGTGCTCAAAACCTGGGGGCAGAGTGACCGACCCTTTTGGGACCTTCCAAGGCACCAAGCAGATGGCCTAAACACTTTATTCACCTGCACACAGCTTCCTTAACCATTCCTCATTTCTCCTCTTTCTTCAGTCCCTCCTTCCTCTTAAATGTCTCTGTCCCTCGCCTTTCTGGGCCCAGTCCACAGGCCACTCTAGCCTTCAGTACCTCACTGCTTCCACCCCCCCTGGGTCCCGCCTGCCTCTCTCCAGAGCTTCCAGGGCCTTTCCTTTGTCTCTGCCTTCCTGTGTCCTGGGATTCTCCTTGGTTCCCAGTGAAAAGGAGATGAGCCCTTTTCCGTCTATCTTTGGTCTCAGGAATTTATGGCAGAGACAAGTGGACCTGCCTCTGTGGTTTTAGACAACTACAAGGCATTGGGCTCTGTGGAGGTTTGGGAATGTCACCCCCTCACATCTCTGCCCAGATCCAAATGGAAGATATTCTGAGACTTCGGAGGGTCTTGGCCTGGAGACTTGGCTCAGGGCTTTGCTTCTCAGTCTGTTGAGAACAGGAAAATTCTGAAGACATACTCAGATATCATTCCCTCTGCAACATCACCAGCCCGCCAGGTTAAGGGCACATAGAAAATGGAGCTGATGATGTTGCTGCTGTTAATGTTAACCGTAGTTTTTTGAAGTTTACTATGCAAGCCAGACATTTTCCCTCCAAAGACATTTTAGATTTTCTGACTTTAACTAATCAGTTGTATTTAACCCAGTAACATAGTATTTCCTGACAAATTTATTCATAATTTGACAGCAGATGTTAATACATTTTGAGAGAGAGAGCTGTGAGAATGAAAATGTGAAATGATTTTTACTTCCAATAAACATAACATATAAAGCAGCCCTGGTGGTACAATGGTAAAGCACTTACTTGGCTGCTAACCAAAAGGCTGGCCATTAGAACCCACCCAATGGCTCTATGGGAGAAACCTGGCAATCTGCTCTCGTGAAGATTCCAAAACAAAAATAAATCAATAAAGTCACTGCCATTAAGTCGATTCCAACTCATAGCAACTCCCTTCGAGTTCCCAATCTTTACAGAAGCAGACTGCCTCATCTTTCTTCTATGGAGTGCCTGGTGTGTTTGAACCACTGACCTTCTGGTTAACAGCCAGATACCTTAACCACTATACCACCAGAGCTCCTTTACATAAGATCACAGCCTAAGAAACCCTATGAGGCAGTTCTACTCTGTCAGTAGGGTCACTATGAGTTGAAAGTCCATTTGACACCACCTAAGACACTTGCCTGCTAACCAGACGGCTGGTGGTTCCAACCCACCAGCCACTCCTCGGAAGGAAGTTTGGGCAATCCTACTTCCGTAGTGATACTGCCTCGGAAACCCAAGGAGGGGTCGCTATGAGTTGGGGCCAACTTGAAGGCACACAACAACAACAACAAGGGGTTGTTATGACTCGACAGCACATTAACAACAACAACAGCAACAATAAAGCAATAAAAACAACCAGAAGGGAGTGTCCTCTCTTGGAGAACTTGGCTCTGATAAGGTAGAAAGAATTCAGAAAGCACTCTCAACTGGTGAGAGGAGGGACACTTACTGAACTCAGATCCAGGAAGCATCCTGAGGGCTCTGGACCATCCTCAAGTTTCAATAGTACTGGAATGAGGTCTGGAGGTGAAAAGATCATATCATAGCACACCCATACACCTGATCTCTTCTGTTTAGAACGTATATGGTGGGTAAGTCCTTCCTGATTATTAGCATCTCACCCTGCCCAGTCACCTGAACAAGAGGCCATAGGCTCCTCCCTGGAAACCTTACTGTGCAGTTTCCCCATCAGCATGAGCAATGCTCCACACTGGGTAGAGATGGTCTTATGGGTTGGGAAGTCTTGAGTCTCTTCCCCACCCTCTCATTCTGACTTCTTCCCTTTAATCAAGTGTCAAGAACAAATACATTTTTGCCTCCAAACATTTCCCCAGTTGTCCCTCCCCTGCCACCACTGACTCAAGGCGCCAACCTCGGTTGCATTATTGCACCCACTTTTACCTGGTTTCCCTGCTCTCATATTGCCTCCTTCGCCCCATCTTCTATGCCTCTATGGGCAATCTTCTCAAAAGGCAGATCTTGTCATTCCACCCATCTGCCACCCGGAGATGAGGAGAGGTAAAGGAAGTACTAAAAGGCCCGCAACTCGCAGCATGGCTTTTGAATATCGAGCAGACCCTTTGAAGCAGGTTGCAAAACACCATTACTCTTGCATTCTCCCAGCGCAGAATGTGAATTTACCGCTCAGTGTTGTTCTTGTTATGGCTTTCATGAAACCACCTGGATGTTACGTCTCTTATCTTGGAGAGAAAGGATGAAATAGTTAACAACCAAAAGAGTCTTCCTGGGCTTCTGGTCAATTGGTCCCATTTGTGGTTCTGTTTGCCTTTTCCTCATCCATTCTGGAAATACCAGGAGAGGCTTCTCCCAATGAATGGAGAGTGGTAGCAAAGAATGACCCACCTCTTCCATCAGAATCTGGAATAATGTTCCCCCCCTCCCCTTTTTTCTAATCCAAATGATGCATTCCCACTATAGAGTCCTAGGAGGAGGTGATGGGGCTTTAGGAATGGTGTTTCCCCCATATCTGCACCGTCACCCCTACACTCTCAGGCTTCCCCATTGGGACCCCCTCGGCCAGCAAAGAGCCCCTATGGAACCTCTCTCATCCCTGCTTTGCTCCTTTCAGCCCTCTGCCCTCAGCTCCCCTCTAGTTCCCATCTCTCCTGTGGGAGCTTGCAACCAAGGTTGTCAGCCATTGTTGGCTGTGCTCAGTAGAGGCAGGTGAAAACTTCCAGATCCTGAAAAGGGAAGGGGCAAAAAGGCTATCATCATGGTCTGGCCTCTGGATGGAAACCAAGAAACCAACCAACCTCTCCCATTGGGAAAGTTAATCTTCTGCTGGCATAGCCTCAATATATGGTTATGTTCAAACTCTGTCTGTCTCCTTTCTGGTCTTAAATTATAAAAAGCCTCTTTTGTGGGGACATAAAGGGATGAGATGGGTTACTTATAGAAGAAAAAGGTAGAGTATCTTTTAAAATAAAACCTTTGGTATAAAAGTTTCATGGAGGTTACAACTCCATAACTGCTATGCTGAGAATATTCTGGAAGGATTTCTAGTGTGTGTGTACTCTCTTACAGCAAACTTCTAAGAGCTGTTAATTAGTTCTGTTTCCTTTTTAACTCCCAGAAGAAATAGTCATTACCGAACTTCTTCGGAGCTCTAGATTCTGAGCTTTCACTTCATTCCCTTCAGCACTTGAAGTTCCAAATAGAAATGTTTGCTTGCACAGCTCAAGTGTTGCTTCAATTAGTAAATATTCAGTTTCCACTTCTATATGCTATCCTGGCAATGTTCTCGTTGACATCAGAGTTTCTATTTTTCTTAACATCATTAGTTCTGATGTGTGGAATTTTCTCAGCTTTCAGAGTATTTATAAGATGGATGAGCACAGTACATGACAATTTTAGTGGTTATTCTTTTTTTATGAAGAGGAAAAATAATTCTCTTATAAATAAAATCATATTTATAAGCTGCATCAAAAATAGCAAGTAAAATACCCAATCTCCAGGATACAAAGCATAAAGAGCAACCCTTACAGTTTTCTTAGAAGAATGTGCAAGGTACATGCTAATACTAGCTTCAGAAAGTCTTCTTCTTTATTAAAATGCAAGTTGAAGAGATTCAACTGGAATGATCTTAAGCATCATACATGACCGTACCTATTTAGACTAACCACTTACCTAAAGGTAGATGCTATTTGAGAAGCAATTTCTCAAACACCTCACATTTGTATAGAACCATTGCCTTGATGGCGTAATGGTTAAGTGCTCAGCTGCTAACCAAAAGGGTTGAACCCACCCAGCAGCTCCATGGGAGAAAGACCTGGTGATCTGATCCCGTAAGGATTGTTGTTGTTAGGTGCCGTCGAGTCCAACCCGACTCATAGCGACCCCTCCTTGGGTTTCCGAGGCAGTATCACTACAGAAGTAGATTGCCCCATCTTCCTTCTGAGGAGTGGCTGGTGGGTTTGAACCACCAGCTTTCTGGTTAGCAGTCAAATAAATGCCTTAGGCACCATGCCACCAGAGCTCCCCCTGTAAAGATTACAGCCTAGAAAACCCTGCAGGGCAGTTCTGTTCTATCTCATAGGGCTGCTGTGAGTCCAAATCAACTTGATGGCAGCAAACAATAACAAGTATTTATAAAGCACATTGACACATGATCTTATCTAACCTTCATGTAGATTTATGGTAGGTGGTATCTCTACTCATAGCTGAGAAAATTGAGGTTCAGTGAGCCTACATGGCCACTGCCCTCACACCTAGTGATATTTCAGGCCCAGGGATCAGTGTCAAGTCCAATGACCCTCTCTCTGTTATACCTTGGTCACTCAAATGGGGCCTAACACCTCCAAATTCAAAGCAAGAGCCAGTGGCTCAAAATGAAGGTTTAGGGGAAGTAGTGGTTACATCAGAACTAATAGGTTTGGGTTTAAAATCTATGAGCCAATAATCATTTTCAAAACCTCCATGAGGGGAAGGAGTTTATTTCAATCCCTACCTGTGCCTGGCCCATTTTTCCAGTTGCTGGGGAGTCCATCCTGATTCAGGGTGACCCCATGCATGTCAGAGTAGAGCTGTGCTCC
The DNA here is from genome assembly GCF_000298275.1 of Orycteropus afer afer. Lineage (NCBI taxonomy): Eukaryota > Metazoa > Chordata > Mammalia > Tubulidentata > Orycteropodidae > Orycteropus > Orycteropus afer. The sequence continues at coordinate 13,848,492 of NW_006921641.1, forward strand.
ATAGGATTTTTTGGAAACCCCTCAGGTAATTCTGAGGAGCTCTGATGGTGTAGTGTCTAAGGCATTTGACTGCTAACCAGAATGCTGGTGGTTCAAACCCACCAGCCACTCCTTGGAAGGAAGGTTGGGCAATCTACTTCCGTAGTGATACCACCTCGGAAACTCAAGGAGGGGTTGCTATGAGTCAGAACTGACTCGATGGCAGTGAGTTCGATTTTTTGAGTTTTTGGTTAGGTAATTCTAGTGAACACTGACTTAGAGATTATTCAGTCCAAACCCCTCTTATTGTGTGTGTGCATGTGTGTGCTTTTTTTGTTTTTACTTGTTGAAAATATACACAGCAAAAACGGACACCAATTCAACAATTTCTACATGTACAATTCAGTGACATTAGTCACATTCTTCAAGTTGTGCACCTATTCTTACCTTCCTTTTCCAAATTAATCCTCCCTTGTTAGTGTAAATTCACTGCCCCCTAAGTTTCCTGCCTAACCTTTCCAGTTGGCGTTGTCCATTTGATCCTATATCAATAGTTCTTAAAAAAAAAAAAAAAAAAAAAAAGCACAATGCTCAAGGCAGACATTATTTCCTATTTCAGCTAAACTGTTCTTTCAAATTCTTGCTTTGTAAATGAGGACACTGAAGTTAGAAGAGGAAAGAAGTCAGGGTCACCCAGCACAGGAGAGGCAGAGCTCTGACTGGACGCCAAGGCTGGGAATCCAAGTCTAGCACTGGCCACTGCACCCTCCAGCCTGCTGCCTGGCCCCTTGATTCCCACAGGACCAGGAAGCCTTCTGCTTCACAGATAACTTGGCTTCCAACTCCGTCTGTCCCCTTTCTTCTGTCTGCAGGTCAGCATCACAGTGATTGAAGCTCGGCAGCTGGTGGGCTTGAACATGGACCCTGTGGTATGCGTGGAAGTGGGTGACGACAAGAAGTACACATCCATGAAGGAGTCCACTAACTGCCCCTACTACAATGAGGTCAGTGGCCCTGTGGCCCTAGGTGGGAGAAGAGGCCTCCCAGAGCACAGCAGGAAGCTGGGCCCCAGCCCTGACCCAGGCCCAAGAGGAGCCCCTGGGAACTTAAGGGGCACAAAAAGCTACCAGCAGGGGTGACCTTTTCCCACCCTGCTATATACCCCAGCACATTCAAGTGCAGTGTCACACCCTCAGAACCCCAGTTTAGATCCCAGGTGACACTGGTCTGGCCAGGAGCAGTTCTTTGAAACCAACACCAGCCTAGGAACTCCCAGGCAGTTCTCAGCAGTGTCTATGAATGAACCTTATGCCCCCATGACCCCATGATGCCTGGTCCCAGCTGTTTCCAGGCCAGAGCCCTGGGGGAGTGCCACCTCCCTCCAGCCCCTGCACATAGTGACCAGTCCCACCAGTAGTGAGTACTTCCTACATGCCAGGTGCTTTCCCAAATGCTAGGTATATCATTTTTTCTGATCCTCACGGCAGCTGTCAGAGCTTGTTACTATTAATCCCATGTCATACATGGGGCACTGATGCTCCTGGACAGCAGGGCCCAGTCTGAGTGCTGTGTGCTCAGCTCCTCTGCTGGGTCAGCTGAACATTCTCAGGACTTCAGAGCATTGAACTTGACTTGTGGGATGTGAGAGAGAAAAAATCCTGGTACCCACTCCTCTTCTTTCCAGCCATTTGAGACCATGCTAAGGTTGAGGGGCCTCAGGAACCATTTAGTTCAATCTTCCCATCTTACAGAGGAGACTGCAGCCTCAATATAGGAAGGGTCTTACCCAAGATCATAAGTCTCTGGGTGGCACAAAAACTTAAGCACTCAACTGCTATCTGAAAGGTTGGTGATTTGAAGCTACCCTAAGGTGACCCAGAAGAAAAATCTGGTATTCTGCTTCTGAAAGATCACAGCCTTGAAAACCCTATGATACAGTTCTACTCTGAACACATGGGATACCATGAGTTGTAATCAACTCAATGGCAATTAACAACAACAACATTGCCCAGGATCACCCAGAGCACTGCTGTCAGAGTAGGGACCAAGCAGTCCAACTTTAGGCATCTTCACTCACTTCCTCACATAGCCACTCAGACACAGCACCTTGACTCCTAGGCTCTTCTCTGGTGAAGGGTGCCAGATCCCCCTCAAATGCCTGAGCACATTGGGCTAACCCAGAAGCCACTGGCCCAGTGGCCCTGGGTATCCCTTTCCTAGAGAGGACATCTTTTTTCCATCCCCAATGGCTCCAGGCCACAAGGGTGTCCAGGCTGGCCCAAGTAAGGTATCTGTGTCCCCTGTGTCTCAGTGTCTGTCTCATGTCATGGAGCCAGGGAGTGGCTGAGGGATGCCATCTGCAGCTTGGGAGACAGCATTGTTTGGGAAATTGTGAGAGCCCTCCACCTGTGCACCTTCAGAAGAAAACTCAGGCACACCTGCCCTTCACAGAGGCCTGGCCAAACTCTCTGGTGTGACCACAGTGGACCCCACTCTCACAGCTGGTTTCCTACAGATCCACAGGGCTGGGACTCAATGCTTAGGACCCCTCCCAGTCCCATGTGGTAGCCTTCCCAGGAGTCAGGAAATTCAGACTCGATATCTCTGACCTTATGGCAGGACACATCTGTGACTGGAAAAGCCTCTGGCCTAGATAAGGGTCCACTTTCCTCTAATGGATATGGAGATAGAGCCCCATGGTCTTCCATGGTTATTTGATCCTTGTGGAACCACATTTGGCTCACTCAAGGGCTCACCTTGAAGCAAGTTCACACACCTCATGTTTCATTCAAATTGCTCCTTCTTTCCAAGGGCACGGCTGCTTGTCCACTTTATGGCTTCCTGGAAAACTCCTACTTACGCTGCAGGGCCCAGCTCAAATGTCCTTGCCCCTGAGCAGCCTTTCCCACATTCTGGATCAGCTGTCGTCTTCCCTCCCTCTCTCTCTCTCTCTGTGACAATAACTTCCCTGAATTGTGATGGTTGCTCATAGTTCTGACTCCATGGTAGACTGGGGACTCCAGGTCTCCTGCATTGCTGTGGCCCAGCTCAGAGCCTGGCCTGCACTTGGAGGGCTTCAGTGACACTCTGCTGAGTGGATACCTACACAAATGAAGACGCAAACACTCGCTGAGCATCTGCTGTGCACCAGGTCCATGACAGCCACCACGGGGGGTGCAGTGAGGAATGAGACAGTCTCTGCTCTTACCAGGTCATACCCTAGCTCCAGCCTAGAAACCATTTTCTGAACTGCATATTTATATCCTCTACGATTACTCATTCCATTTACCTTTGGGCCATCTTAATTTTGTTCCTAATCACACTTTTGCTCTTTTTCACAAACCAAAGTAGCTCTGATTTCTTTCATTTCTGTCTGTTTCCTCTAACCCAGCATTTCTCCAGTTCAGCACTATGAGTATTTTGGACTGGCTAATTCTTTGTAGTGGGAGTGGAGGGGAAGGGGCTGTCTTGTGCATTATAAGATATTGAACAGTGTCTTAGTTATGCACTGCTGCTGTATCAGAAATTCAATAAGTGGGTGACTTTAACAAACAAATTTATTCTCTCACAGTTTAGGAGGCTAGAGGTATGCCAGCTCTACGGGAAGGCTTTCTCTGTTGGCTCTGGGGGAAGGTCCTTGTCTCCTTTCAACATTTGTGGAACCAGCATCCCTTGGAGATCTCCATGTCTTGGCATCAATGTTCCCCTGGGTCTACGAGGTTCTCAGCATAGGGAACTTGGGGCCAAAGAACATGCTCCACTCCTGTCTTTTCTTTCTTGGTGATAATTTGGGCTTTGGTCTCCACTGGCTTAGTTTCTTTTTTCTTTTTTTTAATTGTGATTTGGGTGAAAGTTTACAGAGCAAATTCACTTTCCATATAGCAGTTCACATATACTTTGTCTCATGACATTGACCACAATTTACCACAATGCAACAGCTCCCCTCCCACTTCCTCCCCATAGTTACCTCTTC